>NW_022060257.1:1231208-1604541 GCF_007364275.1 Archocentrus centrarchus
TTTTTTTTTCATTTAGCAGGAGTTTGGGAGTGTTTCATCTTATTGCTCAAATGACGGCTTTTAATGGCGCAGCATTCATAACCCGTGCCTCTTATCATGGCTGCTTCCAACACTTGATGGAATTTGCCATCGCACAATGGTTGGAAAATACACTTCAAAGGCAAGACGCATCTAATCTCCTCCACTCTGCGCATTGCAAATTTGCTGTGATAATAAGATCCTGCCTTCCCAAGCGTTCTTAGGGATCTGAACCAAGCATGAGAATTTCATCTCTTTCCCCCCACCCCGTTTCTTTGTATCGCGTTCACTCCCTATGTGGCAGTGGAAGGTGGGGGCTGGGGAAGTTGTGCTGCAGTTTGAGAGAATCTCCACAACAGCAACAAGGCATATCTGTGGAACACATCCCATCCTTATGTAAAAGCCCTATTTTACAGTTTTATTCTACACACACACACACACACACACACACACACACACACACCCAAGAGTGAGACACGACTGACAGCACAGCACAGTGACCTAGTTTCCATGTGGCCCAGAAAGATCAAGCATGACTCCCTCGGAACTGCTATGGGCACAAAAACCTGGTTCAGCGCATTCAGCCAGGCCAGTGCACATTGGTAAGAGACCAACCTACAAATCACACTGCAATAGGGAACAGCAGCTGCTTTAACTACAGCTTGCAATGCAGAGACATGTGGCTGTGATCCCACATAGCCCCGTATCCTCACCAAAGTCACAAGACAAGTGGAAGTGCAAAAAAGGGAAGGAAAGACAGGCATCCAGGAAGCCCTGCAGGTAAAGCTTTGTGTTATGTTTAGTCTGGCAGAGGGCAGGTTGAGGACAGCCTTATCATCATATAGGCACAGCTGGAGGACATGCTGCAACAACACCCCCTCCTACCCCCACTACCCAACTCCCAGCACTCGACATACATACACCACTCCACCCCCTCCAGGTTATCTGTACACATGGAGAAGGTTAAGGATGGCGATGCTATCATAGAGAGCGCATTAACACAACAAAGAGGTGTTTCACAGACAGGCCCTCCAGGGCAATTAACTGATCCCTTAAAAAGATGCCATGTTTGATACAGAACAACATGATAATATGAAGACATCGTGTTGCCTACTAAGGGAAGAGATGCAAATTGAGCCATTGTCATATAAAAAAGAAAACATAACTGTAAAATTGCAGTTTTCATACATTACCATAACTTTAAAACTTTCAGCATTTACATAGGTCCAGGGGCTAGAATTAGGTAGGGACAGTAGAGACACATCCCCTACCAATATGGTTGACCCCCGGAACCAAACCAGAACACGATTAGGCACACGTCCCTACCAGTGTTGACAAGAAACCTATGTCCTTGCATAGGTCCAGGATGATTTTAACCTAGCTTAGCCCAAAAACTAAAGCAAATAACTGAAGAAAGACGGGATGGATAACAGAATGTTTCACAGTGACACGCTAACATCATCACCATCTAATTTCCATCATTTTGGACCGAAGAAGATGATCAAAGAACCAGTAAACTACCTCATCTACAAAGGTCCACACAAAAGCAAAACCACAATTATCTCTATTGTATCAATTGTCATGTTTTGTTTTATGTCTATTGTCTCTGTTGTTATATGTTAAATACTTTTAATGGCCTGAGTTAGACAACGACATCTATTATAATCTATTAACCTTCTGCGGATGGCAGATGCGCCAGCATGTCCAAATGACATCATCATTTTAAGATGATGTAGCATCAGGACGCTTCAACATACCAGTTATTAAATTGTGTTAATATGCGAAGTAAAACCAAAGTTATGACAAATAATCTACCCCATAGTTTTTTCTGTATATTGTTGACACATTTGATGTGCGTGTCGTCCAGGAAGGAACAGCAAAAACGGGATCTTTGCTAGCAGAAAGTGCTTGGGAGTAAAAAAAACAAAACAAAAAAAACAAAAAAAAAAAAAGAAATCATGACATCCCCTTTACTACTGATGGAAAAATACACCACATCAACATCAACCAATCAAAAAATTCTATTGCAACATGGCATCTGTGCTGAGGAACAAGTGAAAGGGTGGCGAAAGACAGACGATACTGAGAGTTTCGCTGATGTGATGGGCCCCTCTGTCCTGTCATGGACAGGAACTGTTTTTTTTTTTGGAGTGACACAAATAATTAGTGTGACATCTTATTGTGACACCTGATTGTTCCATAATAGTTGTACAAAAAACACCTGAGGCATTTCAATGTAAATAGTTGTATATAACTTTGCTATGTTTGTACATAAGTTTTTAAAATATACAAATTATATTGGCATTTTAAGTTGTAAAAATAGTTAAATATGTTTGTTGTTTTCACAGTAAAAAAAACAAACTTTTTTCTACTCTGATTTTGCTTTTGTGTTATTTCATGTCCAATGTGTTAATACAGTATGTCAAAAATTAACATGTGAGTCACATGTTAAGGTTGTGCTGAACACAATGATACCAAATGAGCCAAGGCAAACAGTTTTTAAGGTGAAATATAAAGGTAAATCAAAAGTAGTAAAAAAATGGCCAATTATACCCTAGACCCCAGAGGGTTAAATTATCATTATTGTCATGTATTAAATTCTGAAAAATTGATTGTAGAAATGTATTTTAAAGAATTCATTCAGATATGATTTCATAACAAAAACTTCAAAACCTAGGTTCAGATTTAAAATTCGTAGTTTTCAAAAGTATGTAACTATACACCAAGTAAATCTTAATGGTGATAGTGAACTCATCTTAAATGGTTAGTACTGATATTTATTAAATTCTGACAGTTAGGTTACTAATTGTGCCAGTTAGGGTGTTAGTTCTGATGTACATCTGGATGGATTTCATATAAAAACTACAATCATCTATCAGGTGTCACTGCTGTCAGTGATGTCTGACATAATTAATATGACTGTAATATACTGTATACTGACTGTAATTACCTGTCAGGCTCTTTGGGGAAACATTGAAAGGTGAGCCATTTACAGGTGCTGGTCATAAAATTAGAATATCATGAAAAAGTTGCCCATAGACTTCCACAGAACTAAAGCTAAAGCTATTTGTGCAACCGCAGGTATTGCCCCATAATGGCCATTCAAAAGTTTCAGAACAGGCTTTTTTTTTTCTGAGACACATCAAACCCACAGCCATATTTATTGATTCATGAATCAGAAGAAAAGAGTTTCTCAAAATATCAATCAGCTTTTTAAACTTGGATTAGGTAAACCAATCCACAGGCTGGTGGAAAATAGAGTTTCAGTTGCACATATAAGGTTGAAATAAGGTTTATATATAAGTTTATAAGGTTTCACATTTCAGGGTCCATAAAAAAATTCTATGAGGTAGGGCTGCTTGATTATGGGAAAAAAAATCATAATCATGATTATTTTGGTCAATATTGAACATGATTACTCTTTGACTTTGTCAAAATCTGTCTAAACATAGCATCTGAAACCATTAATCACAATCTTCAATAATCAATCACACTTTAAATGCTGCTTAACTGTGTAGCACCGCGCATTGCACACCATGAACACTGCACTTATACTCCAAATAGACAACAAACAAAAAAAACTTAAAATAAATTGATGTTAAATATATGACAACATGTTGATGCGTAAACATCATTTGCATTATTAAAATATGAGAAAACAACATCCGACAAATAAATGAACTGCGACTTAAAAGTGTGGCGCATTGCGCCGCACATTACAAATGATGCTTGTTGTTCTACAATTCATGACATGCAGCTCTATAAAAGTTAAAATCTAAAATGACAATAAAACAAAACAATACAAGCATCCATCCCTCCATCTTCTTCTGCTTATCCGGGGCGAGTCACGGGAGCAGAAGAAGATGGAGCAGTGGAGCCCAGACCTCCCTGTCCCCTAGCCTCCTCCTCCAGCTTACGCCCAATTCAGACTTCGGTGCTGCGTCCTTGTAGAGCTACAACGTAACCTACATAAGTGGCTGATGCTGTTGCCGTGTTTGTGCCTGTGCAGGTACACTGCGTGCGTTAATTACCTTACGGTCATATCCCAGTGTTTTACATGTGATGCCGGCCGAAATGCTGGGACTTTTTCCCCTCCTGGGTCCTACTCTTTGCTGTGGTCAGTTTTTTTCTATGGTGCAAACATATTTGGCCCTCTAGTTTTTTCGCTTCTTTGTACAAACTTGGGAGAAGTAGTTGGAAATGCACACAAGGAAATGATGGTGTTTCCCGGGAGGTGCACTTCAGGTTACATTGTAAAACTTAAAAAATGACTAACAATATTAGACTAATAAAAATATCAGGCCAAGATTAACATAGGTATTGCATTTTTCTATAACAATGTGAGGGCTGTAGCTCTAGCTGGCGGGAGATCACTGAGTAACATTTAGGAGAACCATTTATAGCACTGGGCATCAATTAAAATCTTAAGAATTAGGCTAACTGACTAGTACATCTGGTACCAACAAGTGACAATAGCAACAATTAGTTGACTAGTCGTGCACATTCCTAGTGAATACCTTGAAATCTAGTGCACTATACTTCAATTTCTTGAAACTAAATACTAAATTGAAAATGAAACACATAATATATAAATAAAATATAAAAATATATAAATAAATGAATTGCAATATAAATAAATACATCAGAAATTAATCAGAAATAATAAATAAATAAATAGAAAGGTAATGCCAGTTATACCAACTAATAATACTAGAATGAAATAGGACCAAGTTATTTAGACAAAATAAATTTGCTCACATTTTAGTGACTGCTACAACATTCTGACAGATCCTGTACGTGTATTCAGAAGGTTTGGTACTAACTTTGGTAGGACGTGAGTCAAACCAGTTTCTGAGTGGGGGAGGTGACAAATCGGGGTCCGGTGCGGTGCTAATTACACCCGGGGAGCAAATATTGGGAGGGACATCTCCCTTGCTAATCATTCCCCAGGATTTTGGACCTTGCTTGATATTGGGAGGGATATGTCCCTACCATCTCTACCCAATTCTTCATCTAATTTTAGTCAGGCTGGCCCATTACAGCCCAGTGCAAACAGAAAACATGTTCCGCTTCAGACGTAATGTGACAAACACAGCAAATACTGGTTATACTGGCAGCACTGGCAATGTTTGAATTTCAGCTGATTGAACAGATTGGTTGTGTTGCGGATGGTGCTGCCACCACCGTGTAGCAAATCTGTGTTAATTACCTTGCGGTTGTGTTTTACATGCGGGCGGCTGACAGAAACAAATAAAATGCCAGGACTTTTTTTTTTCTTTTTCCTTCCTGGGTCAGTTTTGTTTTTTGGTCCCTCTAGTTTTTTCACTTCTTTGTTCATTCCCTCGTGTCCATTCGTATAGTTTCAGCAATCTCCCTCCAGGAATTTGCTGATATTTGTGAGTTTTTATATTGATGCTATAATTATTATTCCTTATATTGAGACAATGATTGTTATTCTCTCACTCATAAATTAAAAAACTGCACCATAAAATAAGCCAATCACAACTGTTGTGGGCTGCGTTAAATTTCTCAGACGGTCCAGGTCATGATATGGAGTAGATTTCCCGCTCAATAATTGACGGTAATTTACACATAATGTAGCTGCACATGCATAAGTGCCGACAACGTTGCTGGTCACTTACGTAGGTTATGTTATCGACCCTGCAAAGTCTCAATGCTAAAATGAAATCAAAATTTGATTAACTGCACAGCCCTACTATGAGGTTTGTCCATTCAGGCCCGTTCACTTGTATTCATCATCCATCTCTCAAGTGTCCTTTAGATGAATTGTTTCCAGTTACACTGAGATTAAGCACAAGTGAACATGCTCTCACTCGATGGCCTCTTTGTATTAAGTTATGGCGGGTATTTCCATCTAGCTGGCCAACATCTGCTAGGCGCAGATATTATTGCATGGACAGATTAATAAAAAACATGTATCCTTAAATACTTCTTAAATGGAATGCAGGTAATGCAGTTCACTAGGCAATGTCATTATACTCCATTAATAAAATAATAACAGTAGGAACTGTGTCGCTGATAATGGGAGACAAGCAGAAATCAGTTGATGAGAGTTCAGGGTAAAATATCTTCCAATATGTTGTTAAATAAACCGAGGAATAATCAAAGCAATTATAAAACACACATTCTATAAAAATTCTCCTATAATAACCAGATCACAAAATGGCTACGAATCCAACTTCAACATTCTTTCATTTTTCTGCAGTTGCCTCTAGGACTGTGACACATCCAAACATCTCCAACGTCTGACAGCAAAAACAACAAGACCCAAGAATGACAGCAAAGCTGTACTCAAATGCAATGTGACCTAAAAGAAAATTGGGCTCTTAACTTCTGGTGAAAACCCATCTGTGTGGATCTACATACATCCAGTAAAGGTGGAATTCAGGTGAGTAAACAGAAAGCAAGTTATTTGGATGACAGGAAAAGTGGCTAGGTGGATCGACTCTGTCGTCCTGTCATCCGCTTTAATAACATTCTGATGTGACTGGGAGGCAAGTGGAGCCGGGGCGGTATTTTGTTAAAGCCAAACAAAAGGCTTATGCACCAGCGTGTTGCCGAGTGTGGAGCTCTGCGTGTTATCCAGGTCAGAGTGATCTAATCATGTGTGAATGAAAGCACTTGGCTGCACTCCAGGCCTCACTGTGCCGTCATCACTAAGGGGGAAGGCAAAAAACACACGTACACACATGCACATTTGCTTTATTAGAAAAGCAAGAACACGTTGATGCAAAAATGTGTTCAATTACATATCTATATGTCTATCCATTTGCTGTTAAAAAAAAAAAAAATAAATGAACAAATAACCACAAACCAACATCAAAATCAGAAGGGTGATTGGGCTTACCAAACTTGACAGAAAGAGGGGAATCCAACCACACAACAAGGCTGTGAGATCTGGTGTCCTCTCTCTAAAAGCTAAACTTAACAGAAGTAAAGCAGTAGAAATAGTACTACCAGATATACTAGTTAACATAGGAAACAACAAAGCAGAAGTTTAAGTCATTCAGTAACAAACACAAAAAGCTGCAGCGGTTGCTAAAAGATTGAGATTGGACAGGTAAATTAAAGGGAAGGTTATGTCATGGAAATTTTTACAGATGCACCTGTAAAAGGTATCCATGGTAAAATAGTGTCAAACTTAGTTCAGATGTTTGGAACAGGGAAGACCTCAATGCAACCGACCTATGCCTAAAGAAGAAGGACCTGACCTCCCCAAACCACATTCCCAACATAGATCACTGCTGCCTGGCCAAACCCTAATTTAGACAGGTTCATAGTTAAACATTCTTCTTTCAAAACACTATGCAGATCTTCTGCATGCCCAGGAATCAGAATAAACACCAGATCATCAAGATTGCCTCATAGAATGGCAGGCCAGACAGAACAATATCCATCAAATAGTGAAAGGTAGCCACACGTTATGTATGTCAAAGATCATGACCACAGCGTGAAGAAAATCATGAGTGACAAACGGAGAGATCTTTTTCCTGGCTGTCCAAAAGATTTCTTTCAGTAAGTCCAGCTCTGTAATAAACCAAGCTCTATTTTTCTACGCAAAAACTCACATTTTCTCAAAAATCTCAAGATACCAAGTACTGTATGGGCAAATACCAGCTCAGGCTAAATAAATTCAAGAGATTCCTTGACCACCTCTAATACTGTAAGCATTTTGCAAATGCCCCCCACCCCCTTCTGAGTTCTTTTCAAACTCCAGATAATAAGTGCATAGCATGGTTTTAATTGTCTGGTGAAATGTCAGCTCTTAATTTACACAAACATGCACGAAAAATTTCAACCTGCTCCATCTGTGAAAATTTTAGCAGGCCAAACAATGGAATAAAAGAATGTCCACTACAACAGTCAAAGGAATCTGTCACTCAAATAAATGTCATTCTCGTCCTGTTTAGAGTAACAGGACAACCTTGATAAACTTCTGAGGCTCATTTAGAGACTAGCTGGTGTAGCCAGCACCTTTCCCCGAGCCAAATCTTTTTGGATTAAAAAGTCAACCCTCTTAATCACAAAAAAACAGAATGCAGCCACTTCATCTGACACAACGCCCAACTTTGGAAAGATTTTCCCCAAAGACCCATTGTCTTTCATACTTTAAGCTTTAAGGGACCTGAACCCAGCACAATTAGACACCCTCTAGCACTAACTTTCAGATTACTATTTAGGATCTCAAAAATATTATTACTGAAAGGACAATCCATAAAGACTGCCTTGTATGTGGAGAGATGTTCATTAATTAACATTGTAGCTTTAAGCTTCTTTTTTTCCCCCAAACATGCTGGCTTTATTTAGAATCTTTCTTAGAATCAGTCAGTCAGAACAAGTCCCTAAATAGTGTCCCAACCCAAAGAAAGGCTCCCAGCAGGAGAACTCCAGTGAGCTTTCAAGGAGTGTTAGCAGATCTTTCCCTTTATTACAATATGAAGAGAATAACCACAAAGAAATATTATCAACTGTCACACCTAAACCAATGTGATAGCTAAAAAAAAAAAAAAAAAAAAAAAAAAAAAAAAGAGGAGCCACTGAAAATAGGACTTTCAGACCTGTTAGGAAATAAAAGAAGCAACAAAAGAAAAATGTAAAACATTCACTCACAGACAGAACATGCTAATGCAGTGACTGGAAAGTGGATGGAAAGTCTAGTTTGAGAGAGGAAGACATTTACTTTTTATAACCTATGTGTCATTAAGCCACCAAGGAATGAGTCATGTTCAACATCTATGGCAAACATAACCAACAACTTGGGTTCCTCGGGTAAATTTAAAAACTAAAATGAAAAACAGATTATAAATCTTCTACCAAAATTGTCTAGCATTCTGCAAAAGGAACACTTGCAAACAGACTTCGCTCAAGTGTAGATGCTTTCACAAGACTAGACTGCTTTCTGTTTTAAAACACCTGGTTGTATCAGGCTAATAAGTAGGCAGGTTTTGTTACTTATTGATCTATAGTAGAAATGACACCAAGTAAGTGAAATCTTGATTCCCTGAACTTCTCCGTCAAATTAAGGCCCTTTATCTTTTATCAAGTACAGTTTCAACAGTTACTCCAGTTGTTCCACTGTGTGCCATTTCAAATACACTATATGGACAAAGGTACTGGGTAACCTACACCTCACATCTACAGCAGCTGCTCCCCACAGAATCCCATCCATGAAGCTCCCGGTGGTGAGATCTATGCCAGAGGAGGTGTCGAATTCTTAGCAACTAAGCCATGAAGTGGTATTATTACAACTGTTTCCTCTTTATAATAATACCAGTTACAGCTGATCGTGGAATATGTAGAAGGAAAGGAATTTCATGAGATGTGAACTGTGGCATTCTATTACAGCAGCATGCTCGAATTCAGCGATCTCTTTAGAATGACCCATTCTTTCACAGAAGTTTGTAAAGGCAGACTGCATGGCTAGGTGCTTGATGTTATACACCTATGGTAATGGGAGTGAAAAAAACATGAATTCAAAGATTTAATGGTATGGCCCAATATTTATGTCCATCTACTGTTCCCAGGTAAGCCTCAGATGGCTACTGGGGGGGAAAAAAAAAACCCATCCTGTCCTTGTTTTGCTTATGTAAGAGTTTGCATCTGTTAGCAGACAGAAGTGCATACTGAAAGAGACACTTTGTGAGGTTTCTTAATGAGCACAATGGAACCATAAGGTCTAAAACTCCCCCTTTATAAAGTTTCCCACACATCTGTGTAAGACTTCAAACCATGTATAATGTTATATTCCCACACGTGTGCTTAGTGACATAGTTTATCAAAGTCCAGTACATGCAGGACTCTACCAGTTTAAATTGGATTTACCCATCTGTGTGGTGTTCTTGTGCTCTGAGCATGGTGCACAGGTGAGGGGAGAGGCACAAACAGGTGCAAAGTTTATCCAAATGAAGGCAAACCTCCTTGGTGTTTGTGGAAAATAGATGTTGTCCTAAGAACAGACATCCCAGAACCACATCTGTTTCTGATGCAGTGAACTGAATACTTTGAGCAACGGTGCAGAAATAACAGAATAAAGCTTAATCTGGAAATCACCCACTGCAATAAAACACACCTCAGCCAAGAGATGTTTCTGATTTGTCATCAGAACTTTGTTTTGCGCTTAAAGCAGGAATGCCAGTAAATCAGTCTTAATTTATCACTATAAGTGATTTTTGGAGTATGTGATGACCACAGCTGGTTATAGTGCATAAAAAGCTTCTGCAGTTCAGAATAATCCCTGCAGCTATCTGAAGGCAGCAGGACGCATATGTTGATAAGTCTGCAGCCGCCAGTTTGATAAATGCCGCATCAGAGCACAGTGCCATTCCGCACGACCGCTTACTACAACTACCTACACAACTGCTACAAGATAACCACAGACCTCTACATGTCTGAGACTGGTGGGTTTAGAACTCCATAATCTGCCTGTTTTTGCGGGAGCCTTCGGATTATCGGGGCTTATTAATATCATACGTCATGACCTCCTTTCCACTTTTTTGTTTGTTTTGTTGTTTTTTTCAGCCTTTAACATTTCATTATTCAAATACACTGCTATATTACATTTGTGATATGGTGTGAGCTATATCAAGAAAGACAGACGCCTATTATTATTATACATATTATTATTCTGGGTCAATGCAGATGTGCATTCCTAGCATTATAAATCAAGTATGAATAAGATTACATTCACCAAAGCCAAGCAATTAATTTGCCACTTTTGTTTCCTATAGATTCATTGTTTTGAAAATGTTTGAATTAAATTTAACTTTATCCAAAATTTACAAACCAGATGAGAACAGTCAAAACAAGTGTCACAAGACGTTTCTTTTCTGTCCAAAAACACCTTGTTTTGAGCGTCTCAGCTGTGACACACACACACCTCCACAGCATTCACCCACAGCTGTTAACACTCCAATAAAGGCAGAAAACTCTCTGGATGTAGGTTTTTTTTTCCCTAGCAGTGTCACTCAGACTCCACCCAGAGCGGCAGCCATTCAATAGAGAAGGATTCTGCTTTCAATGGTCTGAGCTCGGACCAATCACAAGCATCCGCCGCCTCCCCCCTCAGCTCCCAGGACCGCAGCCAATCACAGCAACCATCGCACCACACATGACTATGTGCTGCTGTCCATCAACCGCCTCATATATAGTGCATGCAAGAAAATGTGGAGCAGTTCAATAACTTGTGTCGTAGCCAGACTCGTGTGTGTGTGTATGCGTGTGTGTGTGTGTGTGTGTGTGTGTGTGTGTGTGTGTATGAGGGAGGTGGGGGGTGCATGCATGTGGGAATGTGTGTGCTTGTTTATCTGTGTAAACGCACAGAAGGAACGGGAGGCAGGGAGAGCAAGAGAGAGAGAGAAGAGAGAAAGAGAGGGAGAGATTTGTAAGGCACTTGTATTTGCAAACTACTGGCTGAGTTCCCACTAGAGGCAGAGAGATCAGACTGAAAGACTGCGTGTCAGGAGTATGTATCTGCAAGTGTGTGTGTGTGTGTGTGTGTGTGTGTGTGTGTGTGTGTGTGTGTGTGTGTGTGTGTGTGTGTGTGTGTGTGAGAGTGTGTGTCTGGGAGAGACAAGGAGAGAGACAGGCAGACAGAGAGCAAGAGGAACCCGTTCAACCCATTTCAGCAGTGAATTCTCAGCCAGTCTAAATGAGGTTTCTCCCCGCATATGGAAGCTTTTTGCTCTCTCGTGTTTGATTTTTTTTTTTCTTCCTACCGTCCAGTCACCACAGTTTCACGCTGCTGCTGAACTTTTGGTCGCACTTGACGTAAGTATTTGAACTGTTTGTTTGTCTTTTTCAATTCCAGATTAACTGATTTAAGTACATTTGCACTCTTTCTTATATACTTGACTCCATTCAAAATCTTACTGAAACCAATAGCTGCTATTTTTACAAATGTTAAACAAGTATGAAACAAAACAAAACAGCAAAGATATAGTTTCATTTCCAGCTAAAGCAAGCTTTTTTTTTTGGTCACGATGTGTGTGAAACACTTGGTGCTTGGTACGGTTTGTCCAAAACTGTGTGTGAAAGCAGACACAGGCTCTGTGTGTGCGTGGTGGTGGTTGGGGGAGGGAGGGGGGAGTGAGAACGATGTAAGCGAGAGAAAGAGAGACAGAGAGATTGTGTGTGCCGGACAAAGTGTGCCAAGTGTGAAATGTGCGTGTGAGCTTGTGTGTCTGTCTGCATTTTTTTTTTTTTTTTTGGTGCCCCCACAGCTTGCTCTGTGGGAATACAGGCCATGTTAGCCAGTAGCAGTGTTGGAGTAGGGAGGAACTGAGGCAGACAGTGGACAAAAGCAAGCACAGGCCGGCCAGACAGGGCAGGTCAGCCATTAGAGGCTGCAGCGGAGGGACAGGTCAGCCAGCTGCTGCTGTTGCTCCGCTCCACGAGGGGAGGGGAGGCGACACCCCGCCTTTAGCACGAGGGTTAGAGTTGCGGTCAGGGTTAGGGGGGTGACCATGCTTTGCTTCATGACCGCCTCTCAATGTGCTCACCTTGCAATTCTCCCACTTTGAGAAAACCCCTGCATGCTTTGCTCATTCAGCTGGCAGATGAGGCATCAGTTGAATGAGCTAAAAATAATTTCCCCTGGTATCATTGTGAAAATCTCAGTGCTGGTTTCTGTAGAAAAATATTGATGTTGTAAAGATTCCACTTCAAAAATCGCATGTCAGTAAGTTGAGAAAGGCAACTAAGAATGCAGCAAAGGAAGTATAAATGTAGGAGGTGGTTAAATATAGATGCTGACAAAAGAGGAAGGATAGGAGAAACTGCGATTTTCACAGAGGCTGTTTTTTTTCTATTCCCTTTTTTGTTGGTTTCCCCCGCTGGCTCGCATGGGGGTCGCTGGTTTTGGAATGCATTTAGTAACAGGAAATGTAGGCTGTGCCAAATTTTTTTTTTTTTTTTAAGTCCCTGTCTGCTTTTGTCCAAAGCTTTTAATCTGCTGCAAACAAACAAATAAACAAGCAAACAAACAAACAAACAAACAGACAAACAGACAAACAGACAAACAGACAAATAAAAGCTATGTGCGTGAGGGAGTAGCAACAACTGACAAAAACACTTCCCGGATCACAGATGTGCATCGTGGCTGCTGCTACTGCAGGAAAAACACGTTCACAGCCATCACAGGGGCTTAACAGCAGGATGAACAAACAACACACACACACACATACATACACTAAAATAAGTCTGGGTTGGTGATGACAAAGAAAAAAGCAGCTGTTACAGACGAGTATAATCGCTTTAGGACTAAAACCAACAACAACAACAACAAAACAGTCCTGGTCTGGAAAAGATTAATTTCAAAAACAAAAGTAGATGAGGGCATGTGGGCCGTCTGAAAGCTGAGAGTACACAGTCATCCTGTGAAATGCCTCTACATGTAGAGTCTTGTTACCCAGATACACATCTCAGCCCTCACCACCGGCAGCTGAAGTTATACACTCCATAACCTCCAATCAACAGAGCCTTTGAGTGGAAGGCGGTCTGCTGAACTACAATCGTCAGCCCACTTGCAGCTGCTAATACACAAGGGTTTTGTCTCCATATGAGGACAAAAAACCCCACAAACTTTGGTGACTGTTAAATGTTTGCACGTTACAGAGTCCTGTGTTAAACTGATAACATGAACTCGAGGGATTCTTTTTGGTGAATTGTTTTTTTGGAATTCGTGATGGTTTGTGTCCAGTTATCACTTGTTGATCAGCTGATCAGTTCAGGGAAGGCAGCAGTTGTGTAAGTGGCTTCTGTGACCTGTGCTCTGGATGGACTTTGGTCCTGGGCTTGGAGCTGTGTAAACCCCTCTGCGCCCCCCTTTGTTCCCTCCCAGGCCTGTATGTGTGTGTATATGTGTGTATACCTGGATTTGAATAGAAACCAGACAGCGATGCCCCCCACCCCTCCCATCCACCTCCTCTGTCACCACTCCCGCGCGGGACAATAAGGATTTGTTGACGCTCTGCCGCAAGCCTGCTGACACAAAGCGTATAGCCTCCCCAGTCCCCAGCCCTGGAGTGGAGCAAGCTGAAGCGCAAGCAGGCAGGACACCAGCAGGGGGGCCCCGGGGTGAGGTGGAGGGGCTGGAGAGTGGGGGCATTTTGCAGGGGTGGGATTAGCAGACAAGAGCTCGGGGTTGGGGGATGGGGGCCTGAAATGAACAGGAAATTACTGCCTTTGATGAGGCAGAGGCAGATTTGCACAGGCTGAACTCCTCTGGGCCTCTTCCCTCTGCTTTTTAAAAAAAGTCCTGTTTGAGCAGAAAATGTCAAAACACTTCAAGCCCCCCGCCACCACCAACACATGTGTCATTACCCTGCGGCTATGATGGAGTTGTTAGGCCGTACACAGGTGCTTAGCAAACACTCGCAAAAAGTTTGCGCTCTCTTTTCCCCCTCCCTACACCGCTGCTGCTTCTTACTGCCACCCCCTCCCCGGCCTTGCTTTCCCTTCCTCTTCCTCCCTTCAGACGCCAGCCCCTGACCATGTCATGGGAATCCTATTAAGCTGTGTGTCCATCCGACCCATTTTCACCCGCTGAAGAGAAAAAAAAAAAAAGAAAAAACAGCTCAGGCTATATCGCACTGCAGAAAAACTGCAGGCCCCGGCATTTTAATTCCGCCTTCCACATAAATATTTTAAAAGCGATGAGGGCATGGAGATTAAACATATGGGTCGAATCATCAAAGGAACAGGAGCAGAGATGAGGCGATAAACAGAAGTGTAAAAATCTGGATTCTGTAAGCTTTCGGTAAATTTTTATATTGTCTTGGTTGAGTCAAAAAAAAAAAATGAAATTGGCCTGACAGTTTTCCCTAAGTATGGCTGTAGAGCCTGAAGCCAAGTGTGACTCAAATCGGAGGATGCTGCGCTTGCTCGTTTCCTTCGTCCCTGACAATTAATTATGATCCTACAACAGCATTCTCTTCACCAACACCCTGCTACATTTGAATCTCTTAAAAGTCTCAGATGGACAAGTCCCTCCGTGTGTGTGCGTGTTTGAAGCATGAGGGGAGATGGTAATGCGTGCTCACTGAATATCAAGGTCGATTAGAGAGCCTCGTCTGGTTGGGCTGCAGCAGATTAGACAGGCGGAGCAGATACAGGCCGTGGGCTGGTCGTCTGGAGCTCTGACCCACATTGCTCTGATGTGCATGTCACTTCCCATTATGCTGACAGTTGGACGCTGCATCAGCTGAGCACCGCCGTGATCTGCATACCCTCCCCGCGGGCGAGGCCTCACTCCCCTTCATGACCTCGCGCTGTCAAATGCCAACACTGGCCGTCCCGCCGTTCAACTACAGGAAGTGCTGGGTGAGTCACAACAAGGCATCACCATCCCAGCTCTTCCATCCTGGCTGCGTGGGTGGCAGCTTTGGCACACGAGCAGAATGCTGACCTTGATGCTAATATACTAATATGCAAACTTCAGGATATTAAATGAGGAAAGGCTTGTGACTGGGCACCCTCTATGCTTTATATTAAATCAAAAGCAGAATGTAGTTAAATTAACATCAGCTCTCCACTGTAATGGCTGTCCAGGACTAAATATTCAGAGATACAACTTTAAAAAAAAAAAAATTAGGTGGTTGCTTCTCTCTCTGTAAGTGCAGTGATGCCAGGACTGGCTCCGGCTTTAAGTGTGCGTGATGGCAATTACTTTTCCAACCTCCATCTTTAACCAGCACTCTACACGTCCCTGCCCTCTGCAGATGAGGCTCAATGAGACCTTATTGAGCTTTTGGTGGAAGTGCAGAACATTTTCAGTACTGACATTTCAATAAGCACTTGGACCAAAAATACATGTACCCAGGGAGCCTGTCAGTGGTGCACCAGTGCGTGCACACTTGTGTATATATATAAATAAAGAGTAAGAGGCCTTGGTGGCGCTTGTGCAGCTGGCTGACAGAGACAGGTCTGTTTGCAGGCTGCCTCAAAGATAATTGGCAGCTACGGAGTGAAAAGCGAGCTCAGCAACAGATAAGGGCTGCGTGGAAAGCTCCATAATCAGCACGGATTAGCAAATGATAAATCACGGGTTCACGCAAGTATGCTGTCACTGCGGGAAGAGCTGGGGAGAGAAAGGTAGGAAGGGGAGATATGGAACGAGTGGGATAGAAAGCATGTGAGACGGAGAGAGGAGCGTGACTAGCGGGAAGATGTGGATGTTTTTGCTGTAATTCAAAAGGAAAAACACAATAATACCATCTAGCAGGTCAGCAGGAGAGGCAGTCTGGGAGGGGGGGGGGATGAAAAGAGAGGAGAAATTAAAAGCTCTGCCAACACTCGAGCTAATACAATCTTCTGCCTGTCAGATTACCTTCTTTAATCCAGAAAGGTTTAACGCCTCTTAGAAATCTGAAAGGAGACACAAATTCAGCAGAGATTTTCCTCTGCTAGAGAGAGTGAGACAGAGGGAGAGGGGGAAGGTGCCAAGGAGGAGGGTTAAGTCCCTGAGCAACTCTCCAAAAAGCACTGGCCTCAACAACTCTGCCGCACAGTCGTCAAACTGCTATGCAGAGGATCAGCCGACTCAAACCTCCGCAATGTTCCAACTCAGACATCCCCAAGTTATACCGCAGTGTCCGTCGAGCGTCGAGCATTTACGCGTTGCTAGCAATATCTGCTTGTTCGATCCAAAGCAAATGGTCGCCTGTCTTTCATAAATACAGTAGGACAAAAAAGATGAGCTTAACTCTGGCTTAGGCGGAGCTGATCAGGTCAACAGAGCACAAAGCACAGTGTAGCGCATTAAGGACACAGTGTCCCCGTTGGTGCATCGCAGAGACACAATCCCCTGCTGGGATGGGGCACAATGCTTTGTGATGTTTGTCATGCAAAAAGACTGGTTAACGTGTCTTTATGGGAATAAAATGAAGGCAAAACACAGACAGAGCACGGTGGCCTTGTTAAGGTGCTACGAATTCAGATTTTAACATGGAGCTAAAAATGGAGGACAGGGTGGTGCAGGAAGGAGCCGTCACACCAGAGGGATGGCAAAATAAAGAAATACGAAAAGTTTGAAAATTTCCATTTTGTGTATTTTTCAATGTTGGTGTGTGTTGCTGCACAGAATGAGGCGTTCCACTTCATCCAACAACAGTTTTTGCTAAGCACATCAGCGGTACGATTTCCATCAACTATCTAAGGTGGCACCGGGACGGAATAAAGGCTGATCAGTATCCAGGTCATTCCCATGCTGGCTTACCCTGCTGGCTCCCACTGATAACAGAAATAACAAATCAGAATTGCCGCCTACAATTTTCATTCCCCTCGCTCTGTGCTATTTCTAAATTTTTCAGTGTGAGGCTCCCCTGCTTTGTGGGTGGGGTGGGTGTAGAAGACAGAAGGTGGTTTAAGACGACGATGATGAAAATGATGATGATGATGATGATGATGATGATGATGGCCTGGTTCCCTGTTCAATGCAGTTTACTGCGGCGAGTTCAAATGCAGAGGAAACGCTGATCCTCGAGTTCCCGCCACTGCAGTGCGGCGACTTCACATATTAAAAAAACGGGGATTACGAGCCATAAATGAGCATTGTGTAACCTTTTGTTTGATTTTCCTTCAGGATCCTTTTTTTCTCCTTTTTTTGCATTCAGCAAGATATTTCTGACTCTATTAAGGCCTAAAGAGTCAAAGACACTGTAATAACGATACATATATCGTAGCTGGAATGCGGATTGTGGGTCTGACTTTTGACAATGGCAGCGTTCAATGGGGGCCGCGAGTTCGACCTGGGAATAAAGTCTGTTGAAGATAAAAAAGTGGCAGCAGGCAACAGAGAAATGTCACGGTTAAATCCAGCAGACAACCACAAAGGGCTCTCTCATCCCGCTTTGTTAGAGATCCTCAAAACTGCTGCGGAAAAGAGCCGGAGATACATATTCATCAGCCTCGGTGCTCACGACTGAAATGAGCCGACAAAGCTTTGGAGAAAAGAGAGAAGTGTGACATACAGTGCAGTTCTCTCAGGCATGCTGCAGCGGTGGATAAGTCAGCCGGAGCCAGATTGACGTGATGTGATCAAATGCATCAACATCGGGTTCAAAGGTGTTGTGGCAGAGCGAGGAAAGAGAGAGACAGAGCAGGCAGATAGGCATGCCAATCAGCAGTGAAAAGGTGAGGATACTAGCTTGTTGCAACAAAGAACTGACAAGAAGATGGAGGAGAAAGGTAAGTCATAAGCAGTGAGGACAGTTTGTTAGAGGAAACAGCATGCCACCACCAGCAAGGAGTCACAGGTTAATGCTGAGAAAGGAACTGGCAGCAGAAATAGGCGCTGGCCCGGTCACAAGTTAAGGTTGCAAATGAAACCCCTGGAGCCTTGGCAAGACGTTTCATGGCACGTGGAGGCAGGGAGTTTCTGGAAAGGCTTGGCACTCCGCCTGAGGAAGTCCCTGCACTGGAGCAGGCGTGGACACTGCAGGTTCAGCAAGTATGGTTATGAATGATTGCAAATATCTCCTAGATCCAAAGAAATACAGAGAGTAAATATTCTATTCAAGTAAATATTCTAATGCTGTGTCCATAGCAGGGTTCGTTTCATTTGGGGGTTTTGTCTGTCAGAATTTGGAAGTGGTATGTCATAGACAAATGTTGAATCTTTTAAGATAATAAGGCCAAGTGCAGCACTTTGAAAGCCACATACTACCTATTACAACACCAGAGTACAATAAACTTTGTCACGTATAAACTTTTTTCTAACCATAAGCTAGACAGTAAGTGTATTGATGATAGCCACGATATTTAATGAGATAGATTATTCTCCCAATAACGAAGCTATTATAATATTGTAAATGAATATGTAATAGTTGAGGCGCAGACTCTTTCATTGTATTTTGCCAAAAATACCACTATAGATGAATCTTATTGCATTATTACTACGATTTATTTAATTTCTGAACAGTTATATTGAAATAATATTTTTATTGTGATTTTTCTAACCACAATAATTGTTAAGTGAAAATCTCATATTGTGACTGCAGTAGACAACACCTATACTGGACGTCTCTTCCTCTTAAATAGAAGCTCCTCCTCCCCACTGTTGCCAAATGTTTTCTTATAGTGGATCATGTGATTGTTGGCATTTATTAATATTGTAGTTTAGAGATAACTGCTGCTATATAAATAAAATTAACTGAAATTAAATTGACTTGAACTGTGATATCTCAAATAAATAATGAATAGATATTAGGGGAGTCACAATAACTGCGCACTGTGTTAAACGTGATATTTAAAAATGAAACAGAAATATTGCATCAATAATACACATGGCTATATACAAGGCTACGGTGAAAGACATGCCAGCCTCTTTAAAGTCAGCCTCAAATTAATGAACAAAAACAATGTTTAAAATGTGATTTGCAGTTTTTTCTCATTCATTTCAGATTAAACTAACCTAACTCTATATAAAAAATAAAATAAAATAAAAATAATATAACCATTACATACAGTTCTTAGTACACAGAGCTGTATCCAGCTGCTGCACTGGATTCAAACCAGCTAGAGCTGTCAGTTTTAAATATAAGATCAATCAAATTACATCATTCTGAATGCACCACATGCAGCAAATATTACAGCTACTGCTCAGCTATTATTTGTCTCCTCCATTTATCTAATCCAGTGTATTTATTGGTATTCACATTTAATGCCAGAGCTATTATATCACAGAACATTCCACTTTAGAAATGTATGACAACAGACGCAGCAGTGTGACAGCTAAATATGATATAAAGTGACCCCGCTCCACTGCGGCATCTCATTATAAACTTCTTAATTCGAGCAGATATTAAAACGTCCAATCTGACTTTAAGCCTATTTTGCAACTGACACAGCAATTAAAGCATATTTGTTGGGTATGATTGAGTTTGCCCACGAAGATGATCATTCACAGCACAAGTGATTTTAGCGATTTAATCTCCTCATGCTCTTCCATTAGGAGATGTCTCACAGCGCCAGCAGACTCTATAATGATTATTGTCAAGAGGCTTGATGGAATGGGAAAGTGTGTGAGAGCATATGCTGGCAGGCTCCCAGCCTGAGTAGCCTATTTTTGAACGAGCATTTGTGCTATGCTGGGAGTGTCAGGTTAACTGTGGATACAGTTATGCTAGGTGCATAACATTTGTACTGTCAGAGGAAATGGGCACATGTTAAGCAAGTTTGGATGGTCAATGGCAGAAACCGATACTACACATTTCCTAAATACATTTGGTCTTATGGGTATCTCCACTATCTGTGAAAAGGTGACAAGAAGTGAAAGAAATACATTATCCAGTGAAACTGGTAGGTTTTATACTGTGGAATTTCAGGATGCAGAGTTTCCAGGGGGTTGGAATCATTCACCCTCTAATCCAGGATCAGTTACTGACTCCTTGCTTTTTGGTTCCTGAGTGAGATATTTAAATTTTTACCATAGGTTTAAGCAATCCTAGCTGACTAACCTCAACTCCGACAGACAATAAGAAGCATGAATTCTTGTTCTGGATGCACAAACTCAGTTCCCCTGTTGTTCTAGTCGAAGACTAGATTCCCACAGAGACCAAGTTTTTAAACGTGTTAGTCACTGTGCCGTGGTTACACTGGTCACCTTGTCCCTGAAGTAATGGGTTAACCCCTGAGTCCAATTCATCAAATCTTAACATAATTGACATTTACATCCTGAAAATTTTAAGCTCATTTTGCAGAATTTTGTGCATCTGTGTTGCACTGGCCCCATTTCAGGCAGCAAGTACTGTTGGCTGCACACCAGCCAGCTATGCAGGCAGCACGACAGAGTACACAGTGTGCTTCTCATTGTCCAACCCCAGGAATGTGCTGACGACGCAGGGTTCACACTGGTTCAGTCACACTGTTGCACTCTTCCCTCTGGCCCTGTCAGGCTCTCATGCTTGCCCTCGGCTATTTTTACACCCTATACTTTTGCAAAGTTTGTCAGTTATGCAAAGTTTCTGGGGACCACGCCAATAGTGGTATTATCTGAAAAAAGAAAAGAAAAAAAAAAAAAAAAAAAGAAGTACAACCGCACTTCAAACTGATGAATAAAACATCAGAATGAGGTGATGACTTGTACGTGCAGCCCTTTAACATACATGTCCCGTAAGTGAAGAGGGAGTGGAAGTTAAGGCGGAGGAAAAAAAATGAGGGAGAGAAAGAAAAAGATATTTGAGAATGAAAAAAGCTTCTGTGTATCTCAGGCTCACAGCCAAACAGTCCAAGTGCCAACAAGGGGAAGCCATTGAAGCCTGAGCCAGGGGGACTGAAAAATTATTACTTCCCACCTTGTCTGTGAGCAAAAACACTGCAGGAAATTAGGAAGACAAGGGAGAATTTATTCTCTGAAAAGAAATAGTGGCATTTGGGTAATAAGAGCCACAACAAAAACACGATACCTGACCATGGCTCATACATTCAAGTGGGAATACCAAGTGACTCAAAAGGTATTGTCCAATAAAGAGCTTTAGAAAAGTATTTATCTATTTATTAAAGAACCTTTCTGCAGTACCATGTTTGTTATTTTAATTCAGTGTGATAATTTTCAAGGCCAAACCATCTTGAGACTTTTTTGGGTTTTGATTTGGATGCAAGAACAGGGCAACAACAGTGACAACGCTCAAAGAGAACTCAGGAAATTGAGAAATATTTTAGTGTAACATTGTGGTAGCAGTGATGTCTCCTCCACGGTCAGTGAACTGTGTCAAAGTGGGAGAGAGTGAATTGTGCCTCTCTTCCCAAAGTGATCATTTATTATGCAGAAAGCAGAAGACTGCGGCTCCTTTCTGAAAGCATGTGCTGTGTAGAGAACACATTGAAAATCTGCACATCCAGTTTCTCTTATTTTCCATCTGATTGATCTAACAGAACACAAATCCTGTAGAACTGCAACAAATCTCTCTACAATGAGTTGCATCATATATTCCCAACCTCCCTAACAGGTTTCAGTTCCCCTCCGAATCAAAACCTCAACCTGCATAAAACGGCTCAATTCAACGGGAAAAGAGGATGCAGAACAAATAAAATACAGTGTTCCAAATTTCTTCTCCAGTTTTGTGGGGAAGCAGGCAAAACGGAAGACAGAAAATGAGACAGACAGAGAGAGCATTAATAAAACATGACTGCATGATTTTCCAACCTCAAAGAGGCGAACACAGGAAGGCGCACTCCCAGAGCAGTAGCTGAGGTTCAGCGCAGGGTAAAGGGAACAGTAATCTCTAACTAGCTCAACACTGCAGTGCACTAGTTTAAGCTGTGGGGCACAGCGGCATCCTCTGATCACACTTGTACTCATTCACCTCCTTCCACGAGCCTGACTGACTGTTATCTTTTGTCTTTTTAGTTGAGTCTTCTCTGAGTTTTTACCCCCCCCCCCCTTTTTTTTTTGCTCTTTTCTTGCTTCAGGCTGAACATGACGGAAGTGCAGGCTCGGCGGAGAAAGATTCGACTTCTTAGTTGTTTAGCGAAGATGAAGATGATGACAATGATGATGATGGTGCTCACCATGTCTGCAGAGCTATTTAAGGAAACCAGAACCTTTGCATCACCACCTCTCCTCACTCGCTCCTGCTGGCTTCCCATCAACGTCACTTGAGATTCCACACCGACAAGGGTGGTAACATGCTTTGGCATAGACTTGCTCCACACAGGCCAAGAAAAACACAGACGCACACACTTGATAGACATGAAGCCTTGTGAAACAGCACAGCTTCTTGTTCATGTTGATAATTACCTTTACAGAGTTAATTTTTTTCAACCTTTATAACCATTCGTTGACAGCAGAGGTGGACATATAAAATATTGGCACATCATTTGGAGTACAGCTATTTCATAGTTTGGATAGAAAACAAGAAAGGGAAACAGAAGTATAATTTTCCACTTGTCAGAGTTAAACTAGAGTGACAAAGAGGTTAAAGATTAGCAAAAAGATATTTGGTAGACTGTTTTTTTTTTTTTTTTTTTTTTGCTTTAAAAACCGTAATAAATGGATAATAACATATTAATTAGTATGTACTTCCATGTATCATTAAAGAATTGCAGTAACCAATCAAAGAAATTACCAAGTTGCTTCAAAACAATAACAATGCTTATGATTTAGGTCTACAGCGAAAAAAAGTTTTCTAGCAATTTGGCATAGTAAACTCTGGGTTTTACTAATGTCAAATGCTATTGAAACTGCAGTAGTATTATTCTGCATTAAGAATACTAGTTATTTAGTTACTGTTGGAACAACACAGTTCAAAGGAGTACTGCAGTTAGTGAAATTCATTCTTTTTTATCACCTTTAAACAAAATGTTTCAGATCCTATCTGGACTATTCAGAACTGCCAGTTTCTACATAATTTCTCAGACAAGCCCTTTCGCCACATTGCTAGCTTGCATAAACATCAAGACTTCTCCAGACAGCTTATCTGGCACATCTACAGATATCTGAAGCCCCTGAAGATTTGTAACCATTCCTTTGTAACCAATAATTTCCCTTGCAGCATACAGATAGATAGAAACTATCGATTTAGCAGTCCAAAAAACTATTGAAATCAGGTCACGTCTGTCAATGACCCAAATCGGATTATTTTACTTCTAGCATGTTCTGATTTTCAGTAAATGTTAGCTGTATGTGTTTTTATTAATTAGATCTTGTAGACTTTTTAATTAGCTAGATAGAAATTGCTCACTCATCAGCTAATTTTGTCTCGAGAGTTTGCAGTAGCTGCTAAACTGTTAAGACTGCTTTTACCTAGTGATGATAGCTAACCGTAGGCTAATAAAATACAGTACATTAGCTAAACTAATTGTAGCTTCTACAGTGCGAGCATATATTCACTTAAAAACAAGCAATGGTAATGAACTCAAAATACTTATTGGTGAAGTAAAATGAAGTACACAAGCTAATTTTATTGACACACTGCAACTAGCTTATCAAGCAGTCAGCAAGCTTTGCTGACTATTATAAACTTGCAAAGCATCTTAAAGCATGATTATCACATGTTTTCTGTGAGCTCAGTAAAGCTCCCCATTTCAACAACACTGAATAAACACGTATTAACCTGGCTAGTGCACACACTGTTAGTCATTTGACAATTACCTTATAGCCACATTAGTCATCTGTTAATTTATCATTATGGTAGTGGCTAGTGGCTATGGCTCATAATAACACATTAGCATAATATTGGCAACCTATCTCACTAACACTATTTGATCTGGCTGAAAATATGATACCAAGTCACTAAAAGCACAAAAAATAAACATGGCTGTAGCTGAATACATTTGGCCAGACTAGTGTTGTTCTAATATTTATTTTTTAAAAAAAATGCCTCTGAGGTTTTTAATTTTTCTCCCTGTGGTAACAAAAATGGCATCAAGTATCAAGTATTTTTTCTTGGACATTAGTACCAAGTGTGAAATTCTAGTATCGTGCTAATCCTACTTGCAGATTCTTACAACTTTACAACTAGAAACATATTACAATGTTTACTTTATTATTAAAATGTTGCATTTGTTCATGGTGCCCATGGGGAACATTCAACGCTGTCGGTGAGTTTGAGCTCTGATTGAAAACCATCGACCGTTGACTGTACCCTGAGGGACACCACAGCGCAAATGATCTTCTGGAGGCCATTCATCGTGATGCATTGTAGTTCTGCTCTTATTAAGAGCAAATTTCAAAAACACAGTCTGCACATGGACTCTGGATCTAACCTGCGACCATCAGCTAGCTGGAACCTTATGTTCAGATTTCATCAGACACCACAGATGCAACCCCAGAAGAGCTCACTCTTAAGGCTGCAATAAACATTCATTGCTGTCGGTGGGTTTGCAAAAGAATAACTCACTGATCAATGAATGCCGACTGCGGTTCAAACACCCCATTACCAGATGAGGAGACACCACCGAGAATGGTTTAAAGAAGAACTTTTTTGTGTGTGTGTGTGCCTTAAAAGCCTTCACTGATTAGTAGAAAGAAAGGAGACAAGGTGGGTTCACCAAATGAAGGAATGAATCAATTAATTAATCAATGAAAATAACCAGGGTTAGGCAATTGTAAAGGGGAGGTCTTGCTGTGCAATAGCTGTGCACACAAATAAGTGACACACACACAGGGAACCTGAGACTGACAAAGCAGCAGTTAATGCTACAATTCTTAGTAATATGATTGTGTATTGCAGTGCACACACACAAACCTTGTGTGCAACATCTCTATGTGGCAAAGGAGGATTTTATTTTATTATTTTACTGATCCTCTCCGATAAAAGCGTTTTTGAGCATATAGCACATTTTGTTAACAACTAGTGGTGTCTAGATCCATAATTTGTTGTGGTTTCATTAACCCAGGTTTCATTCACTGAAAATATTGTGTCTTCATTCATTTGCATATTGCATGAGTAGTACATCTACTCATCTAATAGTACATTACTTAGTTTCAATTACTGTCCATTCCCTAAAGCATACAATAAAGGCTTAGGTATGTAAATGTGCTTACTGCACATCTTCTATCCAAGGAGCATTTTTATATTACTGCAGTTGTATGAGTGTGGTAAGTATTCTTAACATTGTGTTATCTATGATGGTTGTGCAACTGTAAAATGATTTGAAATGTCATCTCTCAACAGCCACAAAGCAATAACATATCTCAAACAAAAACAAAGACTAGGACTCTCACACGATCCCATTTTTGACTTCACAACTATTATGGTAACAAAACTTCATGATAACGATGTTATCACAATATCCAAAACAAGATATTAAAAAGCAACTGTAATAATTCTATCAGTTATCCTCAATACACAATTATTGTGACTCTTAAAACTTCATCTACTTATTTTTTTTATATACATATTAGGGTT
Source organism: Archocentrus centrarchus (assembly GCF_007364275.1). Lineage (NCBI taxonomy): Eukaryota > Metazoa > Chordata > Actinopteri > Cichliformes > Cichlidae > Archocentrus > Archocentrus centrarchus. Next base: position 1,257,095 of record NW_022060257.1, read on the forward strand.
GTTACCATTACAGATTCTCACCTTGTAATGATCATGGTCAAAAAAAAAAAAAAAAAAAAGAAGCGATATGAACAGAAAAATTGTAGGAAAGAAGTTAAACACATCTACAGCATAACTTTCTTTATTGTGTTTTTGTCTTTTTTGGCATATTAATCAAACTCAAGTGTAACTGTGCAAGGCATACACCGTTAACTGTCAAGAGATTTATCATAAGGTTTATTCCATGCCTTTGAGCAAGGCTTATTTCTAGAAATTTCAATAAAAATGGTAGTTTGAAAAGAGAGGCAAAATGCATCTGAAAATCAACAAGATTTTAGTATGCTTTACAAAACTGCCAGTATTCATGGAAGATGCCTGGCATTGGCTAGTACAACTATTTGCTTTTAGTAATGTGCACTGCTGAACTGACATATTAATCAGAAACCATATGCTCAGAAAAGTGAGGAAGTATACGCGGGCAGACATTTTGTGCCGCCTTTCACTACCTTGTGGTTTTCGATACCTAATAAGAGGGATAGGTTTACATATGTCATCATAAAGAATACTCATAAAAACATTATTTATGCCACCCACCTGCATAATCTTATAAATTTTATCATTTGTATAACTTTAGAACTCATAACCTGATGCATTACTGAAAATGACTAAAACTATTTTTTTTCAGGCTTTCACAGATTTCTTCCACATTTCCCTGAATCCTGGCCTTAAGTGAACACTGAGGACTCAACTTGTTGTATTATGAACATTCATTTAGTTTTAATGTTAAGTTCTATTGACTGTAGCCTCAGTGTAGGCATTTAAACTGGGAGTCGCAACTGACAACGTGGGTAGGGGGTTCAGTATGTCGTCTAGAGCAGGCTTCCTACCATGACCCAGATGTTGAATTCCACAACCTAGGTTTTCCATTACTAACTGAAACCGTCAGCAGTGGGTTCTGTTCCTGTTTGTTAATGTGGTCTTCTTTTCCTTTTAGACAGACTGAAAAGAGTCTACTACAAGTGTGCAACAAGCTAGAAAATAAATCCTACTTCATTACATTCCAAAAATTCCAAGGCCATAGGAAGCCTGTCAAGGACACTTTTAAAAATGGACATGGCTGCTGTGGGAAGGGGGGGGGGGGGGGGGGGGCTAAAGTCTGAATCATATAATTTAATATATACACTTTTTTTTTAAAGGAAACAATCTGTGCCGTCAACTCTTGGAAAGTTAATCAGCCTCGTAACCCTATTTCAGTATGTAATTGGAGGAGATATAGACATATGGGAATAATCTCACTCTAATTGCCCTGGAAGGTTATGTTAACATGCTGGGAAATTTCAAACACACTGAGGTTTTTCCAGCCAGAGTAGACCTCCAAATGTTTTTTTTTCTTCATTTATTTACAGTGGGAAGGTGTTGGAGGGGACACTGTCAAGCAGCCTGGGTCACTTCTTGTCTTTCAGCTGGTTTAATAAGCAGCAAACCAACAGTTTCTCCACAGTCACATCACACACAGGGATCCTACAATTCAAGACATGTTTGATTTAAGACTGTAATGCCACTCAGTATATCTAGAAATATTGCATGAGATTCCACTGTTATCTTTCCCAGTCTGCATAAAATACAATATTTTCCATAATGTGTCTTTGCTAGCTAGCGCGCAGCGCATCTGCTCTGAGCACCCCGGGCACAAAACAAAAGTGTCGCTGGTTCTGTCATTCTGATCTGCATGATGTTAATGCAAAAGCCGTTCAGTTACTTCAAAACAACAGTTTGAAGAAACTGCAGCTTCAGAAAATAATTCAGAAAACACTGCTTCCTATAATGATAGCATTTTAAGACTTAAACTGATGAAGAATCATTTAAATCTGGTGAGATCCAAGTGCCCCCAACCCTAAATATCAAAATATGCCATTTTGGGGTTTGGAAAACTGTTATTCAAAACTGTTTACATTTTTTTCCAGAACAAAAAAAAAAAAACACCCTCTACAGGGTCGGCAGGGTTAGGGTTACTTAGCAATTATATATATATCTTTTGTGAATTTAATCATTGAAAAAGTGCATACTTTGAACAACTAAATGTAGACAGAATATTTAAGGCATAAATTCAAATGTTCACCTTTTTAAATAAATCCTCTTATTTGGGATTCTGTTGCAGCAGAAACCACTTTCAAACAACCTAGGTTTCTATAAAATAGAGCTAATTTAAGTCTGCAGCTTTTTTAAAGCTCTGCTCAAACTGTGATACATTACTGACTTTAAATGAGGGATTAATCTGCAAATAAATAAGTGAGTGAGTAAATGAAACGTCAGCACAGGTTTGCTGCAGCTTTGAGTAAAGCGGGATATCTACAGAGGACTGCTTGCGGCGGATAGATACTGTTTGCTACATATATTAGGGCCACACAAAAGTCTGCTTGTTTATCCCTGTGGAGTTGGGCTTTGTCATCATACACTGTGAAGTTATAGGCACTGACACTGCGAACAGTGTGACCCACTTCTCCCTGACCTGGAAACACTCCGCAGGCTGACCTGCAGTCCAACGCCAACGCGAGTTGCATCAAGCGAAAGGAAAAGGTGCAGTGAATTAAATCTAGGCTAATCATAAATTATTAAAGGCTAAAATGATAAGAAAACACAGAGGTCAGCAGCAGAGCCCAAAAAATTTGGCCCCACTCACGTCGTGTTCTGAGTGCAAAAGTCTGATCACCCATAGGAGAAGAAAGGGAAATGAAGTGAAAGAAAATAGCTACTTCTAGTTTTTCTTTATTATTCCTCTGCTTATCTATACATTCCCTTCAAATGCTTGGCCTAGCACTGAAATCCACTTTATAGGAGGCGGGAAAAAAACACCATAAAGGAATAAAGAGGAGGGATCTGAAGCGGTGTCAAGTGTTTGACTGTTCTGCTGTGTAGTACACAGGAAAATCAAAACCTGGTAATCTTGAATGACTTTTGGACACAGCCATATGAAGTTAGCCCAGTTATGTGAGGACAAAGGAAAGGCATGTTCTGGGCGCAGGCCAAGTGCTTCCATATGGGTGTTGAGTTCACTGGGTCCAGGTGGCACGTGGGAGCATACGTCACATGAAAGTCAAGTAGGGATCTACTGCCCCCTTATGGTGGGTGCTGTGCAGTGGTACAGGAGACCTGGCTAGATTCATGAGGCAGGTTTATACCTTTGAAGTTGTCAGATCTTAGGCTACATTTCCCAGAACAGCTCATATGTGCAACAAGAAGCTATAGATAATCAACAAAGGGCTGTAGCCCCTTCAAAGCCTTTAACTCATATCAATTTTTGTGTGCGTGTGTTTTTTGTGTCAGAAAATATTACAAAACTCCTCCTGCATGCCATGTCAACATTTAACCTACATCAGGCCAATTTAATGACAAATATACTGTAAAAAAAAAAACCTTACAATGTCAATGTTCTACTGATCCCATATGAGCAAATACAGAGTGACAATAGTGTCTTCTAAAACAGTTTAATTAAAATATTTTTTCTTAGCCTCTTTTTTATATCCTACATGTCCACATAAACTATCTAGCTGGAAATGAAACATGAAAATTCTAAATATTACATCATTCTGCTTTGTTTTAATGTCGTTTACATGAAAAACTGCCTGGACAGATCCAGGCAATCCAACCATAGAAGGGCAAAGTTGAGAAAAGAAAGTCCCATCCCCACCTGGTAATGATTAACCCTGAAACAGAGACCATCACCAAAGGACACTGTTAAACCACTGGTCACTGGAGGGGAGGGGGTCAGGGAAGAATTAGAATCAGGTCAGCACAGAGGTGACTGGAAGAAGAGCTCAAAACACAAGATTAACAGCTAGACTTTTAAAACTGAAGATATATATAAACTACAAATTCATTTTAAAATTTATAAAAATGCACTGCATTGCTACAAAAATTAAATAAAATTAGCCAGCCAATCCTTTATCTCCCAACTAATTAACAATAATCATAATTACACTTTTTATACTTTTTATTCTCATCCATTGATAGAATTACCTTTAAAATCCCTCCAGAACTATACTGATTTCAAAAAATGAATGTAATGAATCTGCATCCTTCTTCGAGAAAAGGTTTCTAGTATTAGAGTTAATATCTAACAGGACATAACCTACTGGGCTAGTGTCGAAAACAGCTGTTGCTAAATCAGCTATTTGGTCCCTGACCTGGTTTTTTTTTTGTTTTTTTTTTTTTTGGTCACTGAATGGGGGTCTGTGAATTCCCAGCCCTTTCAGCGCATTTACAAGCCTTAGGAGCCTTGCCTCGGCCCCCTTGACCTCAGCATCACCCTTGCCCAGTGTGTGCACTGCAGCATCCTGGGAGGAGAATGGGGCTAACAGAGAGAGGCATCAGCAGCGAACCCACCTCATCAAGTTTACAACCCAATCATGCTCGGCCTCATAAATCCACACCTCCTCCTGCAGCAAGTTGACAGTGCCCACCATTCAGTGTGTGCGCAGGTTTAATAGTTCCTCTCTGGCTTCTTTCCACTTCTTGGTGACCACCCCACCACACACACACACACACACACACACACACACACACACACACACACACACACTCCTTTCTCCTCTTGCAGGTTTATAGAAGAACTATGAGAGGAGAGCTGCACACAATCAGGTCAGCACGAAGTCACAGTGAGGTCAGCACTTTCTGAACTGTGTGCGACCTATGACCCCCTTCGTGGTGCCACCTGGCTCTCCAATGGCAGCCAGGGGACTCCCGCGTGAACTTCGCCTGAACCTGGACCTTAACATTGGACCACTGCCTCACCCCTGGCCCCTTGCTCCCAGTTTCTCCTGAAGCAAGTCATATCTTTCTGACACATTTCTACACCACTGCATTATAGCTCTGCACTCCTTCCACCACACAGAGATGTTGACACCATGAAAGTGATGGGCATTCATTTTTATTTTTATAAGTTCTTTCAGATCACCTTGCTGATGCATACCAATGCAAACTTTTTTCCCCCAGTCATAACCTGCTGTAGCTGTTCACACATTCCATATCCACTTGATTTGACACTCTCCATGCTCCTCTTTATGGAAGAGCGTGCTGTTGCTGTTGGGTTTATACTCCCCTCTTGTGGATTTCATTGGACCTATTTTTTAATTTCACAACCCTCTATTTTACCACTAGAGGGAGATCTCTCACTCTTGTTGTCCAGAGAGAAGTTAATGTTTCTATTACTTTTCTGACAGTTTTAGATGTAAAGTAGTAAAAAGACAGTGGGAGCTTCTTCATCTGATTAAAAAAAATAAAGTGGGAAACTAAGGGAAGATAAATACGATTGAATCTGACAGGTAAATACAGTACCAGTCAAAACTTTTGGTTGCTACTCTACATGTTTGTAAACTTACCCATGCTGTTGTGCTCAGGCTCCAGTGGATGATCACTGTAAAAACCTGCAGAAAAGAGGTATAGTAATAGGTTAGCTGTGACATATCATAATTAGATCAAACTCTTCACTGTAATTGGACACCACAAAGATCAGGTCTAGATTATAAACAATTAATCATCTAATCATAAAGCTTGTCTTCTAATTGACATGAAATGCTGTGAATAATAATATAAATACTATAAAGGTTTCACAAATCTGAAAGTGTATGCTATAATTAACTGCTGTATAATACAAGAGATTGTTATAGGTTTTTTTGTTTTTTCTTTTCAGTCAGACTTGAGTTTTGGTGTGTTGTTTGAATCTGCCCATAACTCATCACAGCAACATTGTGCTGAATCCAATTCTATTGTTTAGCAGAGTCAATATGAAGAAATGGAAAAAGTAGGCAAAGTTCACAGAGACCATGGACAGTTCCTCGCCGGTGAGCACAACAATTAACGGGAATGTGAACATTTAAGTCTAGTAACAATGTAATGGTTATTCCAGGTTTGTTGTGTTCAGACTTTTATTACTATGAATGACTTAAGTTGCAATTTATTGTTTATTGGGATTACAGTAAGGGCACGCACACTGGTAGTGTGTGTGTATATGCTGCTCTGCCCAGGCCTTAACCCGACTAAGCCATTCACAAAGAGCAAATATGGATATAGATTCAGGGTAAGCGTGACCATCAGCTACCTCCTGTACATGCATGAAATCGAGCTGTACGCCAGGAGTGGGCAAGACATCAGCTCACTGATCCACCTCACCAGGATCTATAGTGAGGATATCGGGATGTCATTCAAACTGGGTAAATGTGGCCGAATGTTTGCAAAGAGAAGGAAGGTGATCCAAACTTAAGGGGTGGAGTTGCATGAAATCAGAACAGCAGATATACAAGACAGCTATAAGTACCTGGCAACAGTAACTTAAATAACCACTCAATACAACTAAGGTATGCAGAAGAAAGTACAACACTTTGAACCTTCATGCAGATAGGCTCCAACAGCAGAAGGTCACACCATGTGCCACTGAGAATTGGAAACTAAGGCTCCAATTTACACAAGCTCACCAAAATTAGACAGAAGAAAATTGGAAAAAATGCTGCATGGTCTGATGAGTTCTAATCTCTGCTGCATCAATCAGACAGTAAAGAATTTGGCATAAACATCAACATGAAGATCCATCCTGCCATGTAACAACACTTCAGGCTTGTGGTGGTGCTGTAATGTGTGGGGACACAGTTTGGACCCTTTAGTACCAAAAGAGTATTGTTTGAACACTATAGCCTATATGAGTATTGTTGGTCACCATGTCCATCGCTTTATGAACAGTGTACCCATCTTCTGATGTCACTGTGACAATCCTGTCTAGGGGTAAGGAAGTGCAACATAAAAGTTAAAACGGAGGCCCCTGCCCTGATGCCCAAAGCAGAATCCAACCAGTAATTCTCAGTTAAAGGTACAGTTTGTTAATACATGCCTGATCAACAGCAAGGGCAGTACACCGATAACTGAAAGCAAAAAAACTCCAGGGTAAACCAAGGCCAAAACAACACACCAAAACCAGCAGCCTTTCAAGGAACAGAGCTATCTAATCCCTAAGTGAAAGAAAACCAAGCAAAAGATGTACAGAACCTAACTCCCTAACTCAGCAAAATAGGAGAAAACTGTAAAAACAAATAAGCAGTTCACCCCTTATGCTTCAGTGATTTATATACACACGATGAGCGAGCTAAGCTATTTACAAAATATTAGAGATGGGACTCTCGATACCACCATTTTGACACTGTATTGAACTTCTGAAGCGCAGATGTTTCAAAACACTGCTACAAAAGTGTGGTTCAAAACACCTGCGTCATGGGACCATGGCTAAGTGAGGTGGCTCACCTGCTGTTCCTGGACTCCCATTTTTTAAATCAGATTCATTTGGGCTGGTCCTTGTAATAATGAATGAGTGTTTTTGATTCACATGCAGGTATAATTCATTATTACATTTGCTGTGGATTGTGAAGACCAATATAGGTTATCCACTCACTTAAAGATAATCCATACTTCATGCCAATAAAGTTTTTTTTAATAGATCCAGATTTTGTGTTATTCTTCTCTTGCTCATGGCTAATCCACTCATGACTTCTGCATAAAAGTCCATTCTCTGTGACAAATGCCCCACCACAACAGGCTGAATGATAGAAGATGGATTGTAGCCTCCATGGCTTCACACAAGTCGAAACCTTTTCTCACCATCTTACTGTTAAACTAGGCAAACAACAGATGGATCTGTGAAGGTAAGGGATAGGGTAGGCTAGTAATATTGTCAACTAAAACTAAACTAAAAGTAGGCGTAAAAAATAGTGAAATGAAATAAAAAAAAAAAAAAAACAAGGACTAGATGTTTGAAAAGAAATGAAACCTGAGACAGTACTGTGTATTCACAAAAATAAATAAATAATCAAATCTTGAAGAATTTCTTTTGGCTTTATTCTTTGTTAGTTTGGTCAATTTTGTTTTTACAACCAGCTTGATGGGGCTTTGGTGCTTTTGTGACATCTTGTGTAGTCCCACTCATGTCTGTCTTTTTTTTTTTTAGTATTATAAATTTTTATTTGCTATCCATTGATCCATCCATTTTCTACCGCTTATCCGGGTTCGGGTTGGAGAGCCAGCAGCCCACACAGAGAAGCCCAGCCTTCCCTCACCCCAGCCATCAATTCCAGCTCATCCCGGGGGACAAAGTCATTCTTGGGTGAGTTGGCGAGTCCTGGTAGGACACCTCACCCAGGAGGGGCCCAAGAAGCATCCTTGTCAGATGCCCAAAGCACCTCAACTGACTCCTTTCAATACAGAGGAGTAGTCCCTCTCGAATGGCCGAGCTCCTCACCCTATCTCTGTGCCACCTTTCAAAGGAAGCTCATTTCCACCACCTGTATCTGCGACCTTAATCTTTCAGTCACTACCTAAAGCTTTTGACCACAGATGATGTAAGAACATATAATGACCAGTAACTGCCAGTAACAAACCACTCCAGTGCAAGCTGGAGGTCACTATTTGAGGAAGTAAACAGAAGTACATTGTCTGCAAAAAGCAAAAATGAACCATCCATGGACTCATTAACCTCCTGCCACACCTAAGGTTTTATGTCAGCCACTGCCAGAGGCGCAGTCCACTTGGCCTACCGGTACCCATCAGCTGTCTCTGGAGTCTCACAGACTAACCAAGCCCACTAAGACTCCTTCTTCAGCCTGACGGCTTCCTTTCACAATCTGGGAGTCTGGGATTACCACTATGACAGACACCGACATTGCAGCCACAGCTCCTTTCCGCCGCCACAGCAATGGAGGTGCAGAACATGGTCCACACAGAGTCAATGTCCTCAGTCACCCTCAAAATGCAATGAAAGCTCTGTCAGAGGTGGGAACTGAAGGCCTCACAGACTGGGGCCTCTACCAGATGTTCCTCGCACACCCTCCCTATGCGTACACCAGGGCTGTCCAGCATCCTCCCCCACCACCATATCCAATTCACCACCAGGTGGTGTTAAGTTGACAGCTCAGCACCTCGATCATTGTCCTGCAACCTAGGGTGTCCTGGTGCCATGTGCACTTATGAACACCCTTTCTCCTTGGTCATTATTAGTTATTTAATAACACTGTGTTATTGGTGGATGTGTAATTTATTACTGCCTTCATTAGTCATCATGAAAAAGATTACAAATTCTTAATTAAGGTCTGGGAATTTTACCCTCATTGCAACCTTCTAATCTGATACTGGTTCTGTCAAAAACAAGCAACCTTCCAACACTGTTCCTTTATTTGTAACTATGAGCTGAAGAACTGATGCAAACAAAGACAATATGTCTCGATCAAATAGGTAATGGTGCTTAACAGTAAATGCTGAGAGAGGTGGACCACACAATGGGATAAAATGTGATTTTTTTACGTATAGCCTGACATATCATCGGACCCCCCCCAACTGCAGAACAGTCTGTTTGCTTCATATTGGTTACTCACTTGCCGTCTCAGCTTTATTATATACACCCATGGTTTTTTTTTTTTTGCCTGTCTCACCTCCTACAGCAGCTTGGCCATCTGTGCAACACCAAGTAACCGGTTTTCACTTACACAGCACCCAGAAAACTCCATCACTCACATCCAGACTGGTGCAGAGTGTTGGCCATTGGTGCATGACACCCCCCCCCCAATCTGTGTCAGTGTACCACCCTGCTATCAACAGCTGTAGACCCCTGACCCGACACACGCCAGCTGCCTGCTCCTCCCCTCCACTCCAACCCCCTCCAACACCAGCATATGTTCTCCCTGGAGCACACACAAACACCCACACGTGCCTCAGTCAGCCGAGCAGATATATAGTTATAGTGACATGTAACACGCATGTAACAAGCACAAATGTCCGTGAACACTCCCCATCTCAATGCAGTTCTAAGATGTTAGAGCATTGAAGTGAGACTTACAAGAATTTTGCATATAATCTCTAACTGCAATATTGTTAAAGAAGTTAATCTCCAGCCATCATATTTCTCACAATGCTGCCATGTAACTAAAATAATTTCTAACATGCCAATTTAAAGGACCAAACCATACTTTTATGTGTGCAAACCAACTTTATTTATGTGGCTACAAACTAGTTAAAAACATAATACCATTTTTAACCTAACACTCACCATTAACTCTGCCATAGCGGTCCCAAGCATGGATGAGAAAGGAGGAGAGTTGGGCGTAAAGTTAGCAACCCTATCCCATAAAATCCAAGCTGCTACAGAAACGTTGACAAGAGAACATCAAGAAGGCTTGGTTTTGTCTTTTATAGTTTTGTTTTTGGACACTACAATTCACACCATTAACATACATTGTATTTTGGGTGACTGCAAAACTTGAGCAAGACTCTATCCATCTATCATTTGCAAAGGATGGTTAACACTAGCCTAGTTAAAAAGCTCTGCATGAATCCCCCACACACAACCACATGTACAACAATGGGCATCAGTGGGACTCCATTTGTGAAGCTCACAGCAATTATAAAGACTATAGCCCCGTGAAGCTGGATTTAGACACAGCGTCAGCACTACCACTGCTGCTGTCTAGTAGGTATATCTTAGTTTATTTTTCCATGTTGAAATTTGCTTAGTGGATCTAAACAAACACGAAATTTATTCGACCAATTCCAGTTTTGACCCAGTGATGTTATAGAGGAAGAAGCAGGAATGGCAAAAGTTGGACTTTGTCCTCTGGTTAGGATTGTTCCAAGAAATCCATGTCACATCAGATTCAGACTTGCAACTAGAAATGCACCAGTGATCGGAACTGGTAGGTTTAAAGATGCTTACCCTGGGATAGAAATGAAGCAGTAGCCAGTAGTTTGCCAGTGTAAAGGCTTAAATGGTTTGATGGTCTTCTCTCTTTGCTGAGTATTTTCATTTACTGTAAAAGCCAACTTGTAATAGCTTCAACTCTGACATGATCTGCTTAGCTCAGTCAACATCATACATTGCTGTGTTTTTGCATATTTCGATGTATGCCATTAACAGAGTGGCTCCGCTGCCATCTAGCCATATGCAGGGCTCTAGCCAGAAAAAAAAAAAAGTCTTATTGCTGTTAGCGATCCATTCCAACAGCTGAAATTCTCAGTGCGACAGTACTCACCCTGGCGCCGGGCTGGGCAATTAACTACTAGCTAGAACCCTGATATGGAGATGAAAAGACCTGAAGAACATGTTAGAAGTAGGATTTACAGTTCTTAATTTTCAGTTAGATTTTACTGGTACAAAAAAAAAGAACTCTGTAACCTTTGGAGAAAATGTAAAAGTTAATAAAGGCACTCAATTGCAGTTTCTAAAAGGATAAGCCAGAATCAGCCAAAATCAGAATCAGCAGGTCAGAGTCGCAATCAGTGCATGTCTAACTGAAACGCTTGAGCAGGAGACCTTACTGTGAACAGCTTTATGTGTTGCTACCTTTTTTTTTTTTTATTTAATTTTCTATTGAAGAAAAAGTTCAAATGAAAACAGCTGATACTGTCCTTTGTAGATTTAACAATAATGGTCCTCAGTGACTAATATGTGCATATGTAAGTAAATCCAACTCATTCTAAGTCAACAGCCTCGTGGCAGCCTTGTCTGCAATCTTGATACTGTCTACATACAGTCACACCAAAATTTCTTTATATAAGAAAACAAGTTTACCTGGAGGTAGAGAAAGCAGTGACAATGTAAGAGAGAAGCCTGTACTGCTAGGCAAAAAAGAAGGAGAAAGTTGGACTGGAGAAACTTAATCATTTTGCATTTTGGAAAACCCTAAGTAATGACCCACTACTTCTTTTGACTGCTCCCTTTAGGGGCCACCACACTGGATCATCTGCCTCACCTATCCTCATACATGTCCTGTACCAACCTCACATACTTCTCTGCCACTCCTGACTTCCTCATACAGTACCACAATTCCTCTCCTCACCCTATCATATGCTTTCTCTAGACACAAAGACACAGTGCACCTCCTTCTGACCTTCTCTATAGTTTTCCATCAACATCCGCAAAGCAAACATCACATGGGATAACACACTCCCCTTTCTTGTGCTGCTAACATGTTACGGTCCAAACACAACTACTGCAGTATGGCTTTCTTGCATGAAGCCATACTGCTGTTTACTGATCCTTACCTCTTTTCTTATCCTAGCTTCAACAACTCTTTCCCATATCTTCATTGTATGGCTCATCAGCTTTATCCCTATGAAGTTACTATAGCTCTGCACATCACCCTTGTTCTTGAAAATTGATGCCAGTACACTTTCCATTCCTCAATCATCCTCTCACGCTCCAGAATTGTGTTCAACAATCTGGGCAAAAAGTTTGCTGCCATCTCTCTAGACATCTCCATACCACCATAGGTGTGTTATCCAGACCAACTGCCTTTCCACTCTTCATGTGTTTCATGGCTACCGTTACTTCCTCCTTACTAATCCTCTGTACTTCCTGATTCACCAACTGCCCTCCTGTCTCTTTTCTTCAATCATGAGCACCTCAAAGTACTTCTTCCATCTTCTTGACACACTCTCTTCACTCATTAATGCATTTCCATCTGTATCCTTAATCACCCTAGCCTGCTGCACATCCTTTCCAGTTTGATCCCTCTGCCCAGCCAATTGATGCAAGTCCTTTTCTCCTATCTTCGTGTCCAGCCTCACATACAACTCACTATAAGCCTTTTCCTTTGCCACCTCTCTCTTTGCTGTGCATTTAGCCTCCCAGTACAGCTGTATACTTTCTTCATCTTCATTGACTATCCCACTTTTTTTTTGCTAACCTCTTACTTTGAATACTTTCCTATACTTCCACATTCCACCACCAAGTCTCCCCATCTTCTTTAATCTGTCCAGAGGATCCAACAAGTACCTTCTTGGCAGTTTCCCTCCCCAGTTTGGCTGCATTAGACAATCAAGAAATAATGACCAGTAAGCAATGATATTATTATTATTATTATTATTATTATTATTATTAAGAGTGGTGGTGGTAGTAGTAGTAGTAGTAGTAGTAGTAGTAGTAGTAGCACCAGTAGCAGTATACATTTGAAAGACTTGTGGTTAAATTTCCTAAAACAGCCAGGCCATCATTTGTTTGTACACGTGGTCAGAGGCACTTCTAAAGTTGTTTGTAAAATACGAACAAATTCAGGTATGAAAATATTGATAAATCACTGACTTATGTGTGAAATGTATGTACAAATGATTTAAGGATAGATTTGTGCAAGTAAATGAGGCCCTATGTTTCTGACAAGAAATTTTCTTATTGAGTTTTTAATTATTTTTTTCAGTATGATAAACATAATGAAAACCCAATTTCAAGTGCTGGTGTGGAAGCAGTCTGGATACTACTGTACCAGCAGCAGGTTCTGTTGTGTGTTTCTCCAATTCCCATTTATTTCTTTGTGGTATGAAAAAGACACTTAGCTTGCTTGGCGTCAGCAATCACATCAAATTGAGCACCATGTCTGCTTCTGTTTGTGTCAAAGATTTGTCAGTGTTGTGTGATGAAGCAGTACAGCTTTTTCAAATTGCCCTGATCTCAAACCTGCTAAAACAGCAGATGCAGATGAATTACACAACACAAGATGTTTGAAGATAAGTGACCACAGATTTTAATACGATTTTTGGAAATGTTGAGTGCTTGGAAAAAAGAAAAACACATTTAAAATCTCAAACACTACCATATGCTTGAATAAAGTGGTTAGTCTTCTTTCAACAAAAGGCCAGTGTGTGTAAAAGGCACACTGAGAGGACAGCAGTCAAACAGTCCTCCCAAGCATCATTTTCCAATTTTCTTTCTGCTGCTCTCTGGTTAGTGACACTTATGGGATTGGGATCAAGTCTTGTTTTAGTCTGTGCAAGGTTGTGATGTCTGTCAATAATGGACCAGTGGCAGAGCTCTCCAGTGTGTGGTCTCTGTTGCTAATCCTCACAACGCTTATTGACCATTATAGCCTGAGGCTGGGAAGGCTTCCAGCAGCAGCCAATACAGCCAGAGCCTGCTCTGCTGTGGCCCATTGTGTGTTGACAAAGAAAGGCTGCATCTTTAACCTTTCACCTTTAAAACCTCTGGAACCTAAAGCCTAATCAGCTCCCTATCAAAATAACATACTGCCTCCTGTCTCCCTGCCTCCTTCCTTGTGGATGGGGGCATGCTCAATACAGTGTTTACCACAAGTGGCTCAATATTCAATACTCTACTGCATCAGCCTCATCAGGCAGATCTGAGCTCCTACAGGCTTTCACTGAATCAAGCAGGATCTGAGCAGTTCATATAAAATCTGAAGAATTTGCAACCTTGTCTCCATGGATGTTGTGTGAAAGGTCAAGTGATTTGCCAATAACTTATAGACTATTTAAATAAAAACAGCACAAATCTATCAAATGTGAAAACTATAAAAGATTATTGCCTTTTGAAAAAAAAAATGCTCATTTTGAATTTACCAATGGGACAAGAAAAAAAAATTGAAAAGTTTTCAGTTTTTTGTTTGATGCAAATCAAAAATAGAAATGTCACCATCACAACTAATGAGCATTATTAATAACATGTTTGAGAGACACTCTTTCAGAAGTACAGATGGAGTGGGTTCATCGCTATGTGAGAGACTATGTAAGGAAACAAATTAACCCCTTCACTCCAAATGCATCGGCTGTGGCACAACATACTTCAAAAGTGCCGCCGTTCACGAACTTCCGGCAACAAATACCTAATACCCCTATATGGCTGTGACGGGGTGTGTGCAATTTCTGGGCACACACCCCCGGACCTCGATTCGGCCTTTAGCGACTTCTAGTGACTTTTGAGACAGCCGTCAGCGAGTTTTGTTGCACAAAAGTTGGCAACAGTGCCGGCCAGCAATCGCCAGATTACGCACAAATATACGGGCCAGCATAGATGAAAATTGGCCAAATCCATCATCGTTTTCTGCGGTTTACTGCGTACAGTTACCATTTTTGGAACAATGCTTCCACTTCTTGTTGAATTTATCTCTGGCAGCTTTGGCTGCTTTCTACACCTGCTGCGCTGCGCTGCGCTCACAGGTTGTTCCTGTCTAATATCGTCAGTAGAGTCATTTTGTGAATCAATGATGGACTATTTTAGGGAATTCAATGAGGCCTTTGAACTGATCTGCCAGACCGAAGGCCATATCGCTGCAGACCATGCAATGGTGTAATGGTGTGGATGCTTCAAATTACACAGACCGACTGACATTTTCTAACTATTTGAAAAGCGTACGCTGGGTGCAGCACGGTGGCACAGTGGCGCGCGGTCCCACAGTCCAAAGACATGCACTTACTGGGGTTAGGTTAATTGGCTACACTAAATTGCCCATAGGTGTGAATGTGAGTGTGAAAGGTTGTTTGTCTCTCTGTGTTGGCCCTGCGACAGGCTGGCAACCTGTTCGGGGTGTACCCTGCCTCTCACCCTATGATAGCTGGGATAGGACTGTGAATGTCAGAGCCACTCTGCTGCTATAACTATTTGATGACACCATTTTTAAATCAGTCCAAACATCTTTTCCTGCATGGACAGACAACATACACAATATACAGTATTTATCTAATACATCTAATAAGCTAACACATAGGGCTCTTAAGAACTGCGGTGCAAGCAGTTCAATATCAATTTGATACCTCTAAACAAGAACAAATTAGGTTTATGTTTAACAAACAAACATCACAATCTTTTTGTCCAGTGTTCTTGAGTTGAATGTAACTTAAATTACTAGAATTGAAAAGACTTCCAAAATACTATATCATACATAACCAAGCAGGTAAAAAAATTCTATTGTGCGGGTACAAAGAAAAAAGCTTAACTTTTGTTGCACTCCTTAGACACTGCTGTGGTAAAGTAATAGTCCCACCCGGCACTGTAATGTGTATTACAATACAAGATAAACTGCATTCCTTCCTAAAAAGGGCCATATGGCTGGGCTTGTTTGTGCATGGACCACAAAGATTTACATGTCATCGATATTATATGTTCACCGGGTCCCCCACCCACTGAAATTCTCAACTTGAATCCATTAGTACTGCCCAGGAATCCTTCCTCAGCACTAATTCAGACCCTGTATCAGTCCCATCACTGTCCCAGATGGCTAGGGTTCCACATGGTCAGCGGAGGGCAACGCCAGTCTGTTATCTGAATAGGTTAGTCTACCTGCCAGGCCAGCCAGTCTCGGGCCAGTCTGATTTCATTACTAAAACCCACACAGCAGCATTCTATGATATCACGTTAAACTGGAATGGCCTGCTTTAAAACACTGAATAGAGCAAACAGGGGAAACAGTGACAGGGACAGAGAGAAGTGCAGTCCACGAAATGCTCTAAAGACAGAATCTGATGCCAGAGTAACCAGGCTATTGATCATACCACCACAGAAGTGAGGTCTTCGTAAGGTCACAAGCGTTTCTTTGAACCTTTGATATCCCCACTGAGCCTCCCCATTACCGTGAATAAGCCCATTAATAGGATAATCCCTGCCCCTTTTTGACTGCAGCAGGCTCCTGCTAATACAGACATAAGAACTGACCAGTTTTCTCTCAAAAGTGAGCCAATCTTGATGAGTAAATAAATCATCAAATTTCACTTTTTGACTGGTAAAAACTTGGCAGCTTGACTAATAATTCAAATCAGAACATCTGGCGTTTTTTTTTTTTTAACCTATAATTGTATCATTATATCTAACCATTTAATTAATTTAGAAAACTTTAAAATAATTATTGCTAACTTTTTAGAGTGGGTGGTCCAAAATAACCATTTATATTCTTTGTCCATATCCCCGGTGCAATCCATAAGATTGTAACAGAATCAGGAGGTCTGCCACAGTTAAAAATCAATGCTAATAATTAAAGCCAAACCCTATGTAATATGAGCATACCATGGTGAAGAGTTTGTGTGGTTGAAGCACAAAAACACATGGTTAGGTTTAGGGAATGACTATGAGTGTAAAAAATGCCCAATCTAAACATCCACATTATCAAATCACAGTTCAATCCTCCAGTGGCCACTTCCACTGACCGGGTGTCGGTGCCAGTGTTCAAACCATTCAGCATTTTTCCACTGCAAACACACTCAATGCTCGGCCAAAAAACAGGTTCAACTCAAGCCCCACAAGCTAGCTGGTCTCGAACCAAGAATGCGTGAGGCAAGAGGCCGAAGGGCATGACTCTGCCATCTTGACAAAGTTTTCTACCGCTATTTCACAGTATGGTGTGTATTACATGAGAAAAGCAATGCAATTTTCACGGCCGTGATTTAGGTTGGGCCCTAAGGCTGAACTTGCTGCTTTGTATCAGTTCATATCACAGACAAAAGGACGCAAAGTGCGTACTTGTCGTCACGCACGTAATCGCTGTCTGTGTTTACCTTGTACTGAACATCGCGTTGAACCCGTTTTTTGGCCGAGCATCGAATACGTTTGCGGTGGAAAAACCGCTGAACAGTTCAAATACGGGCACCGGCACCCGGGAAGTGGAAAAAGGGACTCAAGGCACTTGCAAACAACAGCATTCATAGCTTTCCGAATGATCCACATTCAACTATAACAAGCTGCACACCATCAAAATGCTTTCAATTTAACTAGTAATAAAATACTTGCCACACCTTTAAGCATGTTAGATTCCCAGTGTTTCCGTTGTTCTACCTTTATTATTCACCTCAAAGGCTCCATTTTTCAGTTTCTGATGCCCTAAAAACATAGCTTTGGGTCCTTTTTGCTGGTACTGCATCACACCACAAAGAAAGACGTTTTAGTCAGTATTTCAGTGTTTTACAAGCAGACAGGGATAACCTGAGCAAGAGAAATAAATACGCTGTTATACAAAATATCTGAGAGTTACATCATCCTACACACAACTTTATTCATTCTTAACACTTTTCCTTTACAATTTCAGGCTTGTGGTCACAGTTACACATTGTCAACATCTAACTAAAGAGAAGGGAAGCACATGTGATGCTGCTTTTTTCTGAATTAGTGGGTTATCTCAAATGCAACATTTCAAACAAAGCTCAACAAACAACAAATTATCCAACACCCCAGATATATTATATGCACCATCCTTATCTACCAGTACCAACTCTATACAGTCCTGTAAAAAAAAAAAAAACTAGGTGCACCCTTATTGCTTCTCTAAGAATTAAGAGTGTCAGTAGTAGCCAGGTGCTGTTAGTCAAATCCACTTGATTAAATTATCAGCAGCAAGTGTGACCACATCTATAAAAGCCAATGTGTTTGTTGGCAGCACAGCTTAAGTTTGGAACATTGTATCTGAACAAAATAAAAAAATGTCTGCAAACCTCAATGAACTGAAGCAATGTTATAAAGTTGGCCAGAATTCCTCCACAGTGATGTGAGAAACTGATACAGAAAATAATTATGTCAAACTAGAAAAAAGCTTTTCCTAGCAAAAATGCAATGTGAATGCTGAAAGATGAAAAATTTGAACTGCAATGCCTAGAAATGCATAAAATAGCTGAAACTTAATTTGCTGAATCAAATTAAGCAGCTGAAAAGCAAAACGGCTCAAATTCTCAATTAAGTGCTTAAACTAAACTTAATTTGCTGAACAAGCTTAATTGCAGAAAAAAAAAATTACATTAGCACTAACCATATATGTTCTATAATGTAAGTGCCATTTAAAAACAAGCTGCTTCAAGCTGTGCCTTTCCCTTCATAAAGAGAGTGGCACACAGAAGAAAATCCTGCTGACCTACCCATAAACAACAGGTGCATTACGAATATGTGAGGGAAAAAAAATGAAAGTTCGCAAGTGATGCATGATCAAGCATGACAAAAAAAAAAAAAAAATAGAGAAAGAACAGCAGGAACACAGAGATGGAGTGCAAGCTCCAAGACATGAAAGCAATGCACAAAGAGACACAACACAAGCTTCAAGACTTGGAAGCAATACAAGAAGAGATGCAATAAAAGTTGAAGGACAAGAACAGAGAGCTGGAGGCCCAAAATAAACACTTTAGAGAAATTTCCAAACAGGACCAACCAGTTAAAGATCTGCAATACAAGGCTGACTTGAAGATCATAAAAGAAGGTTGGGGAATACTGCTTAGTAAAGCACAGCAGCAAATTACAAACTTGATGCTAGAGAGGAAACAGAACATCCCTAAACTCAGAGAAATGCACTACAGGCCCCAAAAAATGGAAGCAATGTACAAAAAGACACAATACAAACACCAACAGATGGAAGCAATAGCTGAAGAGCAATACAAGCTTGAAGAAAAGTGAAAAAATGAAAGTTTGCAAATACTGCTTCATCAAACACTGCAAAGAAATATAGAAATACTAAAAGAGCAACTGGTAAAAATGCAGAGAGATGCAACATATTCTCCAAGACTTTGAGAGGAGAAATACTGAATTGCAAGTATTTTATAAAAAAGTCAATAAAATCCATCCATCTTCTTCTGCGTATCCTGATCAGGGTCATTCAGCTGTCATAGGGCGAGAGGCAGGGTACACCCTGTACAGGTCGCCAGCCTGTTGCAGGGCCAACACAGAGAGACAGACAACCTTTCACACTCACATTCATACCTATGGGCAATTTAGAGTGGCCAATTAGAGTGACAGTTAGCCTAACCCCAGTAACTGCATGTCTTTGGACTGTGGGAGGAAACCCACACAGGGAGAACATGCAAACTCTACACAGCGAGAGGTCTGGCCCAAGGTAGAATCGACACCAGGCCTTCTAGATGTCATGTTCGCTGTGAGGCAGTAGTGCTAACCACCATGTCACTGTGCTGCCCAAGTCAATAACAAACACGTTAAAATGGAGGAAAAGAAGGAAGAATTGGAGAAAATATGCAATGAGATGCAGTGCAGGATCCAAGAAATGTTGGGGAAAAAATGCACAACTGCAAGGACTATGTAACAAAGTACAGAAGAGAAACAGTGAAATTCAGAAGGAGACACCACAACATGAGAAAACACACATGAAGACACGCAAATCAGGAGTTAAAAGACTTGCATGGCAAAGTACAACAAAGCAATAAAGACATGCATGAGGCAAAGAAAGTACAGGAAGGAATATAAAGAACTGAAAGAAAAGCATTCAGAAAAAAAAAAGTTAGAAAACCTTGAGAAAAGCTGCAAGACACTTGAAGAACAGAATGCAGAAATTATGTTTGAGATTTACAGGAACTCTGCCTGAAAAAGAAGTGAAAGCATGTCAGGTTTTTCTACAAAGATTCTGCTGCTTCTCCAGTTCAGCCTGGAGGAAAAATAGCCTGCACTTCCTGCACCTTTTTTCCATCTCCTTCATTTTCACCTCTCCCCTCTTCTCATTCCTTCACCTTTGAGAACACAAGCTAAGGAGATCAAAATAATAAATAAATCATATGAAACTCTAGTTTGTGGACGTCCCCTTGTTTCCCTTTGTTTACAGTGTCTGTGCAAAGCTAGGCTAACCGTTTACTTCACAGTTGTATACTTGTGGTTACTTCTGGGCCAGAAAGCCAATATACCAAAACATTAATTCTTTTCTTAGAGGGATTGGGTTAACTGATGATTCAAAATTGGCAGTAGGTGCAAATGTGATTCCAGTCTGGAGCAGCCAGGAATCAAACCACCAACCTTCCGAATAATAGATGACCTGCTCTACCTCCTGAGCCACAGCCATCACACGTAGCCCCTGCAAAGACCCAGCGCAGAAGACTAATTCTATCTAACTAAGCTAACATCTCTGAGTAGCACTGGTTGTATGCACAGAGTTCAGTTTGTACTTGTTTCTAATGTTTCGCTGTGTTCTGATGTTATACACCACATGCAAGGTCATGTTAATCTACTGCACTGAAGCTGTACCTGCATCCAGTGCTGAGCGGTCCAATTTATTCCTAATTTATTTTTGAGATAAATATTTTTATTAAGATTTTTCAATTTTTGAGATACATATTCTTGAGATGAGTTTATTGGGGGTTTAAGTTTATTGGATTTTTCTTTATGTAGATCCCGTTGATGTCTCATGATGTTCATGTGTCCTTAAAATTACACACATTTAGCACATAATGCTGCTCTCTTGTAAACAGTTTGTTGTTGAATACAATTTGTTTTAAATGTATAATTTGATGAGGTCTTATTATACAATAGTTATTCTTGCACCTTGAGTCTTGCATGTTACAAAAAGTAGGAAAAACTAAAACTAATACTAAAACCAATGAAAACTCAACTAAAACTAAGCAATAAACAAAAATAACTACTAAAAAGAGCAAAACCACTCTAAAAACCAATTAAAACCAACTGAATTAGAGAAAAAAGTTACAACAAAATAAAACTAAACTATAATGTAAAATCCAAAACTATTATAACCCTGGTGGAGGGTACTCCTGACACCCTCAGGCTCCTAGTTTAAATTCTGTAAATGGCACAGTTTTGAAAAGGTCATTTTCTTAAAGAGCACAACTATAACTAAAATTTGAAATATAAATTGCGGGAGTAAAAATGTAAAATAGCTCAAGTTCTTCAGTGGGTGTTGACGTAACCACTCTAAAGGCCCTCCATAGAAAACCACTGAAATTTCATAAGATTTCATCAAACAAACTTTCACTGTTTAAAAAACATAAAAGATATCAACAAACCGAGTAATACCTGACTAGTACAAGGTCTTGTGACGCGTTTAATTTTTCTATAGTTCACAGAATGCTGAACTAGTTAACTGTTAAAATAGGGTGAGTTTGAAAAGGATTTCAATCATTCTCCATTCATTTCAAAGGGCAAAAATAAAATTCAAGGTAAATATTTTTAAAAAGTATAAAGGTTATTCAAAAGAAAAGTAATAGCATAATTCTCCAGATAACGCTGAGCGTTTTGATATCAGAACGGTTTCTGTAGCATGATCCATGTGGAAGGAGTTAAAGTCCGAAAATCACGGAGAAGGATAACAATTAATGTAAATGCTGTTAAGCAGGGGTGTCAAACTCAATCATAGGATGGGCCAAAATTGAAGACAGTCTGAGTCGCGGGCCGAACAGGATTAAAAATAATAATTTTAATCAGTATTATGAATTTGAATGGCCAGAATACAGCAACTTAATACTCAACACATTAAATAAAATATAAAACTATATTTTTCTTCAAAAATCACATCAGGAAAAATTTGAATATTTCAAGCTGTCTTAGCTAATTATAGGCCAATCTCCAAACTTTTTTTTCTCTCAAAGATTCTTGAAAGAGTAGTTGTAAAACAGCTAACTGATCATCTGCAGAGGAACGGTTTACTTGAAGGGTTTCAGTCAGGTTTCAGAATTCATCACAGTACAGAAACAGCATTAGTGAAGGTTACAAATGTTCTTCTTAGAGCCTCTGACAGTGGACTCATCTCTGTTTTTATCCTGGTAGATCTCAGTGCAGCTTTCTATACTGTTGACCATAACATTTTATTACAGAGATTAGAGGATGCCACAGGCTTAAAAGGTACTGCACTGCAGTGGTTTGAATCATATTTATCTAAGACTCCAATTTGTTCATGTAAATGGAGAAACTTCTTCACACACTAAGGTTAATTATGGAGTTCCACAGGGTTCTGTGCTAGGACCAATATTTACACTATACATGCTTCCTTTGGGTAGTAATATTAGAAAGCATTGCATACATTTTCATTGTTATGCGAATGATACCCAGCTTTATCTATCCATTAAGCCAGATGACACACATCAATTAGTTAAACTGCAGGAATGTCTTAAAGATGTAAAAACCTGAATGACCTCTAATTTCCTGCTTCTAAATTCAGATAAAACAGAAGTTATTGTTGGCCCCACAAATCTTAGAAACAATATCTAACCAGATACTTACTCTGGATGGTATTACCTTGGCCTTCAGTATCACTGTGAGGAGTGATTTTTGACCATGATATGTCCTTCATTGTACATATTAAACAAATTATGTAGGACTGCTTTTTTGCATTTGCGCAATATTTCTAAAATTAGAAACACCCTGTCTCAGAGTGATGCTGAAAATCTAATTCATGCATTTATTACTTCTAGGCTGAACTATTGTAATTCATTATTTTCAGGCCGTCCTAAAGCCTTCAGCTCATCCAAAATGCTGCATCAAGAGTACTGACAGGGACTACAAATAGAGAGCATATTTTGCCTTTATTGGCTTCTCTTGATTGGCTCCCTGTTAAATCTAGAATTTAATTTAAAATCCTTCTTCTTACATAAAAGGCCTTGAATAATCAGGCCCCATCTTATCTTAAAGACCACTTACCTTTATGATAAAGGTTATAGTTAGGGTTGGATCAGGTGACCCTGAACCATCCTTTAGTTATGCTTAGGTTGCTGGGGGTTCCCATGATGCACTGAGTGATTCTTTTCATTAACCTCTTTTACTGTTTATACACCACTCTGCATTTAATCATTAGTTATTATTAATCTCTGTCTCTCATCCACAGCATGTCTTTTGTCCCGTCTCCCTCCCCTCACCCCCAACCGGTCGTGGCAGATGAATGCTCCTCCCTGAGCCTGGTTCTGCTGGAGGTTTCTTCCTGTTAAAAGGGAGTTTTTCCTTCCCACTGTCGCCAAGTGCTTACTCATAGGGGGTTGTTTTGAGTGTTGGGTTTTCTCTGTAATTATTGTAGGGTCTTTATCTTACAATATAAAGCGCTTTGAGGCAACTGATTTGGTGCTATATAATTAAAATGAAAATGAACTGAATTGAACTGAATGTGAACCTAACCCTATTCCTAACCCTAGCACTACATCTAAGCATTAACCTGATAGATGTTAAGAAGTTAAACTGCATTTCTTGCATGGGACACTGTCAATAGATTGCTTGAAAATATATTTTATATGCACTGAATCACTAATAATTTAGCCTATAGCCACTCAGGAAAACTTTTGGTTTCTGTTAGCTTTCTATCAGTCTATCTTGTAAGGCAAACAGAGAGACAGAGTTTACATTTCTGGGTCTGTGTGCAGCATGCAAGCAGTTTATGACTATCTTATTTGGTATATACCTGAACAATATAGTTGTGGGTTGTGTGACATCAGCGCACTGCTTAATCAATCACCCATCCTGACTAGAAGATGGATGAGAGGAAGTGCTGAACACAGATAGATCATTGTTTTCACTCCACAACAGCAGGACATAATGAATCCTGTGCTTGCCGAGAGGTCAGAGTAGAGAGGATTGCTTTACCCTGTGGGCACCACTCGATCTCCCACCCCACCTCCAGCAGAGACACCCATGCATAACAGTAAAGAGTTTCAGTTTGCCTTACACAGCCTTGAAGGAGCAGATGGGTTATAACAAGTGGAGAGGGAAGATGCTGTCACTGTTATATGACCACCTGGCTTTAGCTAGGCTGGTAAATGAAATAAAACTGTACATTTATTGGGTCAACAGCCTGTTGAATCTGAGAGTTGTGGTCCTACATTACAGCTTTACACGGTTATATCTAAGGGTTTGTATAAAACTGCTTTGAGAACTCAAATAGAACAGAAAAGTGCTATATAAGAACCAGTCCATTTACCATTTACTTACAGGCGTATAAGTACAAATGGCAAACACAACTTTGCAACATTAGGCCTGAATTTACTATGTAGAACTCATAATTGTCACAAACCTCACGTATATATTCTCTGACTACATAGACCTTCTTAATCAAGGGTTTCTCAAAGTAATAGAATCATAATAAATGGTAAACGGACTGATTATTAGATAGCGCTTTTCTACTCTGAGTACTCGAAATGTTTTATAAAACGTCTTCATTCACCCATCCATACAAGCACTTTTTTCTACACCTACATTCACACTCCTATAAATACATCGGAGAGCAACGTGTGGTTCAGTATCTTGTACAAGGATATTTTGAACATCCAACCTTCCAATTTACTAGATAACCTGAGTTACCTCCTGAGCTACAGCCACCCCTCATCTTATTACATACAACATAAATTATATATGATGAAGAAATGGCAAGTAGGGAAAGTGTGGTAGTCACATCAAGAGTAAGAGCAAGAAAAGTTTCTGACATATCACATGCCTGCTGGCTAAAAAGCTTAGGAGACAGAGGAGTGGTGGAGCACCATTTCACTGTGCAGCACTAATGAACAAGCAGAGTTTATATCACAGGGCCGCTGTGGAAGGTCAGCGGTTCCATCCACAGCTCCTCCAGACCAAGGTTCTTATTATTAACGAAAAAGGAACAAAATAATAATTTTCGTTAACTGAAATAAATAAAATCGATAATTAAAAGGGAAAAGATAACTACAAAACTAACTAAAACGAACTGAAATTACAGATGAAATGACCTCTGTTTTTGGTATTTTATTTAAAAGTCTTGTGGATTGGATCATTTTTTTTCCACTCTAGCAGTTTAAGCTGGGAGTGCCACAACTGTGTGCGTGCACCACGCTGGTCCGAAAAGTAATGGCACACGACCACAAGGTAATTAACACACATAATCCAGCTCACACAAGCACAAAGCAGACACAACGTCAGCCACTTGTGGAGATTGAGTACAGAAGCCACAAAGACCCAATGCTGAAGTCTAACTAGCCAGCAGCTAACCAAGCTAGCTCTCTGAGCAGCTCCGACCAGCTTCATGTGGTGAATAACATCAGGATGCAGCTGGATTTGAGCTTTGATTCCTTCAAAGAGTTTGTTTTTGTCAGACACTCACTGAGTTCTGATGTTATACATCAGATGTAGGTGTTAATCTACTGCACTGACACTGAAGTTGATTGTAGAGTTTATTGCTGAGTTTATTGGGTTTTGGAGTTTGTTTTTCTTTATGTTTCTCCCAGTTGATCTTCATGTCTTTTTTGTGTTTCTGTATCTTCTGCTCTTTTTATAATATACTGTAAATAGTCCGGCCTGTTAAGGTTCAACACACAGGCACATCATGTACATTGTATATAGTGTTATTATTAGTAGTATTAAGGTTAATGGTAAATGGACTAGTTCTTATATAGCGCTTTTCTACTCAGTATGAGCACTCAAAGCGCTTATACAACCTGTTTGCATTCACCCATGCACTCCCATTCATACAAGCACTTCCATTTTTACGAAGCTAAGTGCTTTTAATTAACTAACATTCACACGCATACATACTCCGACAGAACGGTCGGAGAGCAACTTGGGGTTAAGTATCTTGCCCAAGGATACATTGGCATGTAGCCTAGAGTAGCCAGGATTCGAACCGCTGACCTTCCGATCAGTAGGTGACCTGCTCTACCTACTGAGCTACAGCCATCTTGTTTGTTGATTTTATATATATATATATTCTTTTCTTAATAGTGTAAATTATTATATTTTTATTTATATTTATAATAACTGCAGCTGCTGTTACACCCAAATTTCCCCTCTGTGGGACAATAAAGGCTGTTTCTTCTTCTTCTTCTTCTTCTTCTTCTTCTTCTTCTTCTTCTTCTGTCCTTAATATTACACACACTTAGCACATAATGCTGCTGTCTTGTGAACAGTTGGTTGCTGAATACAATTTTTTAAACGGTATCTTTTGTCAAGTTTTTATTACAGAGTAGTCACTCTTGCATCTTGCATCTTGACAAAGTATGAAAAAAATTAAAACTAATACTAAAGCTAACGAAAACTAACCTACAACTAAGCATTAAACCAAAAATAAAAACTAATAAAAAAATGAGCAAAACCACTCTGAAAACTAACTAAAACTAACAGAATTAGAGGGGGGAAAAAAGGAAAAACAAACTAAAACTAAACTATAATGTAAAATCCAAAACTATTATAACCCTGCTCCAGACTGCATGTTGAAGTATCACCCAATGTATTCACTCGAGTATGAGTATGTACCTGAATGTCAGACAAAAACTTAGGTATAGAATAAAGCACTGTGTGAATGTTTGTGTGTGATTAGATGAATTGAGGCTTTCAGTAAAAAGCACTTTGAGTGCTCAATTAGAGTAGAAAAGTGCTATATAAATTCCAGTCCACGAAACATCAGCATCAGAAGCATATCTGACCTGTAGCCTGATGCTAAAATTCAAAATCTGAAGTCTGCAAAGCTATACCCACATAAGCCAGAGTGTTATAAAGAAAGGAAGATCAAATGGAACTATATGCTATGATCAGCAAACAGTGTGGAGGATGGGGGAGACACCTTATGCAAACATTAAGATAGATCCTAAAAAATTCCACATTACTCTTGGAATGGGACTAGGTAAAAAAGAAAAAGAAAAAAAGGAAAACAGGAAATAGGAAGCATAGTGATTGCAGGGTTTTTTTCAAAGTTTTGTTTCAAAGATGTACCTTATCCCACTGGTAAAACTCTTAATCAAACACGTTTTTTTTAAACCTTTATTTTACCAGGTAAAGATGTTTGAGAACTAGTTCTCATTTACAAACATGACGTTAATCAAATACATTCAAGAAATGATTAGTATCTGCCTTTCAGTCTAGTGGGACTCACAGCCCCTCAGCACTCTATTAGACTTGACAGACTGTGAAGGAACTCAAGGGCTGGCTTCACAGGCTGCTTGGCAGTTATCCCTTTGACCTCTACACATGACTCTTGACCTTGATGTGCAACACAGCACAGAGGAGCATCTACTCTGTCCTCCTGCTGCTTCTCCCTGACATTGTGCGCCAGCCTGTGATGCTGGTGTCCCAGTACCCCTCAACCTCACAGCTTCACAGCTTCACTTTACATGGCTGGATTGTCTGGAAACGATGGAGAGCACATTCTCTTCCATGTATGACCAAACAGTTTTGTGATGCCAGCAGCACTACAATATGACAAAACCGGAAAAGCTATATATAGGATACATTTCAAGTGTTCTGTTAAGTTTTAGATATTTTAGGGTTTTCCAGAAACTGACTTTCTGATGTGTAGAACAGATTATACTAGAACTGTATGTAAATAAAATGAGGTGAAACTAAAAAAACACTATAAGGGTGATATTATGTAAGGTCTTCAGTACTGATTTATTTAGATCTTTTTTAATACACAGAGCTGATGTATATCTGTAACCATTTACCTTATTGCCCTATTTTTCCCCATTAAATGTTTAACCTTCATATGAATTCAAAATAATGAGAAAAATGAGAAAACAAAAAAAGTCAGTATACTTTTTTCAACTGAAACACACTAGTGAAATAATCTTATTGAATAGTAATTTTCTTCTTTTCTTGTCTCCTGAAGTAAAAAAAACTGATGTAATCAAGACTATTGCTGAATCTTGTATCATAATATAGATAAATATAAACAAATGAACAGCAAATAAACTAGCAATGCTGAATGTTAGAAGACAAGCAATATTAATTCTTTACTCATCCCTTGATTCTGGTGAAATTAACAAATACATACACACACGCACACACAGACACTTCTGGAGCCAACTGCACAAGTCAGAATCAGATGCAGGATTTACCAAGGAGATGCCCCCACTGCTGTTCTGCATAGGCCTCAGTCAGATCTTAAATAAGACTTGTAACAGATACCGACAACAGAATGGAGCAACTGGCATACCGTTTGATGGATGACATCAAACGTATGCCAGAAGTGAACGAGACATCAGTTCACTGATCCACAAACAGTGATGGCATAATTACCTTGAAAAAGTAATCTGATTACTGATTACTCCTTTAAAAACTTAACTTAGTTACTTTACAGATTACTTAATTTTAGAAGTAACTAAGGCTACGTTCACACTGCAGCCTGAAGTGACCCAAATCCGATTTTTTCGCCCTCATGCAACCTGTATCCGATCTTTTCATGCCAGTCTGAACAACACAGATCGGATTTTTTCAAATGCGACCCAGGCCACTTGGATATGTGGTCCTAAATCCGATACGTATCCGATCTTTTCAAATGCAACCTGAGTGTGTACGGCCCGGTCGCATTCATCCGACCGGCACGTCATTGATACTCGACAAACGTCACTATTCTGCGTCCCGTTACACGGGAAGGAAAACATGTGTGACTTCCGCAAACATTGAGCGCGCTCGCTACATGTGACGTTATCGCGTCCTCTACTGCGCATGCAGGACACTTTCAAGTTCGTCTGTTGTTCACGCACAGATCACATCCAAGTCGCATATATTTGGAAATGTGAACGACCACGCAAAACAAATCAGATTTCACAAAAAATGAGAATTGGGTCACTTCAGGCTGCAGTGTAAACATAGCCTAAGATAGATTACAAGTTACTTTGTTACATTCGAAAGCTGCCCATGTTGTGCCAAAAAGTGATCATCTGCCATAAAGTGATTCCAATGTTTCTGTGTGCTTTTATGTGTAATGTCTTTGCTAAACAGATTGCAGTTAACGTGATTTATAAAGGGCTTATATAGAAAACAAAGAAATAACTTGTTTTTCAACAATCTTTAGGAATCTGTGTTATTGTACCTACATTATAAATACAGTGCTTTTTGACCACTCTTTATAGAACTGTGATGTTATATTTGTTGCAATTTCTGCAGCCTCCTTAGCCAGATTTCTTTTTTAAAAGACATTTTTAATATAAATGACAGTTTTTACCTTGATTAAAAATATGAATATATAAAAGTCACTTTGCCAAAAACTGATTGCAGTTTCAACCTTGTGATAGAAATGGTGTTTCTCACTCAAAGTGACTGAGAGATAATGTTTCACATATGTTTCACAGATTATAGGTCAACAAGTCATTTACAGCCGTTTAAATAAAAGCAATTATTTTTTGACAAATACCAAAAATTGCTTTTTGGCAGACAATCACTTTTTCGCACAACACTGGCTGAGAAAGCTGCAACCACCAAGTACCTGTAGAAAGTAAGGCAAGTCCCGAGGAGTCAGATAAATGGGAAGAACACAATGCAGACAATCAACACCTACGTCAGCGGGTCAGATGCCGTACTGGGAAAATAAGCTGACCAAAGCAGGAGACAGAAGCCAGTGACATCAAGACAAGAAAGCTCCATACCCAAAATCCAGCACCTTAAGACTGTACGCCAAGTGGAAGGAAGGAGGCCGAGGACTAATAAGTGTCAGAACCACTATCCAGAATGAAACAACAAAGATCGATGAGTACATCACAAAGAACATCACAACTGAGCCTGTGCTTAGTGAATACCTGAGGCAGCAGAAACCCGAGAAAGAAGAGGAGCAAGAACAGGAACCATCATAGAAGGATAGGCCCCTGCATGTCATGTACCATCTGCAGATATAAGTGGCTGATATAGAAAAATCCTACCAATTGCTGGAAAAACCTGGACTAAAAGCACAGAGGCACTAATCACGGCAGCACAGGAACAAGCACTAAGCACAAGATTGACAGAGGCTTGGGTCTACCGCACCAGGTAAGCCCCCAAATACAGGCTGTGCAGGGAAGACAATCCAATGGATAATAGCAGGGTGCAAGATGCGAGCAGGCGGAGCATACATGGAACACCATAACCAAGTGGCTGACAAAGCATACAGGAACATTTCTGCCGAGGATGACCTACCTGTAAATCCCAAGGTCAAAATGGGACACCCTTCCAAAGGAGGCTTAGAATAACCAAGCTAAGATCCTGTGGGACTTCCAGATACAAACAGACAAACTGGCGATGGCTAACCATAGAAGTGGGGGACAGGAAGAGGAAGAAGGCCATAGTGATAGATGTAACAATACAGAGTGATAACAACATCAGGAAGAAGAAACACAAGAAGCTTGAGAAATCCAAAGGGCTGAGAGAAAAGCTAGAGAAGATGTGGAACATGAAGGCAACAGCCGTCCCCAAGGTAATCGGAACACTCGGGGCACTGACCTCAAACTGGGAGAGTGGCACCAGCAGATTCCAGGAACAACATCTGAGATCTCTGTCCAGAAGAGAACAGTCCTAGGCTTGGCTGTCCGTGATAGTTTCTCTTCATGTTCCTCATCACCATCTGTCTTGAGCTCCCTGAGGCACTCTTGGAGCAGCTCATCTGAGGGGGCCATCTTCCTGATGTATTTGTCCTCGATTGTGGCTCTGAAACTCACCAATCCTCGCCTTCCTTCTTTCCATTGCTCACAGAGCTTCAGGGTGCTAGATGTCATGTGGAGACCTCCATGTATTGAGGACTTTTAATGTCTTGACATCAGTGGCATCCATCTCCTTCTGTGGCCAGCTTATTATACCAGCTGTGTATCTAATGACCAGTAAGGCATATGTCTTGATGATTCAGCTGGTTTCGCAGCACCTGTCTTATCTTCTACAGTTGATTGCCTGGTGCTGTGCCAGGCTGAAGTATTGTGACGCTGGGATGAGATGGTCCCTGTTGGCCTGTGGGATACCAAGTACTTGTAGCTGTCCAGTATTTTCTGCTATTCGGCTATTCTGTCTTCTGGCAACTCTACCCATTCAGTCTGTATCATATTCCCTCTCGTGTCCGAATGACATCCCATTGTCCTTGTTGTAGATCCTGATGAGATGGATCTGCGAGTTGATGCTTCACTCACTCGCAGCATACAGCTTGTCAGCCATGTACAGGAGGTAGCTGATGGCCACTCCACTCCTTTATCTTTATCTATTAATTCTTGGTGGTGAGCTGGCTTAGGAGATTGAGGCCCAGGGTTCTAACCAGCGGCTGATCACCCGGTGCAGCGCCATGCTGAGGTCGTCTTGCACTGGGCTAAGAATTTCACCGGTTTGCTATCGGAGCTTTTCGCTATCACTGCAATTAGCAAGCGGGTGTGCACCCCTCCCCCTTGCTGATTGTTTTCTCTCACTAGATCAGTGCACTATAGTATTATTTCACTGCAATTTGCAATCTACCACCAGGAACAGCCAGTTTTGTTCACAATATGCTCGTGTGATCCTGCAACAGTCTTGTTCATGCTTGATTGTGAACAAGACTGGTTACAGAAAGCAAAATGACGACCAGCGTGAAAACAAGGGGGAAGAAGTGCAAAAGGTGAGCACAAATAAAGAATATTTTATGGATGCCCCCACATCCACAAGGTCTCTGTTCAAGGGGCATTGTTCATGTCCATGTGTGGGGCATCATAAGCTTTCTTGTAGTCAATCCTGGCAACCCAGGCTGTCTAGACGTGATCAAGACAGCCAGCTGAAGTTTTAATTGAGCATTAGAATGGAGAAGAAAGGTATTTTAAGTGACTTTGAATGTGGCATGGATGTTGGTGCTAGATGGGCTGGTCCGAGTATTTCAGAAACTGCTAATCTACTCATATTTTCCCACAAACCATCTCTAGGGTTTACAGGTAATGATCTGAGAAAATATATTAGTGGGCAGCAGTTCTCTCCGTAAAAGGTCAGAGGAGAATGGCCAGACTGCTTCAAGCTGATACGAAGACAACAGTTGTGCAGAAGACAGTTGTTACAACCAAGATATGCAAAAGAGCATCTCTGAATGCACAACATTTCAAACCTTAAAGCAGATGGGCTACAGCAACAGAAGACCACGCCGGGTTCCACTCCTGTCAGCTAAGAACAGTAATTGAACAATAGAAGATTGGAAAATTCATCATCCCGTCATTCATCCCAACAGCAGTTAGACTGTATAACGCATCATAATGTCTTGAGTCACTTGGACACTTCTCTGCCATCACTTTATCCATACAGTCCAGATACATTTTATTTATTACACTCACCCATATAATGCATACCGTGTATGCTGTGTACCTTTCCGGCTACAAATGTATATAATGTTTTGATATCTGTATATAGTGTTTTGATGTGTGTGTATATGTGTGTATATGTACATGTGTGTATTGACATTGATATATATATTATGTATATAGTGCTTATGTATGTGTGTATAGTTTATTCTATTCTATTTTAGTTCATTTGTTTTTTACTCATCCTTTTCATTTTTCTCTATACTGAGCTGCTGTAATGCACAAATTTCCCAGTCGTGGGATCATTAAAGTTTTATCTTATCTTATCTTAAAAATGTTGCCTGGTCTGATGAGTTCAATTTCTGCTGCGACATTCCATTCCAGCAAGACAACACGCCATGTCACAAAGCCCAAATCATCTCAAACTGGTTTCTTGAACATGTCAATAAGTTCACTGCAGTCCGATACAGCACCTTTGAGATGTGGCAGAACAGGAAATTTGTACTGGGGATGTGTTGCTGACAAATCTGCAGCAAGTATATGCTATCATGCCAATATCGACCAAAAAAAAGAATGTTTCCAGCACCTTGTTGAATCTATGCTGCGAAGAATTAAGGCAGTTCTGAAGGCAAACCCAGTAGTAGCAGTACTGATGAATTGTTCAGTGAGGTTAACAGGTAGTAAGACCCAGTTAGGGTAGCCAATTAATTTCTATAGGGGCTTTGGGACCCTTGGCTAGGAAGACAGCATTAAAATGGAAAGAAGAACAAACTTGCACAAATAGGTTTTCTGATTTAGAGTAGCGTGGATCTTAACATTCATTTCAAAGTATGTTATTATTTTATGTTATTTTTATTGTCACTCAATTTATAATTTGGATCAACTGATTACCCACTTAAGACATTAAACAGTAGGGTGTCTTTTTCACAGAGCAGTCATCTGTGTGATGCTGCTGAACGTTGTGTTTATCTGTGGTAATCCCAACGGTAGTCGTGCTGAGGGTCAGGCCGTGGTCAGAGGGCGGAGAGGAGGGGGGAGTACCATCACCGCTGCTTGACACGCTCAAAGGAGCAACTTCCCTTTCATCATACCAGGGGTTAGAGTTTTACTGCCTCGTAGAGCCAGTGAGCCATCGTACTAAGCACGGTGCAAACTAAGCCCTGTAGCAGCCATCTGATAATAATCATCTCACAAAACAAAGCAGAAACAGGCAAAAACAGTTGAGTCTGCCTGTGAAGACACCAGTTTCAGTATGCACTACAAGGTTGCTCCAACTATATCACATATTTCCATTTCAGACTAAAAGTGAGGCTATTGTGTCTCGTTAGACTGGGTAAAAAAACAAAAAAAAAAACAATATAGCTCAAGTTAGTTGACTGTGGTGGTCATGTAATAAGTCAGTTAACAGACAGAAAATTTCACAGCTACTTTTAAAAGTAATTTTACTAATTGTTGTTTTTATGCACAAATGCTGGTTGTTTTATTTTGCTTCTCTCTGATCCAGTCAGATCTGGGCGGGTCCTAAAAATCTGTAACAAGCCTTTTTTCTTTTTCTTTTTTTTTTCTTTTCAAACAGTTTATCAGGTAATCTACTAAGGATTCTCCTCTGTTAATCAATGAGGAAAATAAGCACATATTCTCAACTGAAACAAGGCAAGCGCACACTGCTTCAACAGAGTCTGTCACAGCTCAAATCCTGAGCCATTTAAATCTGTAAGCTGCCATTTTAAGTTGTTATTTTCCCAAAGAAAACAGAACTGAAAAACAGTTTTCCACCATTGCTGCAACCCTCACCCTGATCTCCAACAAAACCAAAAGCTTTAAGCTTGCTCATGTAATCTATTGCCTTTGGTCATTTTGGGGGTACCAAAGCAGGTTGAACAAAAATATAAATGAGTTTAAAACAGGAATGAAAAAAGGTTAATGTTATAACTTAATACAGTTATACCTGTTCAGATGATATCCAATCTGCTTGTCCAATAAGAACAGATTACAGTGTGCTCAAGAAAGGTTTTACATGCCATACATGAATGACATTAATCGTGATTCATTGAGCTCTTGCTGGTGCAGTCGGTAACATGGGAAACGAACTCCTTGGTGTCTTTGTGTGAACGGCTTCTCCGGTGGAGGCCAC
The DNA here is from genome assembly GCF_007364275.1 of Archocentrus centrarchus. Lineage (NCBI taxonomy): Eukaryota > Metazoa > Chordata > Actinopteri > Cichliformes > Cichlidae > Archocentrus > Archocentrus centrarchus. The sequence goes on from NW_022060257.1 coordinate 1,291,647, forward strand.
AGAAAATTAATTTCAAAATCAATAGTTGTGATAATTAATGTTAAAATGATGCACATTCGCTCACATTTGGAAGTTTTAGCTGGGAAACTGATTGGCATTTTCAGCCTTTTCTTAGGTTGCCCAGAGGCAGTGGCGTTAAACATGAAACCTGGGACCAGAAACATCCTGCCAAAGGTTCCAATTTTTCCCCACTGCATATTTTTGTAAAATGTGAAAAAAGAAGGTAAAAATTAAAGTCATTAACCACTTCAGAGGTGAAAGAAAAAAAAAAAGAATAAGAAAGAAAAAAGTATTTATAGATTTAGAGAATCAAAAAGATGTAGCATATTACTGTTGTTTAGCTGCAAAAACTACATATCTGATGGTTTAGTAGCCTTTCCACAGTAATCTATAAATATGAGAGCAAACTGTGATATTTTTTGAAATTGAACTTGTTTTCTTAAGACATCTCTGGCTGTTCATTGTTTTCCTTGAAAGAAATGTGAAAAATAATTTACCAAGAATTAATAAACATTTTATGCACTTTCTGGGCTAATTGAATATATATGCTGCCTTAATGTTTCTTGATATTGTAATAAAGCAAAACATTAAGTTACTGAGTTTAGAATATTTGCATTTCTACACTGTATAATTTAGTCTTTTCAGAACCATGCAACTTGAAGCATCCACACAGGCAGCATTTACTCGACGTGTGTGTACTGAAGTAATGAGAAGAGCAACTGTTTAGCAGATTCCTGACGGTGTGCACAGAGGTCTGTGTGTCTTGTCTGTTGACTGTGAAATGATCACAGTGCCCTGTGATTGACTTCACCCGACTGTGCTTCCATAGCCAATCGCCTATAAGCAATACTCTCAGCATGGAGGGACTACATAACCTAGGCCTCAGTCACACAGGTCTAGAGACCGGCTGATGACCATGTGGTAACCACCAGTCACTAGGGAATAATGTAATATTTGCTGACTAGGTGTGAATGGTTGCTGGAGGTTGTTAGCAGTTGCAGTGAAATTGATTGCTAAAGCCCTAGTCACACAGGTCTAGAGACCAGTGAGTGATGCCTGGTAACCACCGCCCGCTAGGAAAAAAAAAAGAAGAATTAACTGGTTTGACTGGTTGGTGAGTGGTTGAAGGAGGAAGGCTAAGTGAAACTGGTCGCACTTAGGTATACCATGATGCACCGAATACACTTTGCAAATACTTTTGTTGTTGGCATAATGCCACGATTGCCTGTAATTTGATTTGAAGATGCCAACTGGTATACTTGCCTATTATTCACCAAGTGATAAAGAAACACAAACCGGAAACAGAGACAGTCTGCCTTCAAAGTAAAAGTTGCACCTTTTGAAATATATTGGTTTCAACATTAGGGTACAACTTTTACTTTGAAAAGGACCATTCTATGTTTTGCTTCTCTTTTCCAAGTTTAACTACTGCTCAGTGGTTAATAAGCGAGGGTTTGCAAAGAGGTTGGCGTCTTTCGTGCAAACTATGGGTGACTATGGCCCCGTTTACACAACAATGTTTCCAGTGGAAACGGTTTTGTTTTTCCATTGTCGTTTCCGAAAAGTGATGCGTTTACACGGAGACATTTCAGAAATAATCTCCACTTACACGGAAACACAAGATGCTTAAAATGCTGCCGTTTTTATTGCCAGGCCACAAGTCTGTGCTGTGGATATAGGAGCCGCAACCATAGTACGTGTGCGCGAGTGCCCCCATCCACCATAGTGCGCATGGGCGAGTGTCCCTGTTTCCAAAAAGCATCATTTTCGTCCGTTTACACAGAGATGGAGGCCGTAGCGTTTCAGAAATGCTCCTCTCTGGAGCCCGTTTCCAAAAAGTATTGTTTTCACTCCCATTTTTAATTTTTGAAATGGTGTCTTGTAAAAGGGGCATATGGCAATCTGCTAGCAAGTAAAAAACAAGGTTTTTGGTGCTGCACCCTCATTGTGACTAGTTTCATCCAGCAACCACTCACCAACCGGTTGGGGAATACACATCTTTCCCTAGCGACCGAATGTTTCCAGGGGGTCACCAACTGGTCTCTGATCATCTGTGACCACAGTGTTAGGCAATTCTTTGATTCAAATTGCCCAGTAAGTGACACCTAACTGTAGTGGGTGGCAACAGAAGACCCCATTTCTCCCCTTCTAAAATGGAAATATCGTAGCTCCTCAGCTGCTCTTTTATAACCCCGAGACAACTGCATCCTTCAGCGCTGCAGCTTTACAGGAAAGCCATTCCTACTCTGCATACCAAGTTCAGTGTTTTACAGCTGCCTGTAAACTCATCTTCCACCCAAATTCAAACTCAAATTGAAGGCGTTTATGGGCTCTGGCTGAAGCTTAGTGCTGAATATAACAGAAGCTTGGCAAAAGCACTGCCAACGGCCTCGGACCAATTCTAGTTACTGTAATACATTCCCCCTCAAAATATGGTTCACAGCAGCATGCAACGTCCTTCCTCATCATCCTCCCCCGCAGCTCATTAGCAGCTGTTAGACGCTCAGCCTGTGCCAGGATCAAGGCAGCAAACTCAGAGAGTGCAGGCCCAGCCCCACAGCTCATGGATCAAGTGGAGGTTGTAAATACTTTCCTGGGTTACGGTGAGGTCAGCGGAGAGCAGGGCCATTAATGCTTCAAGAGCAACATCCCACTAACCCTGGTTGCCGTTCCCATAGCACTCACCCGCCACCTCCCCCCACATGTCCATCACAGCAGACACACATCCACACATAACAAGAAAACAACAAGTAGAGCCTTGGGAGAAGATTCTGAGCTCAGTGTGAGTCCAAAAAAAAAAGCTGTGGAATTGTTTGTGAATTTCCCAGATTATCTGGCACCAAACCCTAAAATATTTCACTCATTATAGTGGAGCTTGAAAATATTTAGGAACACCAAACCAGAACATTTATCACCTTTCTGCCAGAAAGCTAATTTAATCCATTCTAGAAATGATTTTCCTTATTGATTCGCTGCTCTGAAATTATATTTTGCTCATTTAAATATACTTCCTCCTGGAATTTCCCCATTATTGATATTATTATCCCATCCCTTGCGTTGCATCACCAGTTGACTCAATACATATGCTGCCTGGAAACAGCAGCATGAAGAAAATCCAGCCTTTAGACCACTGGAACAGATGAGGACTCAACTTACACAGTCCAGGCCCATTGTATGCACCTTATTTTTACTACTTGTCTTTCAGCGTTTTCTCTCATCTTGTTAACATGAAAATCGGGGAGCTGATGCTTCCCCTATAAGGATAAAAAAAGGTCTCTAGGTGTTTTTGCACTAAACATTTTGCAGAAGATGTAATCAGATTCTATTCTACACATACTGTCTGAGTCAAACTAAGATTAGCTGCAACGACACGTGACATCTAAGTAGAGTGTTAACAAACCAATCAGGCCACAGTTCAGTCCAGATGTCCACTCAGTATGCGGGATAATCAGAAAAGAGCAAACAGATCCTGATGTTGTTACAAAAATCTTATCATTTTATCAAGTGAAATGTAGCAACAGTACAGGAAGCCCTGAAAATCTAGTACAGTCAATCACAGCAGCTCTAACTTTTCAGTTTACAGTAGCAAAGTGGAACTTTGGACACTACTGAGGGAGTTATCAGGTGGTGGCAGTATGCTGAAATGTATCACAGTGTTCCTAATATTTCATCCACTCCTTTGACAGTGTGGGGGAAAAACAGATTACACAGAATATGAAGTTGTTAAAATAATAAGCTTAATAACATCACTGTTAAGCCTAACTGTGTAAACAGAAGTGCTAAAACTAAACACAGTTCCTGTGTTTCTATCCTACCTTAGTTAGTGCTGTAAGTTAAATAACAATTTTTTTTTATTTTCACAAACATTGTTATGTTTTAATTATTAAAATATTTTCCCACTTCTTCTTTTAGTTTTGTTTTAGTTTCGGATAATAACCTTTAGTCCAAAAGACCATCAGCAACTGTCACTGAAACTTTCAAAAGAACTAATGTTGCTATAAAATTTGGTTAAAAGAAATTATGTTATGTTTAAAAAAAAAAAAAAAGACTAAAAACTCGCTGCTTCATACACAGATCTTCAAAATGTAACTGCTCATATATAAAACTATACAGAATCTCTGTGTGTATTTTAAAAAAAGTGTAATAGTACACTAGTACATTTTTGGGGGTGAAGCATGTTTTGATATGAATCCATCATTTGAAGAAACCTGGCTAATCAATACCACTGGCCCGTGTGACAGTAAATAAATCCAATCTACACCAGGGTCAGATTATAAAGCTTAAGTGTTTATTTTCCCCCACCTACAGAAATGTCTGTTTTTGCAGCACTGACACAACCTCATTCTGATAACACACCTTCATTTGTTAAAATTTAAAATGGTTAAATCATTGGTTATACGCAGACAGGAAAGCTGTCATTCTTACTTCTCTGAAGCCCTCTGCCTGAGATGCCTGTGCAGTTGGTGCATTATAATGTAAAGTCTCCATCAGCGAGTCCACGCAGTCACAAAAAACAGGCGGGCACACAGATGTCCACACAGACCCTCACACTCACCAAGACGCTCTGACCCAGTGGACTCACAGAAAGTATAATCAAGGTTTACGCTGCTGATGAATCTGACAGAAGATGTTTGCTTCAGTCTTCATCTGTTTCACGTTCATGTTTCATAAAATATAAAGAGAGCTGCGAGCCAGCATTCTTCAGTTTACAGTATCAGTTTAAAGGATCATTACAGCAGCTGGCAGTGTTTCATCACCCTAACCTGTAAATCTCTCTGCTCTTAGATGAAAATCTGAGAGCAGATTTTCATCCTCAAATAGATGATTCTGCTGGATTTGTATTTTTTGTTGTGTTACAGAGTGAATGTGTTTGGGCTTTGGACTGCTGCTCAGAAAAAACAAAAAGGCGTGCAAGTAAGCAGGTTATCTGTATTTATTTGCTATTTTAAGATGTATTAGATGAAATGATTAACAGATTGATTGAGAAAATATTCAAAAATAGTAATAAAATCATTTCCAATTATTAAAACTGTGCAAAAATGAATTTTTCTGTGGTGTTTTTTTTTGTTTGTTTGTTTGTTTGTTTTTTGAGAAGTCAAGAAACAATCATTAGTGGAAATAAAGGATTTTGAGGGCACTTCTGGTTAACAAAGCAGCCTGGATGAGTTATATAAGATATTTGTTCCTGCTACTTGAAACAAACTTGTTTGATGTGTGTGATAAAGAGTCAGATGCAGCTCTCGTCACTGCATCACTTTGCTGGTGTCAGCACAGACATTGTGGTAGTAGAGGAAGTGTGCTTTAGAAAAATAACAAAACTAAAAAACATGATGAAAGCACCCCCCCCACACACACACCCCCAAACACACACAGACACACACACAACCTCCCCCCACCCACCAGCAATAGCAGACACTCCTCCTCTACTGTACTCCTGGCTCATCATTCAAACATCGGGGGTGGGGAGGGTTGCATCCTGTCCCTGTCCCACCCACTGCCAGCCACCCCCTTCAACCAGCCCCAAGGGAGAAAGCCACACACACACACACACACACACACACACACACACACACACACACACACACACACACACCACCAGAGCACAGGCTGACAAAGCACTTTGCATCAACCAGCTCATGCCAGCCTACATAGCCCCCCAGCCCCCACCACTCCAAGACCCAAACATGGCTCCACAAATATACTTCACCCCCGCATCCAAGCTGTCTTCCCCCTTTCTTTTCTGTCCCTTCTCCTGTCAATGAGTGAGCAGTATGTGTGTGTGTGTGTGTGTGTGTGTGTGTGTGTGTGTGTGTGTGTGTGTGTGGGAAGGGGGGGTGGTATTTACAGTTGCATGTCACACAGAGAAGCAACAAATTCTCTGCAGTGAGAAGCTGGAAGCATTTGATTCTCAGTGGTTGTCAATTCGTGTTTGTTTTCTCCACATGGAAAAGAAATGCAAAAAGCAGAGTGAGATTAAAGTTTTCTTTCTATGATTTACTGACGGCATTTGCACGTTTCACAATTTCTCATACATCAAAATAGACGAAAGTAAACATGAAGTTTACAGGTAAACATTAAGTGGTCACTTTCAAGAGCAAATCTCAAACAAATTGGTATTTGGAACACTGCTATCGAGCCAGAATTTCATTTTGTTTTAAGTGTTTATGATTTTTCTTCCATTTATGTACGGTCTTTAGAAATTCCATTATAAGACTGGGTATTACTTAATTTAAACATGATGAATAAAATCAAATATATAGCCACAAATCACCATTTTTGATGTCATGTATTATAACAATGTGTAGATGTACAAAAAACAAACAAAAGAAACTTCATTTTGGTTATTCAAATTATCAACTTGCCTAAATTGATGATTTCAACATTAAATGTTCTATAAAATAGTATTTGAATTGTTTAAATGTTTTGTTTCAGATCTTTCTGTACTTATATTTTTGTGCTGCAAAGCTAAAATTGCCTAGTGGAGGTTGTTTGATCTATAGAACTGTCCATTTAACATGGTTGCAAAAACTATTGTTGTCATTATTGATTAATCTGTTGATTATTGCTGGATTCCTAAAATGACTTCAAGTAGCAGTCCCTACCACACAATATGTTTTAAAAATACTTTAAATAATTAATAGAAAATGGAATAAATAATTTTAGGCACACTGCCTACTCCGTAAAAGTATTTTCTGTATAAAATGAATCGACATCTAAAAACATTATGCATTAACTTTATTATTAAATTAAGAAATCTGAGGGAAATTTTAGGGAGACAAATCTATCTGGAGTGTTTCTCAAACTTCCTTATATCTTCATAATGAGACTTATTATGTGGATCAGAACACAAAGTCCACCCCAATCTCCCTGTAAGTCACGTAGAGTGTCCTCAGGGCTGACAGGGTTAAAGGAATTTTAATCTTGGAAATGTCAATAAATCTTCAGTCACCCGCATGGGGGCACGATATGGGACTGGCGCCTGGGACAGTCTGCTGCAACGCACCGTGGGCTTAGTTTGAGCCTGGAACCTGTCAGTATCAGAATATGAGGAACAAATAAGTATAAGGCAGCCTGAGTAAGGCGGGAAGGAGCGTTTCTAGCAGCATAGTCAGTGCCGTGGTAAACAAAATCAGTAGGGACTGCTCCAGAAAGGTCAGGAACGCATCCTGTGTTATCGCTTCTTCGCCTTTATATTTTTGCCATCCTGTGAAGTGCCGGATTTTGAGGACTTAAAGGACTTATGGCTTCAGGGCATTCTCCAAGTTCAAAAGTTCACCTTTTACGATCTTCCCGAGCCTGACTGACCACCTCCAAATAAAAACATTCCGACCTCTGTTCCCAGCAAGCCCAGCGCCAACTCTCTCTCACTCACACAAATCACTCACGTCCACCAAAAAAACAAACCAAATCCACGCTACAATGTTGTCCTTCGTTGAACTGCACGCTTCATAAACTAATTTCCAAATCGTTAAATCTAAACATTTCAGTAAATGCAAATATCACACCAGTTTCTCACTCCTCCTTTTTAAACTTATTTTCATCACTGCCAGTTTAGAAAGGCTGCGGTGCACGTGAAAGGCTCGTGCAGCAGCAGCAGCAGCGATGAGGCGCTGATCGCACAGCCACGCTCTCGTGTTTGGAGGTGAGGAGAGGTACCCCGCGCAGCAGCACTCTGACTACATGTGCTTGTGTGTGTACGTGAAGGAGGATGTTCCGGGTCGGGTTTGCCTACCGTTTATTGGCTTGGCGTCGCTTCTCTCCGGGTAGTCGAACCCATTCGCTCTTTTCTCTATCTCCATCCTCCTGCATGGACTGAACCCGAGTCAGCCCGAGTCGCTCCTTCCCGCCGTGGAGAAAGGAACCACGCAGGTGAGGATGAAGAAGTGAGATGACAGCACTGGCGGCAAGGTCTGAAGTGAAGCTGGCGCTGCTTTTGTCGCCGTGTTTAGCTCGACTGACTCAGTACTCGAACCGCAGTCCCATGCTTTTGAGCCTCCTGCTTCCAGTCAGCAAGGAATAGCTGGCTCCACACCCCCCACGGATGGGGCGTTCAAGGACCTTGAAGGGGGTGGAGGACAGCAGCTTCTTACATCAGATAGTGGTGATGGGATGCTTGAAGAAAGGCTAATGATTTAGCACTTGGTATCTCATTATAATTAAAAAAAAAATTGCATAAAATGGAAAAGTATTTTTTCATACATATGACATATTATGCTTTTCCTTATTGATTATAAATTGTTATTATAAGTAATGCCTGAGAGCCAAACATTGAGACTTCCCACTGATCTAAACGCCTGGTTTTAGGCAGTGCTTTTTTTCATTCTTGGCTCTGTATCATGTCAGTGATAACAGGTATCCCTAATATTGTCAGCCAGACAGCTCTGGCTGTAATCACAGAAGCCCCATCTACTTTAAGTATTTTATTTGTCAGAAGGAAATTTGCTTAAATGAAGGAGGAAGAGAACTAAACGGCTTGTTCAAGACAGAGGATGAACTGAGTGGCTGCACCAAGGCCCAGTATAGGATAAATAAGGATTATTTTGAACTGTGATCCATGCAAAGCTACTCTAGTAAAGTCCAAGAGTAAAAATATGGATCTGGAAATGAGCAGAATAGGTCCATTTTAATACCTCTAAGACAGTCGAGTATCTCAAAATTACGAGATTCTAAGTAATACCTACAAGACAATTCGTTTCTTACCTACCACCATATCCAAGTGTGTGTCTGATGCAAGGGGGAATTTCTGATGAAACCCCTATTTATGGCTTGTATCATTCTCAGGGAAAGCAAATGACTGAAGCATTGTGCCTAATAGAGACACGTTACTGGTTTGTCTATAGTTTGGCTTGACCCAAACTGCTAAACAACTTAAATGTTTATATATCTACTCCAAGTCCATCTGTCCAGTTGCTCAAGCACATCACTTTTCATGACTTACCTGCACTGACACATTATATGCTACTTCACCTTTTTTAAGCAGTTCTGTAAATGATTTGCATTTGGGGTCTTGAAAGCAAATTCAGTATTACAACAATATTTATTGGAAATAAAAAGAAAATTCAAACTGCAAAAACACTGTTCTGTTGGTTACCAGTTACACCAGTTAAGTGAAATGAAATGGCTGCTCAAGCTTGCCATCCCATTCCTCATATTTGTTGACATGAAGCCCAGTAAGCATGACTGAAGATGCCTCAGGAACAAATTAAATTAGAAAATGGATTTAAATGATTAAAATAAACGGAGTTTTTGTTTGACCTCTGAACGAATCGAGGTAAATTGTTCACAATGTGAGTGCATTGTTTACACATTGAGAACATTCACCTTGTTTTTAACAAAAGTTTTATTTTTGTCTAAATCATGTTTAGACAACATGTTTCGTTGAGTTTTTTGCCTTTTCTGAAAACCCTAAAAATATTACTTAAGCCATTATTTTACCAAGGTGACGAATTGTGTTCTCACACATCCCAAAGTAGAGTATTAGATTTATAAATATATTTATAATTAAATATATTTTAAAATTATCTGACAACAGTTAAATTATTTTACGGTCATTACTCTTCAGTGTTAAATTATGCCCATTGTTGCCGATTGGTTTCACTAATATTTTGAATTGTGGTTTTTCCGACATGACACGAAAGCAGCACAAACACACAACAGAGATTACGTAACAAGCGGGCCTTACTGCTCTGAGAGAATTGTGGGACATGGAGTCTCGTAACGTCGCTTTTCTGATATCTTGCAAAATTTACGGCCAGCGTTTAGCAATCCGAAGGCTAGCATGATCATGCTGATTACAGGTACCGGCCAGCTGCTGCTTTAGTAACCTTTGTAACATGTTCAGCTTTGCAGAGATTTTTGACGATGGGAAATTACGTGGTGTTTATAGTGCCCTCTGCTGCTCTCTGTAATGTCTGTTTATAAAAGCGTTTTGCTAGCTGAAAGGCTACAACCCCCATATTAAAAGGGGGATATTTCTCAGTTTGAATAATTAACATACATGGTTTTTTTTTATGTAACTAGACGACATTAATATTAGCCTATGTGTTTTTTGTTGACATCTTGTTAAAACTTGTCCCAATTGGTATGCTGTGATTATCTTCTCCCCTCAAAAATGATGTCAGATTACAAGACAAATTCACAACCAACCATTTAAACCCTATGTTTCTGTGAAAATAGTACAAAGACATTACCTATATCTTCAGTTTATGCTAGAAGTGTTTTTTTTTAAACTCTTGGAATAGGGCTGACAAAAGTCTGGGAAAGTTATGTAATGCCTGATGGAGCATTTTTCACATTTTTGGAAATGCAGATACACCAAAGTCCTTCTAGAAGGAATCCAGACATGCATTTCTGCTGTTCTTTAGAAGCATTATCCAAATTATCTTCAATTTATATGTCGCCAGGATATCAAAATTATATGTATAGGATCACCAGTCAAAACTGATTAAAAATAGCTTTAAAATTTTGTAGAATTTATCTGTTTGTTTTTCCTTCACTGGAAGTTATACTCCTGCTGCAATCTGCTGTTTGGGAATTCTCATGTAGATTTTAATTTAGAATTCTTCAAGTTCTCTCTTTAATGTCTCCAGGTTTACATCCATTATGAGTCAAGTCCCACTCAACTCACCTCAATTTCGAAACATAAACATGATGTCGAAGCACCGTTTGTAACAGCTCAAACATTTTTGGAGTCCATCCTAGTCCAAAAATGCAGCTTTAACCCTTTATAGGGAAAGCAACTATTTTTGGTAATTTCCAACTCTTTATGTATGACACCCATACTGTGCCTCACTGAGGTCGAGAAGTATGTGGTCTTGAGGAAATGGTTGAATAAATTTATAATGCATATGTTGTAATGTTCTGAAAAGTGATGTTGTAATGAATCTATTATAATATCCTAAAATATATGTTCCTTTCACCATATTTGTGTTTTTCTCGTTTTGAGGGTTTTTTTTAATTTATGCACTTCTTGGAATTTTTTTTCTTACCTGTTATTCGCAAGGAACCAAATATGATACCTTGATTGTCTATATGAAAAATCAGACATTTCGAAAAATATCACAAAATGCAATGATGTCTTATGTCTTCCAAGAACAATCTAAGGTTGAAATTTTGAATTTCAGTGTATTTCAGTGAGTGCCCTATAAAGGGTTAAGGAAATGTGACGTGAGCACTTGTTATTTCCAGTACACATACTGATGAGAGTGGATTTTATTGGAAAGTATTTAATTGTAAAAAACTGTTTTATTTAAAATCACTATAATTATGTTTGAATATTAGAAGACAGGGATAATTGATATGCAGTTAGTTCATTTTAACATGTTAAGGTTTTTTGGTTAAAAAAAAATTATGACAAATGTTTTATGTACACGTGTTACTAAAGGCAGTTGGTGCTTTAATTTAATTGATTCATTTGAGGAAGTTTAATATATATATATATATATATATATATATATATATATATATATATATATATATATATATATATATATATATATATATATATATATATATGTACTTTTTTTTTTTTTTAAAGCCTGTCATGTCTGGCAGATCTTGCAAGCGGAACAGTGATCTGAATGCAGTGTTGTGCCAAACATATTTGCTCTTTCAAGATGAGCTCTATAGGTTCTCTATAGGCTTCTCTTGTTAGTGTGTGACCCTTTATTTTATTTGAGTTATTTTTAACATACTGTGTTAAATTCTGTACCAGAGCTGACAGGCTTAGGGAAAAGAAAAGAGAAAAGAAAAAGGGACAGAGAAAGAGAGAAGAAAAAACAGGAGAATATAGAGAAAATAGAGAGAAAAAAAAACCAAGCAAGAAACCAAATAGTTTATCACTGGCTAAACATAAAAGGGCCCCCCCCACCGAAGAAGCCAACGCAGCCCCGTGCCACAACCCCCAGGGGAGCAGGTCAACACCCACGTCAGAACATCCAGCCCCACCCAGGAACCCCAAGGCACCCACACCCCAGGGGGGCAGAGGGGGAGGAGGCAACCAGCGAGGTGTGGTCGGGAGGCAAGGCGCAAGACCCAGACCCAGGTCCAGCCAAACACACACGCACCCCTGCATGCACACCCACATACACATTTATGCACAGATACACATATACGCACATACACACTCACCCACATGCATATATATGCATAGATACACACATACGCACGCATTCATTCAACTCAATATTGTTCAAAAAGGCTGACATCAGCCGATACCAATGTTCTGCATTATCCTTCTTTCACCATCTTTTTAAATAACATTTTCAAAATCCATCCATCCATCCATTCTCTTCCACTTATCCGGGGGCAGCAGCCTAAGCAGACAACCCCAGGCTTCCCTCTCCCCAGCCACCTCCTCCAGCTCATCCAGGGGGGACCCCAAGGCATTCTTAGGTCAGCCGAGAGATAAAATCTCTCTCCAGCGTGTCCTGGGTCTACCCCAGGGCCTCCTCCCAGTGGGACATGCCTGGAACACTTCACTCAAGAGGCACCCAGGAGACATCCTAGTCAGATGCCCGAGCCACCTCAACTGGCTCCTCTCAATGTGGAGGAAAAGCGGCTCTACTTGGAGCCCCTCCCGAATGGCCGCATTCCTCACCCTATCTCTAAGAGTGAGGCCAGCCACCCTTTGAAGGAAACTCATTTCTGACTCTTGTATTTGCAATCTTATTCTTTCTGTCACTATCCAAAGCTCGTGACCATAGGTGAGGGTAGGAACGTAGATCGACCAGTATATCGACAGCTTCGCTTTTACACTCAGCTCCCTCTTCACCACAACAGACCGGTGCAGCGTCCACATCACTGCAGACGCAGCCTCGATCTGTCTGTTGATCTCCTGTTCCTTTCTCTCGTCACTCGTGAACAAGACCCTGAGATACTTGAACTCCTCCACCTGGGGCAGGAACTTGTCCCTGAGCCGGAGAGGGCACGCCACCCTTTTCCGGCTGAGGACCATGGCCTCAGACTTAGAGGTGCTGATTCTCATGCCTGCCGCTTCACACTCGGCTGCGAACCGTTCCACTGTGAGCTGGAGACCACCACCTGATGAAGCCAACAGGACCGCATCATCCGCAAAGAGCAGAGATGAGATTCTGTGGCCACCAAGGAAGAAGCCTTCCGCCACTTGGCTACGCCTAGAAATTCTTTCCATAAAAATTATGAACAGAATCGGTGACAAAGGGCAGCCCTGGCAGAGTCCAACACCCACAGGAAAGGAGTCCTACTTATTGCCGGCTATATGGACCAAGCTCTCACTGCAGTTGTACAGGGACTGAATGGCTCGCAACAATGGACCAGACACCCCATACTCCCGCAGGACCTCCCACGGGATACGCCAAGAGACACGGTCAAATGCCTTCTCGAAGTCCACAAAGCACAAGTAGACTGGTTGAGCAAACTCCCGCGCACACTTGAATATTCTTGAGAGGATAAAGAGCTGGTTCAGCATTCCACGACCAGGACAAAAACAGCATTGTTCCTCTTGGATCTGAGGTTCAACTAACGGGCGGCCCCTCCTTTCCAGCACCCTGGCATTGACCTTACCGGGGAGGCTGGGGAGTGTGATCCCCCGAAAGATGGAGCACACCCTCCGGTCTCCCTTCTTAAAGATGGGGACCACCACCGCAGTCTGCCAATCCAGTGGCAGAGGTGTGTCAAACAAGACATCTCTACAACATCCAGAGCCTTCAAGAACTCAGGGCAAATCTCGTCCACCTCAGGGGCCCTGCCACCAAGGAGATGTTTAACCATCCCCTTGGATGGGGCTCTGTGGGGTATTGAGCAGTCCCGGAGCCCAGTGATGGGCGAGTCATCCCCCTCGTCCCCAGACTCTGCTTCCACCTCAGAAGGCATGCCTGTGGGATTCAGGAGGTCTTCGAAGTATTCCTTCCACCATCCAACTATAGCCTCAGCTGAAGTCAGCAGCACCCCACCCGCACTATAGACCATGTGAGTGGAGCACCGATTTCCTCTACTGAGTCACCTGAATGTTTGCCAGAATCACTTTGATGCCATCCCAAAGTCTATTAGCCTCACCAAACTCCTCCCACACCCAAGTTTTGGCTTCAGCCACTGCCTGAGCCGCATTCCGCTTGGCCTGGCAATACCTGTCAGCTGCCTCCGGAGTCCCACAGGCTTCATCAGCTTTATGGCTGCCTTCACCTCCGGTGACCACCACCTGGTTCAGGGGGGTTACCACCACAACAGGCACCAACCACCTTGCAGCCACAGTTCTGAGCAGCAGCCTCAAAAAAAGGAGTTGTGGAATATGGTTCATTCAGACTCAATATCCTCAGCCTTCCTCGAAATGCTGCCAAAGTTCTGCCGGAGGTGGAAGGTGAAGATCTCGCGGACTGGGGCTTCTGCCAGGAGTTCCCAGCACACCCTCACAACATGTTTAGGTGTGCCAGGTCTGTCCAGTATCTTCCTCCAACACCTGATCCAACTGACCACCAGCTCAGCTCCTCTTTTTACCCGAGTATCCAGAACATATGGCTGCAAATCTGGTGATACGATTACAAAATCGATCATCGCCCTGTGACCTAGGGTGTCCTGGTGCCATGTGCACTTATGGACATCCTTATGATCAAACATGGTGTTCATTATGGACAAATTGTGGTTCGCACAGAAGTACAATAACAAGACACCATTCGGGTTCAGAGCGGGTAGGCTGTTCCTCCCAATCACGCCCCTCCAGGTCTCATTGTCATTGCCCACATGAGCATTGAAGTCTCCCAGCAAGATGATGGAGTCACTGGATGGAGCACTCTCAAGCACCCCACCCAGCGACTCACACACTAGCTAGGGGCTCCTTCCCCACCAGGGAGGTGACATTCCATGTCCCTCTAGCCAGTCTCGATAGCTGGGGATCAGTCCTCCAAGGCCTCTGCCCTTGGCCACCACCTGACACACACTGCACCCAACCCCTACGACATCTCCTGTGGGTGGTGGCCTACAGGAGGGTGGGCCCATGTCATCTCTTAGGGCTGCATATTGTAACGTTGTAAACACACTTCCACAGTCGGCGATGTTCACAACAAAGGTCGTCTTTATTAGCAGAAACGGCTGCTGTAGGCCACAGCCACGCCAACCACAACTACAACAACGGAACAGCAACACACACACACAGGCAAGCTCTCGGTCTTTTCTCTCTCCATGCTGCCTTCACGAACCTCCCGAACAGTCCGAAATCCCACAACATCAACACGCTCTCTAACTAAGAGAATCGCTACATTGCCCCCCCTCACTAAATCCCTCGCCCCGAGGGATCCCGTACAAAGTCTCTGAGGTGACCTGGGGGTCTTCTCTGCCTCTGCAGCCCCCTTGTAGATGACACTTGGGGCTGTGTCTGCTGTCCTGCAGCACCCTGCTTTTGATCTGGGATGGGGTGCAAAAGTGGAGGAAGCTGTGGGGCAGTAGAAGGGGGCACAGTCAGTGAGTCTGGGGCTGTGGCTGTTTCATTTCTCAGGGGGGTCGACTGGACCGGGCGCACATCACCCTTATATGGAGCCAGCCTGTCTCTATGAAGGGCCACTCGTCTCCCCCTAGTCGGCAGCTGAACCCTGTACACCACTTCCCCCAGCTTCTCTACCACTACACAAGGCCCCACCCAGTGGCAGTCCAGCTTAGGGCACCGGCCTTTCTTCCTCCTCGGGCTGTACACCCACACAAGGTCACCGGCCCTGAAGTCTTTCCCTTTTACCCTCAAGTCATAATTCCTTTTCTGTCTCATTCCCGCTTTCTCCAGCTGATCACGGGCAAAAGCATGGGCCGACTCCAGCCGGTCCTGCAGTCTCCTGGCGTATTCCGGACCCGGTACGACTACCGGAGCGTCCGGAGGCCTCCCCAGTGCCATCTCCGCTGGCGTCCGTAGCTCTCGCCCCAGCATGAGCAGGGCAGGCGTACACAAGGTGGAATCCTGCACAGCGGACCTATACGCCAACAAAACAAGGGGGAGATGCATGTCCCAATCACGCTGGTGCTCTGCAGTGAGGATGGCCAGCTGTTTCGCCAGGGTCCTGTTGAAGCGCTCGACGAGCCCATCACTCTGCGGGTGTAACGGTGTCGTCCGGGTCTTTCGCATCCCTAAGCGCTCACACATGACAGAGAAAACAGCCGACTCAAAGTTCCTTCCCTGGTCACTGTGAATGGTTTCTGCCATCCCGAACCTGGCAAACATGCCCTCCACCAGCCTGTCGACCACCGTCTCCGCCTCCTGGTCGGGTATGGCATATGCCTCCGGCCATTTTGTGAAGTAGTCCATGGCAACTAAGACATAACGATTTCCTCTGTCTGTGCGTGGAAAAGGCCCCATCACGTCCACTGCTACTCTCTCCATCGGGGCTCCCACTGCTAACTGCTGTAGCTGGGCCCGGGACTGGTCTGAGGGACCCTTGTGCGCTGCACAGAGGTCACACCGGCGGCAAAAGTCCTCAACATCCCTCCTGAGCTGCCCCCAGTAGAAACTCTGCCGGAGGCGCCGAAGGGTTTTGGAAACTCCAAAATGCCCCACCCCGGCGGTTCCGTGGGAGGCCTTCAAAACTGCCTCCCTCAGGGCCCTGGGGACCACCACCTGCCACCTCTCCTCCCCCGTAGCTGGCTCCTTCCAGGCTCTCTGCAGCACTCCGTCCTTTACTCGGAGAGCTGAAAATTTCACAAACAGTCCTTTAGTTGCAGGTGAGTATCCAGCCACTCCGCTCCACTGCGGTCTTTGACCAGACTCCACCCATTGTAGCACTGGCCGGAGGTCAACATCCTGCTCCTGTTGCGCTCTCCACTCGAGCGGGTCAATCACCTGTGCCACTCTGCAGGCCAGCTCACCTCCGCTACACCCGGAATCATGCTCTCCCCCAGCCCGGAGCTCCTCCTCCCGGGCTTCCCGCTTTTCGCAGTACCGGCAACCAGCTGGAGCACAGGGGCGGCGGGACATGGCATCTGCGTTGGCGTGGTGAGCCCCCGCTCGGTACTTCACTTCGAAGACGTATGGCGCTAATTCCTCCAGCCAGCGTGCAATCTGCCCCTCTGGCTCCTTAAACGCCATTAGCCACTGCAAGGCTGAATGGTCTGACCGGACAGTGAAGGGCAGGCCACAAAGGTAGTACCTGAAGTGACTTATTGCCCGTACTATGGCCAGGAGCTCCCTTCGCGTCACACAGTAGCGTCGTTCAGCCTTATTAAAGGTTCTGCTGAAGTACGCCACCACTCTCTCCCCCGCTGGCCCCACCTGGCTCAACACTGCCCCCATTCCAACATCGCTGGCATCTGTGTCTAGAATAAACGGCAGACTGGGGTCCGGGGTGGCGAGGGTGGGAGATTCTGTTAGGGCGTTTTTCAGCTGCTCAAAAGCCTGTTCACATCCTGCTGACCAGTCAAAGTCACTATCCTTTTTCTGCAGGCGGAACAGGGGCGCAGCAATACAGGAGAACCCCCTTACAAACCGCCTGTAGTAGGACGCCAGACCAAGGAAGCTCTTTAAGTCCTTCAAGTTTGTGGGGGTTGGCCAGTCCTTCACCGCCTGCACTTTCTCCTCCAGCGTACTGATACCCTCACCCCCGATTTTGTGTCCCAGGAACTCCAGCTCTTTCCTCATAAAGCAGCACTTATCAGGGTGGAGTTTCAGGCCCGCTGCCGCTATCCGCTGTAGAATCTGCCGCAGGGATGCCAGAGCTGCCTCGAAGGAACTTCCGTGGACCAGGATGTCGTCCAAGTAGACCAAACATTCCTGTCGGGGAATATCGGCCAGCACCTTTTCCATCAACCTTTCAAACGTGGCCGGCGCATTGCATAGGCCGAAGCAGAGAACACGGAATTGCCACAGCCCCCTGCCTGTGCTGAAAGCAGTCTTTGGTCTGGCTGCGGGGCTGAGGGGCACTTGCCAATACCCGCTACGCAGGTCCAGCGAGGAGAACCAGGAAGAGCCGGAAACCAAATCCAGGCACTCATCGATGCGGGGCAGCGGGTATGAGTCTTTCTTAGTCACACTGTTCAACGGCCTAAAATCGACACAGAATCTCATTTTGGGGCTCTTCTTCTTTTTAACCATCACAACCCCCGAGGCCCAGGGGCTGTCGGAGGGTTCAATGACGCCAGCCCTGAGCATCTCCCTGATCGCACTATCAGCCGCAGCCTGATGCGCCAGGGGGAGGCGGCGAGGGCGTGACTTCACAGGCCGTGCATCTCCCGTGTCAATGTCGTGCTGCAGGAGGTGAGTTAAGCCTACCTCGTCTTCTGACAGAGCAAAAATGTCCTTGAACTCCAGCAGCACCTGCCACAGCTCCTCCCGCTGTGGATGATCTAAATCTTGGCAGCTACGTGTCCATATGTCCCTCACTACTGCCAGTCTATCCCCCTCCCCCATTACAGTGTGCTGGTCTGAGGCAGGAGAACCCACCACGGTGGCTAAATCAGGGTCAGGGGACAGGGGTGCAGGGGGGTAGATCGGGGGCGGAAGGTGTGCCTCATGGTGCACCCCCACTGCTCTCGACTTTGGCGGGTGTAGGTTCGGGGCCTGTGCGGGGCGCACCAGGTCAACCATGGGGCCCCCTGGAAAGGTCAGCGTGTTATTCCCCAGGTCTAAGACACTCTGTGAGGCCCGCAGAAAGTCCAGGCCTAATATGCAAACGTCCTGCACCGCTGCCACCCACACCTCCAAGTTCACTCCCAGGCCCCCCACCTGAATAGGGACCAGTCCTTTTCCCAACATCGGGGCTAACTCACCAGTCACTGTACGCAGTTTTACTGTAGTTGGTTCCAACTGGGTTCCTACCGGCACCACGTCAGGTCTCATCAAGGTCGCAGTGGAGCCAGTGTCGACCAGAGCTGTGCACGGAGCCCCTGCCAGGGTGATGGGGATGTGACAAAAATCCCCTGCACGCGTCCAGCCCACCACCCTCGCGGACTCTGTGCTGTCGTCTGCTTCTGGGGGGAGCTGAGCCCCGCACCCCCAGCTGTACCGTTGGGCTCTGTCCACCGGCGCCCCGGCGGATTGGGACACAGAAGAAGGGGCCTGCGCCGTCCCGCCTACGCAGGCCCTGAGGCGTTTCCCTGAACACCGGCACGGTCTGGGCATCGCACGCTGATGTGGCCCAGCTGTCCGCACGTCCAGCAAACAGGAGGGTCTCGGCGAGGACGAGCACCGCGGCGTGAAGATTGTAGAGACACGCCTCGAACCAGTTCGGTCAATTCGGCCGCCCAAGCTGGCACCCCCTGGCCCGGGGCCTCCGGCACCGCAGCCCTCACCACCGGGTCATACTCGCTATGGTCGCACCCCGCAGAAGCCACCACGGCCTCCCTCTCCAAGGCCATCTCCAGGGCCTCGTGCAGATTGCGGGGGTGGGAAAGTTGAGTCTGGATGCGCAGCTCACCAGGGATAATGGCGCGGATGAACTGGTCTCTGGCCAGCTCGTTCTGCACGTCGATGGGCATGTGGGCATATGCTTTCTTCGCTAGCATCTCAATGTCATTAGCCAAAGCGCGAAGCGGCTCACCCGGTTGTCTCCGTCTACTCGTCAGTTCGGACCGCAGGACAGCAGGCTGGCCACACTGCCCAAACCGCCGCTGCAGAGCACCAACCAGAGCCCTGTAGTCACCCCTCTCCGCTGGGCTAAGCAGCAGCAGGCATGCCAAAGCATCGTCAGTGAGGCACAAGGCTAGCTGGAGTGCTTTAGTGTCTGTGGACCAGGCCGCAGCATGCGCTAACAGTTCAAATTGAGCATGGAAGGCCTCCCAGTCAGCCTTACCGGAGTACTTGGGGGTTTTCACATTTGCCTGGCAGGGCCGGGCGCCACTATCGCCAAGCACGGGCCCCGCGCTGTTCGGGGCGGGCGTCTCCGCGCCCGCGTATATTCCTGCAGTCGATGGGCTAAAGCCAGCGGCGGCCGCCAGGCCTCTGGCAGTCCGCCTGAGGCGGGCCAAACGCTCTCCGGCACTGTCCGCTCCCTCAGGACCCAGCGTGCCCCCAAAGTCACTGTCCATAGCCTCTCTCTTGATCTTCGGGCGGGCCCCGGCCACATCTCGCTGCGCTGCCATAGTTAGCGCAGGCTGTCAACTGAGGTAGCCGAAGCAGGGCTAGCCGACGGTTAGCAGTTTGACTTCTGACACCAATGTAACGTTGTAAACACACTTCCACAGTCGGCGATGTTCACAACAAAGGTCGTCTTTATTAGCAGAAACGGCTGCTGTAGGCCACAGCCACGCCAACCACAACTACAACAACGGAACAGCAACACACACACACACAGGCAAACTCTCGGTCTTTTCTCTCTCCATGCTGCCTTCACGAACCTCCCGAACAGTCCGAAATCCCACAACATCAACACGCTCTCTAACTAAGAGAATCGCTACAATATATACAGTACTGTGCATAAAAACTAGGCCATTTTCTTTCCCGCCAATGAACCTGATTAGGTATTAATTGCTCCACGTGTTGGGTGGAGCTTAAGTACAGGGACACGGGGATGTTTCCTCTCCCACCAATGAACCCAATTAGGGATTAATTGCTCGACACTTTGGGTGGAGCCTTGCTAAAATAAATACAGAGACACGGGGACAATACAGCCTCACAGTACATCATGGCACGACTGAGCACGGCGCTTCAACACGAGATACACCGACTCAGCCTGTCCCAAAGGCACATTTCTCGTGAGACTGGGGCGTCACGTTGTGCAATCCAGGCTCTAATCAAGAAGCACCAGGAGACGGGCTCCGTGGAGGACCGTGACCGAACTGGGTGTCTAAATGCTTCCAACGACCAACACATCAAGCTAATGTCCCTCCAGGACAGAAAGCTAACCGGCAGTGCCATTGCAGGGATTCTGCACCAAACCCATGACCTGCAAGTACACCCGTCCACTGTGCGGAGGTCCCTGGCCAGAGGCAAGCTTCATGGGCGAGTGGCTGCCCGAAAGCCATTCCTCAGGCCCCTGAACAGGACCAAGAGGCGTCAGTTCGCAGAGAGGCACAGTAATTGGTGGTCAGAATAGTGACAACAGGTCCTGTGGACAGATGAGTCCAAATTTGAGATTTTTGGCACGTGGTGACAACAATTTGTGCGCAGGAGGGTCATCAAACGTTACTGTGACCAGTGCATGCACCTAACTGTTAAGCACGGGGGTGGCTCGATTCAGGTCTGGGGGTGCATCACCGCACATGGCCACGGGGACCTCGTGAGGATTGACGGGGTTTTGAATGCCGAGAAGTACCGACAGATCCTGATTCACCATGCAATCCCATCCGACAGGCGCCTTATCGGAGACACATTCATCCTACAGCAGGACGACGACCCAAAGCACACAGCAAACACGGTTCAGGAGAAAAGAAGAGGCTGGCATCCTGAAGCTGATGCCATGGCCTCCGCAGAGCCCAGACCTGAACATCATTGAATCGGTCTGGGACCACATCAAACACGAGACGGAGAAGAGGAGGCCAACATCGTGAGAGGCATTGTGGGCCACACTCCAAGATGCCTGGAAGACAATACCGAGTGACCTGATCACCAGACTCATGGAGGGGGTACAGAGATGGCTACGTGAAACCATGAAAGCAAATGGTGGTAACACCAAATATTGAATGCCATTTCTGTTTAAAAAAAAAAAATTGTGTTAATAAATGGTCAAAACGTCCATATTGTGTGTTAATTGTGGGTAGCACAGATTCATTTTATTATGGGGGTGGGGGGACTACAAAATCAGGCCCAGAAAGGATCACTTCAGCCTGGGTTTTATTTGACTGCCCCTGCCCCTTTTAAAAGACAAGGAAGGTATTATTAGTACCCCTTGGTACCCCTGATGTGGCGGTGGGAAAGATTCATCCGACAGACCGCGGCCGGAGACAGGGCCTCGGCCACCACACCGGTCCATGGCTGCCACCTCCATCCACACGCTGGGATGCCCGACCATCTTCCAGGGTCGCCTCAGCACTCCCTAGAGATGGGCGGACACCCACCGCGCCCTGTAAGGCAGCCTCCGGGACACACCCAAGCCCCACCCTGGGACCTTGACCTCCAGTAGGCCTTGGGAACCCACAATTGCTTAATTGTGGGTTCCTGTTTCGTACCCCTAGTTTCCCCGCTGCCTTTGTGCCCTTGGTATCCTGCTGAAGTTTCATACCCCTGGTATCCCAGGCTGCCTTCATGCCCCTGGTATTATCCCTGGCTGCCTTCGCGCCCCTGGTATACTAAACTGGCGTCGAATCCCTGGTATCCCAGGCTGCCTTCATGCCCCTGGTATTCTCCCAGGTTGCCTTCGTGCCCCTGGTATGTTAAGCTGCGTTTGTGCCCCTGGTACACACGATGGGACATACCACTGTGTAAGCCCCGTCTTTGTGTCCCTGATATCCCGGGCTGCCTTCATGCCCCTGGTATTCAGGGCTGCCTTCGTGCCCCTGGTATCCCAGGCTGCCATCATGCCCCTGGTATACTAAGCTGGCTTTGTGCCCCTGGTATTCCAGGCTTCCTTCGTGCACCTGGTATTCAAGGCTGCCTTTGTGCCCCTGGTATGCTAAGCTAGCCTTATGCCCCTGGTATTCTCCCAGGCTGCCTTCGTGCCCCTGGTATGCTAAACTGCATTTGTGCCCCTAGTACACTGGATGAGACATGCCACTGTTTAAACCCTGTCCTCGTGTCCCTGGTATCCCGGGCTGCCTTCGCGCCCCTGGTATTCAGGGCTGCCTTTGTGCCCATGGTATTCTCCCAGGCTGCCTTCATGCCCCTGGTATGCTAAGCTGTGTTTGTGCAGTCATAATCCCGCAGATGGTAGCTTCACACCACTGGCTCCTCAGCCAATCACATACACCAAATATCTGAACCTGCGGTTCCTCTCGTACTGAGCAGGATTACTATTCCAACAACACATCATCAGTAGGGTAAAACTAACCTGTCTCACGACAGTCTAAACCTTTGTGGGGAGCCGGGGATCAGCGCTCGTTTGCATGTATTAGCTCTAGAATTGCCACAGTTATCCAAGTAACGGATGAGCGATCAAAGGAACCATAACTGATTTAATAATACTTACACCTGCATGGCTTCTTAATCTTTTGAGACAAGCATATGATACTGGCAGGATCAACCAGGTAGCCACAGCCACGTCTCTGCTGCAGTGGTGGGGGGGATCCATTGTGGGACACCTGGGTTGGATGGTGCATCTCGGTCTCGCTGCCATAGGGGTCACTCCACCTAGTCCCATGTGGGGGCATAACACAGCGGCGGTAGTGCGGAGAGGGAAAGAGCACACGTGGAAAACGTAGCGTGTTATTCCCACCGGACGCAGGGGAAGAGGAGGTTTGGCTGGAGGTGAGCCCGCAGGCCAGAGGAGCCCACCGCCCGAGAGCAACTGGCACGAAAGCCAGGGCTCCGGTGGCTGCCCGCCAATGGCGGGCCACGTTTGCCGGTCAATCGTTGAGGCACGGCTGACGGGAGCACGCCTCGCAAAGTGAGGTGTGAAGCCGGGGCAATGTGTGTGTCTGTGTGAGGTGGAGGCTGGAAGTGGAGAGCCGGTGGTGAGCGGGGGAATGTCCACGACCTCCTCTCCCTGCCACATGTGCGCACTTAGTCGGACATTTGAGTCTGCCCAGTATAGAATTTAAGCTAGAAATCACCTCTGCTAATAAGGTCGGAGGTGGTGTTTTGACCTACCCTGCAAAAAACGAGCCCAAGGATGATGAGTGGGAAATGTGTGTGTTTAGGGACCTGCCCTGAAGATGGACTCATCTCATCTCCCCTTGCTTAAAAAATTTTAAAAAGTTTTTCAAGGGGGCATGAGTGATCATTCTTCAGGGAGGGTTCCTGAAGAACGGGCACTCATCTTGAGGGACTGGAATGACCACAGATTGTATATGAGGATGGTGAGCCGCAGCCAGCTATAATTTTCAGCATACTGCCCTGGAGCCCTGAGTTCCTCCAGAACCAGGATAAGGGCATTTTTACCAGGAAATGGGACCCAGGGAAGCACTTTGTGCACAACCTATAATTAAAAAACTCACCCTGAGTAACTGCTTTGAACTCCTGTTCAGCTTCACATGCAAACAGAAAGTTGCACTTTTGGCTGCAGCAGAAGTTTTTTTTTCTTCCCCAGACAGAGCTTTAGATTTCAAGGTGAATCAGTGAATGTGTCCCCACAATGACAGATGTGTTGGTATGCTGATCAAAATCACTGTTTCTTGTCACACACAGATACCACTGTAATGGTGTTTCAGCTAAAACCACCACACAGTGGATCCTGGAGATGATGGGAATGTTTGAGTGAAGATGAAGCTGAAATGATTTGAAGACTTGAAACCTGAACTAAATGGATTTAAAGTGGCTGAAATCAACATTTTGAAAGTTCTGTTGTCTGAAATTCAGTATGAATCTCCACACATTTTCCACTGAAAATCACCTAAATCTGTGATCACAGGCTCTATAACGAATTGGCAAACCGTGTCCGAGTCTACCTGCACAGCAGGAGGATCCAAACAGATCAGGATCAGGGATTCAGACCCGATAAGGTCCAGATCCAATTCAGGCTCCAGTCATTTCCCTGTTCATCCAGTCCAGATCCGTTCATAATGGATTCATTTTCCCGACAGCATCCGCATTCTTTAATTAAAATGTCTCATCCTCCCAAACTGCACTGAAATGTTTAAAACCTATAAAGCTGAGACATTTCTGAGAACAT
Source organism: Archocentrus centrarchus (assembly GCF_007364275.1). Classification (NCBI taxonomy): domain Eukaryota; kingdom Metazoa; phylum Chordata; class Actinopteri; order Cichliformes; family Cichlidae; genus Archocentrus; species Archocentrus centrarchus. The sequence goes on from NW_022060257.1 coordinate 1,316,294, forward strand.
GAAACTGTGACTGACCTCTGACCTTTAACAGTGACTTAGTGAAACGTCTCTGCTGTGGCTGTCTGCTGAGAGCCGTCACCTATCGGTGAAGCTGATCTCAGATCAGATTAGAAACTTTAAATCAGATTTTCTCTAAATCTCATTTTTAACCACTAATGGCAGAAATAATGAAAAATTAATAAAGTGAGGCTGTTATTTCATCAATAGATTCTATTTTTAAACAAATAAATGGCTGATTACAGTGCCTCGTCATGCTCCACACTGACGCCTGTGAGCCTCCATCCATCGGATTAAAATGGAGGCTCCTCTCTTTATATACCCGTTGCCATGGTGAATCCTGGTGTCGCTGCTCCATTGATGATGGCTTTCTTTCCTTACTCACGCACACGCTAATTCAGGGTGAACACACTCAGAGTTGATTGAACCAACTCTGATCAGCTGTTCTGGATCGGGAAACTCGATCGAGTTTGTTTTTAAACTCAGTTTGTTGAACCTGCATCCTGGAATAGGCCCCTGATCTGAGTGTTTTCCATAACAGTGGCTTTGGTTTTGGACAGACTTTTTAAAGAAGCAGGAAAAAGAAGTAGTTTTCCCACTGGGAGTGTGAAGAAACACACACAGCAGCCACTTCACCAGGTAAAGTGTGTTAAAAAGCAGCCTTTTCAGTTGCTTGTTAACACAATTGTCCTCTGTGTTGGCTCGCTCTTTTCTCTCTGCCTCGTCTTGTTTCTCTCTCTCATAGTGTGTTGTTTGGATGCATCTCATTTTTGTTTACCTTTGTGCAGAGGTGGTCTCTCCTGGTTGCTCCGCCCATTTGTCAAGTACTCACCTGAAGCAGATTACTAATTTCTGATTACTCACCTGTTCCTCATGTATGCTGATCAAGATGGGCTATTTAAAGCTGAAGGAGCTTCTCAGTTGTCACTGGATTGTTGTGTCAGAGTAAGGTATGAACATTGGATCCAGTCACGGCTGTCTCTCTGCGCCAATCTGGCCTGTCTTGGACCATTTATAGCAGTTGGTGTCAGTTTGTGTGAGTCTACAAACACATCAGCAGCTCTCATCCCGCTAACAATTCCCATGCACTTCTTCACTGAACAAACCAAGGTCAGTTGTGACTAAAAGCTGGTTCTGTGTCTGATCCACTGTTCAACAGTCTTTGTTCTTGGAAAACTCCACCATGGGCATGTTGAGAAATAATCTCAAAAGGAATATAAGGTTACAGTTGGATGGTTATAGAAAGGTTAAAGACATGTATGTCTGTTCCTGGTTGCTTTTCCTTGCCTTTGGCAGAAACTAAAGCTCAGAACTCAAAGAAAGTGAACTTCAGAGCTGTCAATTTAATTCAGGTTTATTGATATAACCCCAAATCACAAGTCTGCTTTTCAAAGAATGTGACTAAACTCACTAGTGTGCTTAATTATATGATGGTGGATCTGCCAGATGTCCACACATTGAACTACAAATATGCATCTTTGCTATCTTTGACACTGGTATGTTCTCACTTTTCTGTGTTCTATGGTGCTGCGAAGGCCTGGACAACCCAATGAAAAATTAACACATTACTAAGAGAGCCTATGAACATGGTGAAATGAAATGGCTGAAATGCTCCTTATGATCCTGCATGTTTTCATGTCCTGCTGTGAAGGTGGTCCACAAATCTCACCGTCATTAAGACTTTCAACATCTCTGAAGTAAATTCTACAACAGGGATCCTCAAATCCAGGCCTCGAGGTCCGGTGTCCTGCAGGTTTTAGATGTGTCCCTGATCCAGCAGACCTCAAGGCTTGGATTTGAGGATCCCTGTTCTACAAGATGGCAGTGGCGTACTGCCCAAAACAAAGGTGCAACCTGTGTAAGTGAATTACACTGCACCCTTTACTTTATACTGATCATTTCAATAAAGCTAATCATCTTCACATGGAGAGCACTTTTCTAAGACAATGTTACAAAGTGCTTTACACAAATTACCTTCATAACAAGCAGCTTTTAAAATATCAGTGTAAAATTGAGGTCACCTGTGGGTTCAACATAAATGCTTAAGTTTTTTTTAAAATTACATTATGGCATATTTACCCATCACAGGACTGCATTATTTCCTTTCTTTTAATAAGGCTGCTCCAGCATACACTATGCAAAAGCAGGTAATAAAGGAAGCACTGGATCACCTTTCTCTATTATGACTGCCACACTTGCGATATGTTGACCGTCGGACCTTTAAATATGGAAAATTGTGCGGCGAAGGTGGACAGACCGCCAGCTGTGGTGACACAAACGAACAAACGGGTGGTCAAACTTTCTGCTAACGCAGTTGCTGATACAAGGTTTAATGCAAAGCGGGATGTTTTCAGCGGTACAAAAATCTCTTGATGGGTTCATTGATTTGTGTGATGAAATAAGGTGTGTGCATGATTTAATTTTATTACCACATGAGGAAAAAGAAAACTACAGAACCAGGTTTAAAGCAAAAATAATATTCAATGATGGATTTGTTGAAAATATGAAAGTGGGTCAAATCCAAACAAAAACATGTCTGAAAATGACGGTAATGGTAATTTGATATTGATCCTAATGATAGTGTTTCCAATGTGGGTAAATATTCCAACAAAAGTGTTACCAGTAATGGGTCAAGTACTGTTTCCTCTGCACAAATTAAAGCAGCAGCTGAAAGAGCTGCACTTGATGCTCCAATGGAAGCTTTAAAGGAACGCCATGCATTGGAGGAACAGGAACAACTGATAAAAATGGAAAAGGAACAGCTTGTGTTAGCAACTGAGCTAGCAGTGTCTACTGCTAAGTTGCCAGTTTTGGAGGCTTCAGATGGACAGTGTTTTTCTCTCTGGCACCTACAGATGGCATGAACTCTTAGTTTGAAAGGAAACTGGCATCAATCAATGCTCTTAATCCCATGGCATAAGAATACAAGCCAGTAGCATGTAAAGTAACACAGCAAAAGGACATGGCACTGCAAGACAAACCGCAGACGATGGGTGTGGACAGATGGATGTCGGGGTGCCTTCCAGGACATGGTTGCAGAGGGTGGAGGTTGGGATTACCCATTCCTACCGCTTCTCACTGATGGTTGCTGCCTCCCCTGGGATGCAGGTGCCTGTGGGTCCTGGGGTTTGTGGCCGGATGCCTTGGCGTGGCTGTCGGCTTGCTCACTTGGGGGTTCATTCCCGGGGGTGGTTCGGGCCTCTTCGGCATGTGGAGGGGGGGGGGTCCTGCTGGTTGTTGAGTAGTTCTTGGGTGCCTGGGGCCCTGGGGTCATGCTCAGGGGGCCAGCCAGTGGGGGCGGGCTGCTCATTGCCTCTGGCTCTTTGGAGCTGTGGGAGCTCTGTCTAGACTCTTTCCTCCTCTGGGGTGTGCATGCAGTTATCATTGGGATATGCGGCCACAGGTCTTCTGAGCTCCATGAGAGCTGTGGATGTCCCGGGTCCCCTGGGTCTTTCCCTGTTTGCCTCTGGATTCAGGGGGGGGTGTTGTTGTGGCTTCTCTCCCTCATTGAGTGCATCTCATGACAGAAATAACACATACATTGCAACATAACACGTCAAAATTGTGTGTGTGTGTGTGTGCATGGTTTGTTTGTTTTTTTTTTTTTTTTTTTTATCCCAATCCAATGCACTGTTTTCATTCACCTCTTTTTACTCTGTTTATACTTCACTCTGCATTGAATCATTAGTTGTTATTAATCTCTGGCTGTCTTCCACAGCATGTCTTTTGTCCTGTCTCTCTCCCCTCAGCCCAACCGGTCACGGCAGATGACTGCCCCTCCCTGAGCCGGGTTCTGCTGGAGGTTTCTTCCTGTTAAAAGGGAGTTTTTCCTTCCCACTGTTGCAAAGTGCTTGCTCATAGGGGGTCGTTTTGACAGTTGGCTTTTCTCCGTACTGTAGGGCCTTTACCTACAATACAAAGTTCCTTGAGAGACTTTTTTTTTTGTGATTTGGCAATATACAAATAAAATTGAATTAAATTTCTGTTTTCTCATTTTTTTTCTTCTCTCTCTAACTTTAACAAGAGTAGCCTACAGAGAACTTATAGAGGTCTTCTTGTAAATCAAATATGTTTGGTACAACAATTCATTTGGATCATGATTTCGTTTGTGGAAACTGCCAGACATGACAGGCTTAAAAAAAAAAGTTTTATTTAATGCTGTCAAAGAAAACATACAGAACAGGTTCTTTTCATGCAGCTCCAGTCAGTGATCTTAGATCAACCCTGCTGATCTAAGATCAATATGCTGTTCCCCTTTTAATCCCTTTTGACTTTTTTGTTTCTCATTAAAACAGCTGAAGGTTTCACTGTGCTCATTATATGGTAGTTTGGCCTTTATACAGACAGGTTCAGAATCATAAATAATAAATGAGACTGCCCTGCAATCTGGATATTTGAAATAGTTTAGAAGCTTTGTTATTTCTAAGTTGCTTGTAAACTACAGCAAAAAGAAGGAACTCTGTAAATCACTCATTTTGAATGGGAGACGTGCATCTGACTGACATACAGCATCCCATGGAGCTCCTCCACAGAAGGGGAGGCTCCACACACCCTGCCCGGGGAAGGGGCCCTCTACCCCGGCTAACATCTCCACAGCATCCTCCAGGGATTTGGGGGGTTCTCTCCAGTCAGTCCCGGGGGCGCCAAGCCCCACCTTGGAACCTTGACCTCCAGTAGGCCCTGAGAACCCACACTTAAGCCCCCCATCACTGATTTAGCAAATCCACAGCAACACAAGCTTCATGCCTCTGGTATCCCGGGCTTCCCCTGGTATCCTAATGAAGTCTCGTGCCCCTGGTATCCTGGCATTACAGAGAATTGCTATCAGGTGAATACTCTATTTCCTTTGGCTCTTTAACATTCATGCAACCAAGTGTTTCTAATTTAGTCTTCCTTCATTTAGAGGGGTGGTTCAGCTGTTCAGTGCTGTGAGGAAACCCCAGAAAACTATGGATGACAAGGTGAAGGAAGTCAGTGGCTCAGAGAGGAAGAAGGCCAAGATTTTCTGTTCCGTCTCCAAGAAAGATGTCATTGATGTGCTGAGGAAGGTGCCCGTGCAACTGGCGAGACTGAAAAGGATGCTGTGTATGCAGAGATGTTTTTGTTCTATTCTGTATTATATCTATATTATGATGATGATGATACTTTATTGATCCCACAATAGGGAAATTACAGTTAACAGAACTCCCATCCAAGAAGACAAACAGAACAAACATGGGGAGATAGGTGAACTGTGGCCATGCTGCCCCCCTTCTGGAGGCACTGCCATTAAAAAGACAAACAATAGTGAAAACATACAGGGATGAGTGAGGAAAAAAAAACCATCTCATACTTTGTATACATATGCACATACAAAGTATAAGGTTACAAAGACCTCTGCGACAGAGCAGAAACATATAGCATGGGAGCACTAGGGTGGGGAGGGATGGACAGGGGAGCCAGCGGTGGCGGGGGGGGTTGGGCTACTGTGGGGCTGACTCAAACTCCCTCCTCAGCTAACAGTTCTGATAAGATGTAGAGTTCATCAGCGACTAGGTCAGGGAGATCAGTCCAACACAGGTCAGAAGAAGACAGGACGGTGGGGGGCGTAGAGCATCTGTTTACAAACATCCCGGAGACAATTTTAATAAGCGGCAGTCCAAGGCCGCCAGGGAGCCAAATTCCTGATTCTACGACTTGTTTTGGTACAGACTATACTGATTAATTTGTTGACAGCCTTCAGTCTTACTGGCACCTCTCTGTGGCGAAAAAATCCAATTCATCTGAATCTTCTTGGTTCTTTCCTTCACCGTGCAGAAACAGATACAAAAATCTCCAAGATCTTACCCCTCCGAATCAGCTCCAGATATACAAAGTCTGAGTTTGAGTCTGTACCCTTCCCGCGTTCCTGTCATAAGCAGCCTTACCAAGGCCAGTCAGCTGCCTAGACTTCCTGAATTGCAACGAAAAGCCAGGTATCTCCAGGTCCAATTCGGAGAAACCAGTGTCAATAAGCCAAATGTGTGTGTATTCCATTGACAATACGGCCAGGCACGTCATCTTCCACATGGCACAGGAATCCATAACGTAACCAGCTGGAATGTCAATTGATAAAAGGGAATAGGGTTCTCCTTCCCCCAATCTCCTCATGGTGAAAATTTGATGAAAACAATGGCATTGAGAGACCAGCTGACCAGATCCATAATTATAAATTCCACTTCGGAAGTTGTGTGAAGAGAGGCTCTAAAGCAGCAAAGCAGGGGGAAAAGGAAGGGCTGGGGAGAGAAGAAAAGTGCGACCGTCTCCGCTGAGAGCTGAAGAGAAAAAAAAAAAAAAAGAAAAATTATCCCCCCATTAGTTTCCATGGCTTATACAAAGTTAGATTGTGTCATGACAGTGCCTCTGCCAGTGTCTTTGTTATGAGCCTGTGCTGCTGGTTGCAACTCTAAATGTGTGTGTGTGTGTGTGTGTGTGTGGGTTGCAGAAGAGAAGCCTGCGTGTCCTAAGCGATGACTTCATGATGGGAGCCACCATGAAAGATTGGGACAAAAACAGTGACCATGAGGAGCCACACAACGGGAACAGTGGAGGCAACTACTCAGATCCTACATCAGCCATGCACACTTAAAGGCCTGTGTACTGAAGGTTGGGATGTCGTCAGAGACTGTGTGGGAAACTGGGAAAATGGACAGGAACCCCTAACCTGGAGAGAGCAGCTTCAGCCTTAGCAAAGGCCTGTTTGGTCAAGTACTAAATCATTTTGTATAACACTGGGGAAATAGATAATTCATGTGTCACCTGAAGTGCTAAAAATTTTCATCTTCAACAGTAAATGTGCACATACTGGTACATACATGTTCACAGAGGCAACAGCATGGAGTAACAGTTATTTTAGTGCACAGATAGACCAATGGGGTCTCAGTTTTGGCGGCTCAGTAAAACCACTGCACCATTAAAAAATGTTACCCTCTGTTTTTCAGAGTTAAAATGGATCTATTGAACTATTTCCAAGCAGTTTTTCTTAGAGTAGCTTTGTATGATTGCAGTTAAAAATAATCCCTAATCAGACTGGATGCTGGTGTGGTACTCCAGTTTATCTGCTGTCTGAAACCACTGAGCTGTCTTTCTCCTCAGATTAAGCCAACTTTTTTAATTGTACCTCACAAATAGAAGGATGGGGCTTCTGTGCTCACTTTGTGCCACTCATCTCCACATCTCCCACAGCGGGGTTAGATGACTGGTAGTGAGTAGGTGAGCATGAAGACAGCCTGGGATACCAGGGGCACGAACGCAGCCTGGGATACCAGGGGCACGAACGCAGCCTGGGATACCAGGGGCACGAACGCAGCCTGGGATAGCAGGGGCACGAACGCAGCCTGGGATAGCAGGGGCACGAACGCAGCCTGGGATACCAGGGGCACGAACGCAGCCTGGGATACCAGGGGCACTTTGTGCACAACCTATAATTAAAAAACTCTCCCTGACTAACTGCTTTGAACTCCTGTTCAGCTTCACATGCAAACAGAAAGTTGCACTTTTTGCTGCAGCAGAAGTTTTTTTTTTTTTCTTTTCCCCAGACAGAGCTTTAGATTTCAAGGTCAATCAGTGAATGTGTCCTCACAATGACAGATGTGTTGGTATGCTGATCAAAATCACTGTTGTCACACAAAGAAACCACTGTAATGGTGTTTCAGCTGAAACCACCACACAGTGGATCCTGGAGATGATGGGAATGTTTGAGTGAAGATGAAGCTGAAATGATTTGAAGACTTGAAACCTGAACTAAATGGATTTAAAGTGGCTGAAATCAACATTTTGAAAGTTCTGTTGTCTGAAATTCAGAGTATGAATCTCCACACATTTTCCACTGAAAATCACCTAAATCTGTGATCACAGGCTCTATAACGAATTGGCAAACCGTGTCCGAGTCTACCTGCACAGCAGGAGGATCCAAACAGATCAGGATCAGGGATTCAGACCTGATAAGGTCCAGATCCAATTCAGGCTCCAGTCATTTCCCTGTTCATCCAGTCCAGATCCGTTCATATTAGATTCATTTTCCCGACAGCATCTGCATTCTTTAATTAAAATGTTTCATCCTTCCAAACTGCACTGAAATGTTTAAAACCTATAAAGCTGAGACATTTCTGAGAACATGAAACTGTGACTGACCTCTGACCTTTAACAGTGACTCAGTGAAACGTCTCTGCTGTGGCTGTCTGCTGAAAGCCGCCACCTATCAGTGAAGCTGATCTCAGATCAGATTAGAAACTTTAAATCAGATTTTCTCTAAATCTCATTTTTATCCACTAATGGCAGAAATAATGAAAAATGAATAAAGTGAGGCTGTTATTCCAACCCTTTGGCCTGTAGTTTACATGTTCTCTCTGTGTCAGTGTGGGTTTTCTCCAAGTACTCCGACTTCTTTCCACAGTCCAAAGACATGCAGTTAGTGGGGTTAGGTTAATTTGTGATTCTAAAAAAAAAAACTGTCATAGGTGTGAGTGTGAATGGTTGTCTGGCTCTCTGTGTTAGCCCTGCAACAAATTGTCAAGGGTCTCTCACCCTAAAGCAGCTGGGATAGGCTGTAGTCCCCCCACAACCCTCAATAGGATAAGTGAAAGAGGATGGATTGATGCATAATTTTCATTTAATATATATAGTTATTTAATATATGTTGTTTCTTAGAATATGTTATTAAATCCAAAGTAAATGTTATTTGTATAATTGTATCACCATTGTTGAGGGATTTTTAATCTGGGCTGAATACAACACGTCGTTTCAAACATGCACATGCCAATGTGTCTGCAGCTGGCACTAATTCATATGAATGGGTGAGTGTGTCCAAACCTTTGACTGGTACTGTATGTAGAACTGCTTTTTTGAATTTGTGCAATATTTCTAAAATTAGAAACATCTTTTCTCAGAGTGATGCTGAATAGCTAATTCATGCATTTATTGCTTCTAGGCTGGAGTATTGCAATTCATTATTAACAGGCTGTCCTAAAACCTCCCTGAAAAGACTTCATCTGATCCAAAATGCTGCATCTAGAGTACTGACAGGGACTAGAAAGAGTGATTGCTCATAGGGGGGGTTGTTTTGACTGATGGGTTTTCTCTGTAATTATTGTAGAGTCTCTACCTTACAATATAAAGCATCTTGAGGTGACTGCTTGTTGTGATTTGATGCTATATAAATAAAATTGAATTGAATTAAATTGAAAGAAAATAAACTTTTCGTGGTTCTGACTGACATTTAAGTGCAATGTGAAAGGAAGATTTTCAAGTGTACTCTCATGCATGAATGCAGAATGACAGAAACACTCATATAACCTTGTATTCTGTGTACAAATAAACTGTTAAGAGGTAGCATCGACCGAGGCTGACCCCCAAAACACACGCACTTATCCTACTATCTGGCAATGAGGGCAGATCGCTCCTGCACCAGCAGCAAATACTACAACTCCGAGATTGGCATTCCATTGGCCACTTTTGGATCTCGACATCTCCCAGTGGCCTGCTGGAGGTCATTTCGTAGCAGTTTTTTTTTTTTCCTGCTCTCGGTGGAGACGGATGCATTTTTCTCTTCTCCCCAACCTTCCCTATCTACCCCCGCTTTTGCTGCTTCGCTGCTTAGAGCATCCCTTTACACATTCCCGAACTAGAATTTAAATTATCGATCTGGTCAGCAGGTCTCTCAACACTATTGATGATCAAATTCTCATCACGAGGATATTGGGAGATGGGGAACCCTCTTTCCTCTGGCCCGGCTACATACCCGGCTGGTTATGTTATGGATTCCCATGGGGATGGAAGATAACGTTCCTGGCTGTACTGTGTGGATGTGGCATATATATTGATACCTGGATTTTTCCCAAATTGGACCTGGGGATATCTGGTTTCTGGGCAGCTGTTCGGGCCATAGTAAGGCTGCCTATGAGGGATGCAGAAACAGTACGAACTCAATCAGACTCAGTAGAGGTGAATCGAAATGGATTACATCTGGACGAGTGTTGGAGTCTCTGTTCTGCGTGGTGGAGTAGAACCAAATTCGGATGATTGGATTTCTGAGAGGTAACCAGAAAACTGTAAGGTCTGTCAGCAAATAGTTATGATGGCCTGAACCAAAACAATTGCAGTATTTGGAATTTGGCTCCCAGACGGCCTTGGATGGCTGTCTATCTAAATTATCTCCTGGAGATGTTTGTAAACAGATGCTCTCCACCCCCGCCAAATGTTGTGACCTGTATGAACTGGTATCCTGGCAACCAAGGCTGACTTTACCATCTTATCATGAACATTATCATGAACTGCTGGTCTGGAAGCTGTGTGGCCATCACAGTATCCTGCTCGTCTCCACAGGCAGCCCCTCCCCTCCCCACCCTAGTGCTCTCCAGGCTTTAAATGTGCTACTGCTTTGCTGAGGTGTTTTTTTGGAACCTCGTAAGGTGTTCATAATGAACACAGTACGGGATGATTTTTTTTAACCTACCTATCCCAGTGTATCTCTTTATGTGTTTCTTGCTAAAGGTAGTGCTGGTAAAACAGCTGCATGACCTCAGACACCTGTCTCCCCTGTTTGTGTTTGTCTCTGTGTTTGTATTTCTTGGATGGTGTTCTGTTAACTAATTTCCCCATTGTGGGACTAATAAAGGTATTCGTATTCGTGCTCACCCTGTTCCTTCTTGCACAAAGGCACACACAATGGTCCAGCTGTTGGGTTAAGGATGTTGTATGGCTCTGTCCAGCTCTCCTACATATCATCTGCATAACAATAAAAATGTATGCAGTGCTTTCTAATAATACTGCCTAACTGCTAAACATATAGTGTAAATAAAATTGGCCCTGGCACAGAACCCTGTGGACCTCCATAATTAACCTTGGTGTGTGAAGAAGACTCCCCATTTACATGAACAAATTGGAGTCTATTAGATAAATATGATTCAATATGATATGCAGTACCTTTAAAACCTACTGCATTCTCTAATCTCTAATAAAATGTGATGGGCAACAGTATTGAGAGCTGCACTGAGGTCTAACAGAACACGAACAGAGATGAGTCCATTGTCAGAGGGCATGAGAAGATCATTTGTAACCTTCACTAATGCTGTTTCTGTTCTGTGATGAATTCTGAAACCTGACTGAAATGCTTCAAATAAACTGTTCCTCTGCAGATGATCAGTAAGCTGTTTTACAACTACTCTTTAAAGAATTTTTGAGTGAAAAAGAAGGTTGGAGATTGACCTATAATTAGCTTCGACAGCTGGGTCAAGTGATGGCTTTGCAAGTAATGCTTTTATTACTGCCACCTAAAAAAAGGGAAGTAGTCAGAACTGATGGGAACATTGTAGACACTGAGGATAGTACCTTGAAATCCCACAGGCAAATGGGAACTATGAAGAGGTCACAAGGAAAGTTGCAACTGCCAAATGTCTGCGGAGAGTGAGGCAAGTCCTGAGGAGTCAGATTGAATGGGAAGAACAAGTTCCGGAAAGTGCAAGAAAGTACTTTACCATGCATAGAGGGTTTCACCCCAAATCCAGCACCCTAAGACTGTACACTAAGCTGAAGGAAAGAGATCAAGAACCACTATTCAGGATGAAACAACAAAGATCCATGAGTACATCAGAAAGATGGCCACAACTGATCATGTGCTTTATGAATACATCAGTCAGCAGAAACCGGAGAAAGAAGAAGAGCAAGAACAGGAACCATCATGGAAGGACAGGCCCCTGCATGGCATGTACCACTGACAGAATAAGTGACTGGAAGTCCCGAGGTCAAAATGGGATATGCCCCCAAGGGTGGTTGAGAATGACTGAACAAAGATCCTGTGGGACTTTGAGATACAGACACAATCAAACTGGTGATATTTAACCAACCTGACATAGTGATGGAGAAGCAGAGAGAAGAAGGCTGTAGTGATAGTGATACCAAGTGATAGCAAGATCAGGAAGTAGGAAGGAATAAGAGAAGCTTGAGAAATACCAAGGGCTGAGAGAAGAGTATAGGGCAGGGCTCTTCAACTACAGGTCTCGAGAGCCCCTGTCCTGCATGTTTTAGATGTGTCTCTGTTTCAACACACCGCTCAAGCTCCCCGTCCTCTGGTAGAGGACTCAAGCTTGCAATTTTGAAAGTGGTCTTGAGCAAGAGTCCTCCAGGTTCTCTGATTGCCTTTCAAAGTTCTTTTTTTGGACATTGGCTGATTTTGTACTCATTTTCACTATGGGGTATACTGTCTTTAAAACATTTGAGAAAACTGGACAAGCAGAGGAAAAAAGAAGTAGCATGCTTAAACACGTAATGCTGCTATTTTTTGAACAGTTGGTTGTTGAATGCAGTTTTATAAACGGTATCTTTTGTCGAGTTTTATATATATATATATATATGTGTGTATATATGTGTGTGTATATATATATATATATATGTGTGTGTGTGTGTATATGTATATATATATATAAAGCACTTTGGTCAACGTCGTTGTTTTAAATGTGCTTTATAAATAAACTTGACTTGACTTTATAAATAAACTTGACTATATATATATATATATATATATATATATATATATATATATATATATACACACACATATATATATATATACACACACACATATATATATATATATAAAATCACATTAAATAGTTGGACTTCCGGACCTTGGCCTCATGAAATTTTGTCTGACTGGACCTCTTTAAATTTTATTTGAATACCCCTGTTATAGAGCAACAAGCTGTTTTTCCAGTCTAAATGAGCATCTTCTAAATTAGTGAGACGCCGTTCCCTCTCCAGCTTACAGGTTTTCTGTTTTCAGCCACGCATTTGTGAGTTATACCACAGAGTCAGACACTTCTGATTTGAAGCTTTCCTTTTCAGAGGAGCCACAGTATCCAAAGTTGTACACAGTGAGGATGTAAAAATATTGATGAGATAATCTACCTCACTGGGAGCAGAGTTTAGGTAGCTACTCTGCGCTGTCTTGGCACATGGCCCTGAAGAGCATAATAATGAAGGAATTAGATCCTTAAACTTAGTTACAGCACTTTCAGAATGACTTCTACTGTAATCAAAACTAGATCTTAGAAAAAACTGAAACTGATTTCTTTGGTTTGTCAACACAAGCATGGGGAAGTGTTATTGGATAAGTGTATTGTACTGTAATCCTTATTTTAAATGTGTGGAAAATTCCCCATATTTTAAGAAAGAGTAAAAAAAAGATAAATAAAATAAAAGTATTTTTATACAATAAAAACTAAGACTAGTAACCAAATTTGAAAAAGGAAATGAAGCTTAAATAATTAAACAATAACAATTAAATGAAAAGTTTAACTAACAAAAATAGAAAACTAATAACTCTGGGGTGGAGGGAGATATCTGAGAACCTGGATCAAATCTGTCTTTTTGGGTGGACTGCCCGTTTAAAAAGTGCAGCCATGCTTGTATTTCACCGCATGGGAGCACTCATGTACTACTAGACACACTACCCCTCATTTATCATTGTGTGTGTGTGTGTGTGTGTGTGTGTGTGTGTGTGTGTGTGTGTGTGTGTGTGTGTGTGTGTGTGTGTGTGTGTGTGTGTGTGTGTGTGTGTGTGTGAGGAACAGAGAGAGAGAGGTTGGTTGGGGTTATTTCTCTATGATTAGCCTTATCTTCCCTTCCATGCACAATCACAATGTATACTCAGCCAGATGGCCAGAAAACACAGTACTGCTGATGGTGCCACTTGATCAGTGCTATATCTAGAGTGAGTGTGTAAAATGGTTACATAGTTGTTCCCCATTGCTGAGGCAGAGGAATTCACATGGTTGCTAGAGGCTCCTGTCAGGCCTCTCATATGTTCGTGTGGCCACATCTGTAAGCAGGGAAGACTTCCTCTCTCGGTTGGTTGGCAACGCTGAGCCCAACCAAGGTCCAGTTGTTGTTCTGGTCGCGTGCGAAATTAGACACAAAACAAAGATGTGTGCATAAGTAGTTAATTTTCCTTCCCCTCAAATAGCTGGCCCTCAAAGGGGGATGTTTCAGAATAAGATGTTTTCTAGGGAAACACAAGATAAGGATCCATAATAGCAGTCTGTAGTGCATATAAATGGATCTGTCTACAGCTATTATTGTGACTTTTGGAAAGAAGCATGCTTTTCTCTTCATGTCCTGCAGATGTCTCCACTAACTGCTCTTTGCCACTGCTCCTCCACACAGGTAGGTTAACTACCCCGGGCTCCAGGAGCCCCAGGCTGGATTTCATCTGAGAACAAACTTTGAATTTTGCTTCATGTTTTCATGGTTTGCATAGTTTTCTGTTAGTGTGTGTGTGTGTGTGTGTGTGTGTGTGTGTGTGTGTGTGTGTGTGTGTGTGTGTGTGTGTGTGTGTGTGTGTGTGTGTGTGTAGATACAGCACTAGTTCATCCCTTGAGCGAAATGTCATTTTCATGCTTGAATTATTCATAGGTCATTGTTAAATTGCTTCACAACTACAACTACAAAAAAAAAAAAAAACAAACAAAAAAAACTGTGCAACTGAGTGAAAGAAAGTCTGGCTCCTTGGAATCAAGATATAAACAAAAATCAAGATATAAACAAAACAAACCCGGCCCCGTTTTAACTTAACCGTTTCACAAACATGTCACTGTCCAAAGTGAATCACCGAGATAACACACGGGTCCTATTGTCCATGCCCACCTTTATTCAAGGTTTAAAAGGTTTAAACTAAAATAGCTTTCATTTTATGGCTATTTTCATTTTTCAAAGGCTTTATCTCTTATAATAAGAAAATATGTAATTATAGGGGAACTGAGTGGTCGGATTGATAGAGAGTCAAAAGTTGTGTCATATATTCGCATATCTGGATCATAATGCTACCCTATGTTAAACAGAGGGATTTTTTTTTAAATGTTCTGTTGGCTTTTTTGTTTGTTTGTTTGTTTGTTTGTTTTTGTTTTGTTTGTTTTTCACCTTGAACCAAATATGGCAAAAAAAAAAAAAAAAGAATCAGGTGATCTGGGGGTCACTGGTCATCTTTCGTGCAAAATTGGTATGACTCAGACTGGTGTTAACAAACAAACAGACAAACATGCAAAACACAATACCCCGTTCCCCCCCTCAAGTGGCAGCGTCTTGAGGGTTGGCTCAAGACTTTTGCACAACACTGTAGATTGTCGGGATCTGCCACCCTACCAGTCACAGAAATATTCAAAAATGTGCTGGATGAGAGATGCATCCTAATGATTTTCCAGCCGGTGGCGCCAAAGGCCGTTCAAGCTTGTGTTGCAATCGTCCTGTGTTACTTTGTTCACCTCCATTAAACTCACAAATAGCGGCACCGTTTAATGTTGAAGAATAGTTCTATGCACTGAATGAAAGTAAATAGATACAAAACTAAACATCGAAATAATATTCATTTATAACGTGGTTTTATTGACGTATTTTTTTTTTTTTACTAGCCATCAATAATAATCTTTGGGTTGTTTTATTTTTTGTCTTAAAAGTATTATTATTTTTAACCATCTACAACACATGATGCCCTAGGACAACAGAAAGCTTTTGAGCTCCATGCGCCGCACATGTGAACTTTAATGATGCTTGAGGGAGACTTACAGGGTTAGAGTACCTAGGTAAGGTAAGGTAACCTAATCCTAACCCTCCTAACCCAACAAAAGTGGTACCACCGCCTCGTCTTTCATGTGATGGTAGTGGTGACACGCTGGCTGCTCTACAGACGGGACTGCACTACTGAAGATATGATTACAAAAAACGACCACATGCGTTCGTATGATTCGGGCTTAACTGTGTAAATCCAAAAAGAAAAGCAAGAGGAGAGGGCGAACCAGTGGTGGTCTAAAAAGTATGAGGAGACGGGGATGTGCGGTGATATATCACACTGGCCATCAATATGTGACAACAAAGGAAGATGCAGAGTTCCTTCGTGCACAGAAACACCAAAGTGGTGTGTCTGAAGTGTAATGTGCACCTCTGCTTTACAGCACAGATGAAGTTCTTTGTTTTATAAATTGTTGACATTATTGGAAGCTGTTCTGGTGTTTTTTTCGCTCTCTAACAGTTGTCTTATGATCTACAAATCAATAATTTTCTCTGTTGTTTTGTACCGTTGTTGCACAACGTTGCCCTCAGCCCGGACTGGGGTGTCTGAAGTATAAAAAAGTTGTTTTCGCAATAAACCTGCTCAGAGTGAACCGATAAAGGATGTTGAATAATGTGTGGTAGAGGGTTAAGTCAAAGCAGGTCGTCCATACGCACGCGCACACACACACACACACACACACACACACACTGGTTATTTGCGTGTAAACCCCTCCCATCCGCGGAAGATAGCGGATAACGGATGATGCGCACTATGCGCCTGGCTGAACACGGAGCGCGCGCTGCACACAGGGCGCGCGGCACCGCACGGACACCAACATCCAGCCATCCATAACACGTACAGACTCACTCATACTGTAGGATTCTGTCCTATGCAAAGTGGACATGGAGTTCAAGTAGGTGCACCGCTCTGGAATGATCGCGGCAACTTTGGCTTTGGATTTCTGAATTTTATTCGCACAAACAGACGCAGGAGAGAAAATGTGGAGATACACGAACCTGCTGGCTTGTCTGCTGGTTTTGTGTAAGAACGCGTCCTCACAGAGCAAGGTAAGAAAAGACACAAAACGCGTTACTTTGTGGGATTTTTGTGCATTTTTAGTCCAATTACAACAAGACTCATTCAGTGTTCATGCTCACGTCTTACCATGTTCCGTTTCACGGAGCCTGTCCTTCAGACAAATGAGTGACTGTACCAATATTCTAACACCTCCCTCGAGCCGGAGCTTTAAATTTCCTGTCTAAGGCCGGCAGATGGTTCGGGTTCTGTGTCATTTTTTGTGATTCAAGGTAATCCTCCCAATGAGGGCTTTTGTGCGACAGGAGTAACTGTAGGTGCATGTAATGACACCTCCACTGTGCGCAGGCTTGTGGCAGCAAAGTGTGGGAGAGATGGCACTCAGTGGGGTAACGGTAATATCTGGCTGCCGTGTTTGTACAGCTGCTGGACTACAGTAAGCCCTCACTCTCCCTCAGCCTAATCCAGCTACACACACACACACACACACACACACACACACACACACACACACACACACACACACACACACACACACACACACACACACTGCCAGAAGATAAAACATATGTTCAGTATGGCTGTAGACCAGAGGCACAATTGTCTTTGTGTGTGTGTTAGAGAGAGACTGTCAATAATTGTCTGTTCCTGATTCTATCACGGTGGCCCCTTTAGCACCACTGTAGGTCAGTGAAGAGTAAAGCCCATTATTAGTACAAGTGGTACATGCATAGCAGTAGTTGAGGGGGTAACATCGGCAGTGGCCATGATGATAGGAGGTCCCTGAAGTTCCAGTGAAGATGAATGATAATGTGTCCCATCAGTGCTTTCAACTTTGTGTTATTTTGCAAAATTTCAACACCCAAAGCAAGCCACATAAAAATGTTTTTCCCAGTTGGGTGTGGAACATCTTGACTGGCCAGCACAGCTCCCTGTCCTAAAACCTGTCTAGCACTTTTAGCCTTAACCCTGATTCTGTTTACTGTTGATTTTCAAAAGCTGGAGAAATGCCTGGAACTAGATGAGTAACAAGTAACAGGATGAGTCCAGTAATAACACTTACAAACCTGGTCAAAACGGGATGATTTACCAATCAGTAACTGCTGGGGCTAAAAAAGACTGAGCCAATAGGGAAGAGAGCAAATCTGTAGTTGCTCTAATGGATTTGAGCTCCAAAAGCAAGTCAGTCCCAACAGACTCCCATGTAAAAATGCTGAACTTAGTACAGAACATCTAAAAGTCTGTGCTTCAGTTTTGGTGAATGAAATAATAGCATTTTGTCTCTCTCATCCAAACATCATAATTTCTGGCGCCGATAATCCAACATGGTGGCAGCCAAAATGGTAGTGCTGAGGCTTTAAAATGTCTTGTCCAGTTACGATTATCTGTTATTTAAGTAAAAGAATAAAGTAGCTAAATTATGTATATAATAAGTGAAATCATGATATAAATGTAAAAACTGAACACTGTGACTGTACTCTAGTGATTTACGGTTAACTAGTGTAACTAAACTCTGTAGACTGGATATTAAAGATGGATGTGGTCACTGTGATGTTGGGACATCACACTGGTTTGTGGACTACCTCCCCCACCTCCACCCAAATTCAAGTTTTTGCCATCTTGGCTCTTTGTAGCCAGAAATGTAAATGGTGTGCTAAGTTATGAGTTAATGCTAGAAAGCTTGATTAAAAAGGTGAATTCTCAGACTCTGAGTCCCTCAGACATACTCAGATACCAGTAACCACACAGCAAAGCCATATTATTTCCCAGATAATTGTGTTAAATGCTCCAAAAAGCACCAACAGCAGAAATAAAATTGAGAGGTCCAGTCAAGTGACTCAACTTAAGAAGGTGAGGCAGAGCACATAGCTAGCTGCTAAAGCCTAAAGGCTCCTGCTTATTATTTTTTTAGCTCTACATCAGTATCAAGTCATGTCACATTCATCATGCCGAATCAATGTCATGGCTCTAGTCCTGTGGCCACAGGACACTCCTAGTCCCTGTAGTCAGACTGGTGGCACTAGCTTAAATAAAATACAAAGCCTGCTCGAAGTAGGGCAGAGAGTGCACCAGAGGGTGGCGTGGGAACCAGCGCATGCACCTGCTTTTTATTTTGGTTGTAAACAAACCTGAGGACAATCAGGACAAGGTCAACTGGAGGGTAGGAAGAAGGAAAGAACAGACTGGGGTGCTGAGTAGCCTCAGGGAGACAGCCATGACAGACGGGGCCTGATAAAAATATTTACAGACTTAAAGGTGCTGCAAGATGCCTTAAAGCCGTCGAAGGTGCTTGAAATGTCATTTCTGACATGCTCTGTTATGCCAACAAGACTTCATTTAATTGGGGGTGTCACATGGAGCTTGATGAAGAGTCAACATTATCAGTCTGCACACAGTCAAGCCTCTGTTTGTAGTCAAAACAAAGCTGTAAGCTGTTGGAAATGAAGGACTCATATGTCTTTCACACTGAGGCTGAGCATGAGTGGGTCATCATTTGTCATGCACCAGAGTTCTGCATTATGAGGCTTTTATAAAGGTGTGATTTTGCCTGGCTGTGGTACAAAATGTACACACGATCCTCCTATTATTGTCTTTTTTCTCAATAATTAATTCATAAATTGCAACACAGCCCTGTTTTTAATCACATTTATCATTTTATTGTTATTTACAGTCTGCTTAATTTGTTCCTAGAATTGTCCATTTAAGCATATTTGTTTTCCAAGCTGTCCTTTCCTTACATGGCTTAGACCCTTAGCTCCCGGCATGCAGCTCCATTTGTAATCAAGAAGAATCACCAGAGAAATGTTTCAGATTTAATTCACTATCTGTAAATTCTCCTACTGTGTAAAATCTCTTGGCACCATGTTCCTGGACCTTGACTTTTTAGAGATTTGGGCCATGAACAAAAATAAAAGATGAACGTGGCCGCCATGACATCACCCAGTGAATAGTAAAGTCTTGTTTTTGAAGCCTCGAGCCAATCGTTTTCACTATCTTGGTGTTTTTAAACTGGGGATACCATGTGAGAGATGAATCTGACACTGTACATGCACAGGGCAACAACTTGTGACAGAAAGGTTGATGGCCAGTGAGCTGGTTTATACTCTGTTCTGACTCTGATACTGATCAAAATTCACAAAATAAATTTCATATTTTATTCGGCGGACTTGAAATTAGAGATTGAGCCCCTAAAGTCATCAGGAAAGTGTTCACTGAGGTCACAGAGCAAGTTAGCCGATGGTCATTTTCCCATAGACTTCTATAATACCAGGAATCTCTTTGAAACCAGGACAATCAAGTAATAAAGATGCGCATATTATTAATTTCCAACTATCCTGACAGCTGTCTAGTAAAACATTAAAATTATCACGTTATGAAGCTTGACATTAATCTCTGCCAAACTGATTTGTTCAGAAACAAATGGCCAAATATAAACCGTTAAAAATCATCTGAGTGAAGTATATCTGTGTTTAACTTCCACTCAGCGGCAAAAGCCAGCAGGGGTTTGAAAACAATGTGGGAGTCAGACTTTCTCTCTGGGTATGGTGAGCCTTGACTGCCGGGTCAGCTGACAGCTGGCGAGGCGAGCTGGCTGTTAGAGCGGTGGGAATGGACATCTCCGAAAACATCAGAGCACTTTTGCAATTAAGCGATACCTTGATAAATCGAGCAGATATTTGAGGTTTACACATCTACATTCTTGCCTGAAAACATCTTAAAAACATTCATATTTCAAACTTTTTGGCCGCTCTCCTCCACATTTGCCACATTTGAGTTTTACTGCACAATGAATCATAGGATATGGTGGGCCATGGAGGATACACCGGAACCATCCTTCAAATCTTTGAATTTGGACGGCCTTCATCGCCTCACTGTGACGTAATCGGCTTACAAATGTGGCCTTTGAAGGATGCAGCCCCTGAATTTGGACACAACCGGTGTTGCTCACTTCCAAGTCTTTGTGCTAAGCTACGCTAACTAGTAAATAATTGTAACTTTTTGTTTAATGCTAACCATATTTAATCGGAATGTTGTTCAAGAATTATGTGGAAATTTGGGCAATTTGTGCACTGTGAGGACACACTGCTGTGCACAGATTACAAAATAACATAGCCTCAGTTTATAGGGCAGAATCTGTGGGATTAGTGGCCATAAGGGATAGATATGTACACATGAAAATAGGCTTTACATTAATGTCATGACACAGTTTCCCAGCAGAACATTGCATAGCTTAACATATTTAATAGTTTAATCGGTTTGTTTAATAAATGGCTTTAGGATGGAGTAGAGTATCTGTGGCACTAAACAGTGATGGAATCTGCAGCTTTTAACAGTCCAATAAACATCTGGGGTGAGAGATCATCTGGGGAAAAGGCTTTGGCAACAGCAATCATTCCACTCATGGTTGAAGTTACCAAACACACACTAATAATTAGGGAAATGTGTCTTTGTACTTGTGGATGGATTATTATAGTGGGTGGATTTTATTATGGAGCCACAATGACAGATTGATTTGCATCTGTGTTATTTCAGCAGATTTTCGCCCTTAAAAATAATTTTGTGTAATACCAAAAAAATACTGTTTACTACTTTTCTGAGGTTCTTTAATATGACTGTGGCTAGAAAGTAACTCATAAAAGACTATGTGTCTGAAACTTTCTCTCATTTTTGTGCTACTTCTACAATGACTGACAGATTCAGATGGTATCTGGTCACATACACAGATCCAGCAGGAATGTAGATGTGTACCCCTAAAAGCTGCGAGTGCTTGATACACTTTGTGTTGAGCTAATTAACATCCCAATGCTAATGCTGGTAGTTTTGTCTGAGCCAGCGACTTCAAGGTTCATCTCCAGGCTGAAGGCTTAAATAAAAATTCTCCTTTGTACCAAGTTAATCTTTACAGTGGCACAGTAAGACTGTTTATCATAAGCACCACTAATTAGATTAAAAATCAGGTGCACTCTTTGGAGTGGAATGTGGACCCCACTTTCGGTCTTGAGTGCCCCTGAGAGGAGATGGTGTGGATTTTAAAGGGATAGTTCATGCTGTAAAGCTTGATGGACTGGTTATTCACAGTGCCCTTTCTGTGCATTTGTGGGAAAATTGTTCCAAACAAGCAGAAGGCTGCAGGTCATAACAGTGCCGATGTTTGGGTTTGAGGGAGGATGAAAGATGCAGCTGAACATACTGTACCTGCAATGCCTGCCTTCATCACTGTACAGTTGTCCCAGTGATTAGCAGCTGGCAGATCTCTAAAAGCAGAGGATATCCTTGTTTTTATGGGCACAGCTGCAGATACAACAGGCCAGCGCTACCGAAACTCTGACTTAAACTCTGTGGCTAATGAATGCAGGGGCCTTTTGTGTAGCACATTGTGTGTTTTAAACAATCCTGAGCACAATTGGGATTTTACTTCATCACTGTCAGAGCATGTTAGCTGTTAAAGGCTGCAGCAGTTGATCTAATAGAGCTCCTTGCAGTGTGCAGGCTCTTTTCCTCCCATTGTGCAGACATGAGTTCACATTTGAGCTGTGTTCTTTTTGACCTGAAACTTGACTGCACTTGATAGGTCAAAGCCAAAGACTCAAAGCTCAAAGCATGCGTTAAATGCGCTGTACTCTTAATTATTAGCACTGTTAATTGTGTTGGCTGTTCCCATGCTGATAGGTCAGCTTGGCATGGGATGCTGGATGGTCAGTTAGGCATACAGGCACATCTTATTTGACAGATGGAGGAAGCAGCTGCTCTGACTGGCAGAGGGATTGCCTGCAAAGTCTTTCTACTGCAGAAAAGCCCACAAGATAATGACTAAGTCCTTCTTGACTATATGTGAAGCACCGCAGTAAATCTAGCTGGAATTTCTCTTCACTTCCGTACCTTAAAGAACTCTAAGCTGATGTTGCTATGCAGCGGTTGGTGTTTGGCTGTGGCTGAACAATGCAGCTCAGCAGGGCCATAGGCAGAGCCCCTGCTAAAGAAATTTAATCTGCTAATCCATTCTATTTTCATGTAGCTGTATGATTTGTCAACCTGCTCCCTTTGCACTTGACATGGGTCAGGATTACCTGGGCTCTGCACACAGAAGCTGTGCCCCTCCCAGTATTTCTACTGTTGGGGAGGGACCCCCCCGACACACACACACACACACAAAAAGAAACACCCTCTACACCTTTCCCATCACTCTGCCTGCATTCCTTCACTAATGAGCCCCCACCACCACCACCACCTTTACCACTAACCCCCATTGCCATCAGTAAGCCTGCAGCTGCACAAGTGCAAAAACTGTTTAGATCATGACGTACAGACACATATTAAAGAATTTACTGTCAGCCATAATATGAACAATTAATTAGATTGTATTTAAATAGTACCAACCATTGACTCAAGGTGCTGTATGTTGAAATGTTAAAGACCAGGGCTGGGTCTAGCCTACTATGTCAGGGTGGGTGCAGAAATAATAGGTGGGCAACTTGGGTGGAGCAAAGACTGGAGGTTAGTAAGCTAGTAACCCAAAGGCTGCTGGTTTGAGTCTTTGTTAAAATGCTGGTGTCTTTGACACGG
Organism: Archocentrus centrarchus; assembly: GCF_007364275.1. Classification (NCBI taxonomy): domain Eukaryota; kingdom Metazoa; phylum Chordata; class Actinopteri; order Cichliformes; family Cichlidae; genus Archocentrus; species Archocentrus centrarchus. Next base: position 1,339,449 of record NW_022060257.1, read on the forward strand.
CAGTTTTTGGATCCATCCATATTATAAGCATAAAGAAATTTTATAAACTACTGTCGTTAGAATATTAATATCAATGGCTGCTGTGTTGTAATACTTCTTGCAAATACTGCTATAATCAGTACCCTTACAGTATGTACAGTAAGAGGCAAAAATAATCTGTGGATAAAGTTAATACTTACTGAAATAAACTATAAGTCTTCACTAAATAGCTCACCCTCTCATCTACTTGTAAAGATAAGCAAAGCATCTGTTCAGAGGAAAAATAAATGTGCTCTTTCAATAGGGTTATTTTTATATTGTTAGTCTCCTGAAAACATCTTAAAAGTTTTCAGCAGTCCTACCATAAATGTACATGAGAATATTATAGCTCAAAACCAGAATGCATATCTACCTGAAATGTTAATACATGCACAGAGTAGGAGTCTCACTCAGTGACCTGCAGACAGTCAGAAAAGATGCAAATAAGGGAAACACTGAAGAAATTTAATAAATCAACTGTTTTCTTCAGACTAAATCACATCAGTAATCTGTATTTACATTAAACATGTTGACTTAGTCAAAAGAAAAACAGAGAGAGAAAGAGAAATAATCAGTACACACCTAACCACCAGGTAACCAGCAGTTCTTGTTTCAGCAACACTGAAGTATTGTCAGTTGTTATAAATGTTAACCTGGCCAGCACACCTTAAAGTTAGCTGCGTAAATATTAGCGATTACCCGATAGCTACAGCCCCAGCCTCAGTGGGTCACAAGCTAGTGTACTCCTAATGCTGGTCCCAGGCCTGGATAATTGGGAGGGTTACATCAGGAAGTACATCTGACATAAAATCTTTGCCAAATCAAACATACAGATCCACTGGCTTTCGCAACCCCTGTGGTAATAAGGACGCAGCTGAATGTACCTTTATCCTTACTACCGTGTGCTGGTAGTAAGGCTATGGCTAATATTAAAAGGATAATATTAATGTGGCAACTAGGCAGCAAAAGCTATCATTCAGTTTGTAATGTAAATAGGAAATGGTGTTATTTTTTTTTAAATTTAATAGGATAACTTCATTATTTATGCCTAAAAAGTGTTTTGTTTCTCTCAGAGTGAAAAGTCTACCAGCAACTAGACAGAAATGGTGGGAGCCTATCCTACCATATCTTGGAACAATTCCCTGAAAATCAAGCTGCTATATCAGTTTACGAGGTGGCATGTAATAAGTCTGACAGAAAGACAGACGGTGCCTAACTAACCTTTGTAGTTATACTTGGGTAATGCAAAAACATACAAAATTTCTTATTAATAAGCCAGAGTGCTTATATTAAGACTGGGCTCAAAATAAATTCTAACTTTGCAGGCAGCTCTAACTGATCTTAAAACTTCCTTTTTTGGCTGCTCCTGTCATGGTCCTGGACCGTGTGCCCAGCGTTTTGTTAGTTCTGTTTTCACTGAATTTTGTTATGTCCTAGTTTGTTTTGGTTTTCATTATTCATCTTAGTCTCCTGCTTTGTTATTAGTTATGGTTTAAATTTTGATTTCTTAGTTCCCTTTGTTCCTGTCTCCCCTGCGTCTATGTTCTTGTGTGTGTTTTGTCCTTTTGTCATGTCTCTGGCCTCCTGTGTTTTTGTTTTGTTCCCAGTGTCGTAACTAGTCTGCGTCTCAGTCCCGTGTCTGTGTGTTTCCTGTTTTATTTTGACAGTCTCGTGTTCCCTGTACTTTGTGTTTAGTTTTGCTTCCCCTGTGTTATTAGTTTCATTTGTTTCACCTGTTGTTCCCTTCTGTTTCCACTTGCCCTGATTACCTAGTGTGTGTATTTAAGCCCTCAGTTGTTCTCTGTTCTTTGTTGTGTTGTTGTCTATGTTTCCCTGCTGTGTGTCTCCCTGCCACTTAGGTTTGTATTTAGCCCTGGCACCTGTCCAGCCCTGTTTATTTTGTATTTTATGTCTCCTGTCATTCCCCTAATAAACTAACCCTTCAAGATTAAGTCCGTCTGTGAGTCCTGCATTCTGGGGTCCAACTTCACCTAACACACAGCGCAGCCATGACAGCTCTTTTAAGGGTCGCCACAGCAGAACATCTGCCTCCATCTCACCTTGTCCCTAATATCCTCTTCTGTCACCCCAACCCACTGTATATTGTCCTTCACTGCATCCATGAACCTTCTCTGTGGGACCATTCCTAAAATTGTGTTCAGTCTGTACACCCCTTTGTTCACATCCCCTAACAACAAGGCAGCTATAAGGAACTGTTTGAAAAGATGTCAGTCTTTTGAACAAGCAGTCTCAAGACTGTGAAATAAGGCACAGTGGAACAGCACTGATAAATTTACGCTGAGTTGTCTAAGAACTCAGTGTGCATTTCTCAGTCTGCGTACTCAGACTGCCAAGTCACCGTCACCACCTGAACATTTGATCAAATATACAGTAAATCTGCAGCTGAATTCCAACTTGCACATCCTCACATTGAAAAAACTGTGGAATGTCTGCTCAGCCTGTCGTATGTTGCTTCTTGTTTTTTAAGTAAGCCATGGCCTGCCAGAGACCTTGGCATCATCCTTGGCAGCTACAGGCCAGCTGGTGATGCAGTTGAGTGATTTATGTTTCTCTCGGAAGGCTTCCTGTGAGTCACAACTGATAAAACTCCAAAGAAGGGAAGTGTGTTGTTATTTTTCAGGATCGTTTTCCTTCCCTTCCTTTTGTTTCCCTGTATTTAAAAAAACAAACATTTATGACTCATAAAAATCCAGGAGGGATTAAACTAATAGAACAGATGACTGGAAAAACTTTGGATTCCCTGGTAGAGGAAGGAACAACAAAGTATAACATATACCTTCAACAAAGCTGCATAAATCAACAGTACGATCCAGGTCAGTAATACAAAAGCCGCTGGTTAAAGATAAGACCATAATGAAGACACTTCCCATTTTGTGCATCTAAGAAAACATGTTACAACCCAACCAGTCGTGGCAGATGACTACTCCTCCTCCCTGAGCCCAGTTCTGCCGGAGGTTTCTTCCTGTTAAAAGGGAGGTTTTCCTTCCCACTCTTGCCAAGTGCTTGCTCATAGAGGGTTGTTTTGACCGTTGGGTTTTCTCTGTAATTATTTAGGGTCTTTAACTTACAATATAAAGTGCCTTGAGACAACTCTTCATTGTGATTTGGCGCTATGTAAAAACATTTTCTTTGGCTTTAAAAAGGGGATATATCACATTGTGTCTTTCAGATTTTTGGGGAGACAGAGCCTGTTCGGATGACGTCAGAAGGTTCAGATTGCCGCTGTAAGTGCATCATGCGCCCTCTAAGCAAGGATGCATGTCTGCGGTTGAAGAGCGGCAGTGTACGTGTGGAGGACTTCTATACGGTGGAGACAGTCAGCTCTGGATCTGACTGTAAGTGCTCATGCACAGCCCCACCATCTTCCCTCAACCCCTGTGAGAATGAGTGGAAGATGGAGAAGCTGAAGAAACAGGCCCCTGAGTTATTAAAGGTGAGATGAGGAGATGTAGCATAAAGTCAATATGATTATTGGAATCACAGCATGTATTTGTGGAAAAATGAGCAATTTCAGTGAATAAATATTTATTTAGGTTGTTCCCTAAATACATTTTTGCCACTGCCACTATATTGTTTTTTGGAGCCACAGGACTTAGAAGTGTGCCTGTGGCAGCACAAGACAAAACTTGAAGAACTGCCAGTTTTGGCACTACCCCATAGGCTTAGTTTTTAAACAGCTTTTTTTTTTTTTTTGCTTCTTATTTGCAACTTGTTTACACTAGCTCCAAATGCCCAAAAAAACTTAAAAACATTGCATGAAAACAAACTCCGCCATCATTGTTAATGTATTAAAGTTATTAATTTATTAAATTAGAAACGTGCTTCGTTGGATATCTTACAACAAAAAAATGCATTACTCAGAAGCTGACACTAAAATGTGCTTTTGTATAGTATATTAAAATAAAAATAATGATAAAAGTAAAAATATGACAAATATTTTGTTAAATAATCTGGCTGTATACAATAGACTAAAGAGGTGGATTTGGACAGATAGACATTATAAGCAATCTGGAAATGCCTTCTTGGGTTTTAGGAAAGTCTTTCACTATATGACATTTTACTAATAAAATCATCCATTTTACTCAGTAAGCAATTATGAAGAAAGACTTATAGTTTCTGCATAAGAATACTAACAATGGTGGCTGCTGTAAACACACTGACTATTGTGGGGAATCCAGTATCGTGGTGCTTGATCTGCATTACAGTTAGAGATACAGCACATATTCTAGAAGAAGAAGGTAACCATAAGCAATGAAATTTCATAATTAACAAAAGAACATTTGGTGTTGTATTAGTAAAATTAAACTAAAAGAAAAACAATAAAACAAAACTTTAGTTCAATTCATCATTTTAAACTTTATTTACAACATTTCATCTCTGCACAGACCTAAAACACATTCATTTTTCACAAACGGGTGAAGCACGCTATGTACCATATGAAACAAAGGCCACTCCAGATGTTGGTCTGGCTCCACTTTAAACTATGAATTAACCCAATAAATCTCACAATACAGTGATTGCACTGAAGAGGAGAGATCCAACATAAAGGTTTGAGATGGACCGAGAGCACTCAGGCAGAGTGTGGGTTTCAACAGTGGCAATTAAAGTAAATGTCTTTGGAGGGCACTTTAGCTATTACTGTGATTAAACAAAAGCACATAAAGCTGTCAGATTTGTCATTAGGAGATGGTGAATAATACTGGTTCATCTCCTTTTATGGTATGAGCAGCTTCAATCCATGGTGGACCTCCTCGAGGGAACCCTTTACAGCATGGATCTTTTGAAAGTCCATTCCTACATCAATAAAGTGGTGTCTCAGATGAACACCCTAGAAGAGGTAGGAAAAACCCACACGCACTTTTTATGTAGTTATAATCACATTCTTGATAGGATGCTAGGGATTGGGAAGAACATTATGCATTTATTTTTATTTGGACATGGACAATAATGAATGTGACACTCATGGTGGTATCTTGCAGACAATCAAGACAAATCTTACACGTGAGAATGAATTTGTCCGGGACAGCATGATGAGCCTCACCAACCAGTTTAAGAGATATGAGAACTACTCTAACATTATGATGAGCATCAAGAAGGAGATCTCCAGCCTCAGCCTGCAGCTGCTGCAGAAAGACTCAACTGAGAGCAAAGCACAGGTCAGGAACACAGTCAGAATTTAAGCTTTCAGTCACTAGCATCCTTGTGCTAATACCAGTAGGGCTATATGAAGCAGTATTGGCAGGGGTTTGGTTCTCACGGCCATTACACATGATCAGAGACTTGAAAGAACTTTTTAATAAGTAACTACATAATTGATTACTTAAATTGCAAAACAAACACATTATATAAACCCAACACGTGTCTATAGTTATGTCCGTGTCATCAAAGCCTTCTGAATTCTCTGGCATTACCAATGAGGATTAGCTAAATATTGGTCATAATCCAAAAACTACAAACAGTTTGGCGTCTATATTGCATTACATTGATGATCCTATTTCCATTATTGTAACATTTTTAGTGTTTCTGAGTAATCGTTCAACAAAACATTGCTGAGAAAACATTATGCATCATTCTTAAAGGAATTTACGAGTCTCTTAGGAAGATGTTTGCTGAAATAACACTTAAACTAGAAGCTGTAGGACATGGGTACACTGCGTCTAAGAAAGAAGCAGAATGTACCCATGTACTCCATGCCAGCATATTCAGACTTGTAGAACATATATATATATATATATATATATATATATATATATATAATATGAACACCTAAATGATTGAGCAGAAGAAAACTATGAAGAGGAAGAAACACGTGTAGCAGTAGTATAGGTAAAGATACTGTAACTCATCAATTATATTTTATTTGCTATCATCATTGTGCTCACACCTGAAGGTTACATCAGGTAATCACACAGATATAAAACACAAAGGCCACTCTTACTAATGTCCTGACATAACGTGAATGTCTTTACAGGCTTCAAATGTTGACAAAACTAAGGAGGCTGTAAAAATACCCAACAAAAAGAACCCTCCTGCCAAACCCCCTCCCAAACCTCCCAAAGAAAAGGTCGTCAAGCCCAAGAAAGAGGTCATTAAGCATGGGAAACTGCTTAAGCCTGACCCTACAGCCAAAGCCAAGGTGGTTGGCCACCAGCCCGGAGTGGTGAGGGGCATCACATACTACAAGGCTTCCAAAACCGACGAGGATGAGCACAGAGGAGGTGAGAGTTTTCAGTTTGGCTCACTGTATACTCTCAGCGCATAGTGGTGTGTTCATAGAAAGCCACCCTCCACAAGCTAAAACAAACAGTGTGTTCACACTTTAGCTGAGTTTGCACTCCCATGTGTGTGCGATCATCTGTGTGTGATCCACTGTGGGTGTTGAAAACGATCCAAATTAGTTTCTTCAGCAATCTAATCTGACCCTACATGATACTTTCCTGTATCAGGATCAGCCTGACCCTGAGTGTTTATTAGGTGGATTTAATTTCCAGTAGAGGACAGTAGAAAGTCTTCTTTAGATTGTTTAAATAAGTGGGAGATAAGGCTGTAATTGTGTTGCAAACTTTACACTTAAGGCAATAAAACAGGGAATCCATCGCTGTGTGGCACATAAGATCCCTATAATACAAGATTTATTCCGGTGTTGTTTTTAGCAAAGCTGGTCTAGTCAGTGTCCAGTTGGATTGCTGGTGCACATTCAGCGAGCAGGAAATCCAAATCTTTTATTGACAAAACACATGGAGCTCATGGAATGCTGTCTCAATGCAATGCTGCCATGTCCATGACATGCCACCGCTTCATTTCTCACAATAATGTGAGGGGACCCTCACCAATGCAGAGAAAACATTTCCTGACTCCTTCCAATCCTCTTTAAGTCTAGTTGAGTGAATAGGTATGCTGCGTTTGCATAGGGCACACGCACATAAGGCTGTCACAGCCTGTGTTCTGCCATGTATGTGAATCTGACAGCGCCCGGCCACTTTTGTCAAATCGCTGAAAGTGTTGGGCTGCATTTCCATAATCTGTAGCACAGAGCAGGACGTAGGAACCTTTATTCACCGAGGAAAGATTGATGCACCTTCATACTTTTGTGTCTCTCATCGCATTTAGCTACAGCGACACACATTTAAATCAGGTGCCTGTGTCAGCACACCTGTCAATCACAATATTCATGCCCCTAACTTTAAACCTCACTTGTACCCATGTGGATAAGTTCTAAAAATCACCCACTCTGCAGTTGCTATGGTGGAGGAAATTATCCATAAAGGGCAATACTGTTTTGTAAATGCGTTTATAATGTTGTTAAATTAGATATATTAACACGGGAGTCTATGAAGGTTGATTAAGTTTTGGAACCAGAAACTCAACCAGTGGCCATTAGGAGAACTGCAGATTTTGGCACGGAGGTTTCTGCTAACAGTTGAATTAGAGTTCGATAAAACCCTGCTCAACATATCACAATATATGACATATTAAAAAAGAAATATTATTATTTATGGAAAAATACACTATATAGACAAAAATACTGGGTCAACTAGATGTGGCACCTAATTTCGTGAGCTTTTAAGATGAGCCCGTTCTTTTAAAAATGCTTGTAAAGGCAGACTGAATGGCTCATCACAGTCATGAAAACATGATAGACACCTCATGATAGTGAGCAGAGGTGTGCTGTTTGTTGTGCTTGGCTTACAAACTTGCTCTGCGGTCAGTGTGTGCATTTGTGATCTCTCCATGGCCCTCAGAAGCAGCACCATGTCAAAATCTGTAAGCATTTCAACAAGCTTAGTATGACTCAACCTTCATGTTGAGTATCATTACTGATTAAAGCTGAGTCTTTGGCAACAAGGACCAAATAACAATTTTTACAGCAGAAGAACCTTTAGTCTCCACGACTGAATGAAGCACATCGGGTTAGTTGTGTGACCTTTGTTTTTCAAACACTGCATGCCAAAACTTGTGGCCAAAACTTGTATGCACAGAATGTTTTCATGCATACCAGTTTTGGCCACACCATCACATGCGTTATTCCCCACCAGTGACATGGATAAAAAGGTGCAACACCATCAGCCTGTGAAATATGACTGATCCCACCTCCTCCAAAAATAAATAAATAAATAAATAAGATAATTGGGGGTGGCTGTAGCTCAGTAGGTAGAGCAGGTCACCTACTGATCGGAAGGTCAGTGGTTCGATTCCTGGCTACTCCAGGCTACATGCCAATGTATCCTTGGGCAAGACACTTAACCCCAAGTTGCTCTCCGACCGTCCTGTCGGAGTGTGAATGTGTGTGAATGTTAGCTAATTAAAAGCACGTAGCTTAGTAAAACATGGAAGTGCTTGTATGAATGGGAGTGCATGGGTGAATGTAAACATGTTGTATAAGCGCTTTGAGTGCTCTGACTGAGTAGAAAAGTGCTATATAAGAACTAGTCCATTTACCAATTGCATTTTCAAATCAATACATTCATGGATGAAAACTACAGAAATAAAGAAACAGTGTTGTCCTCCCCATTGCACAATTGCACTTAAAACTCTATTTATTAAGGGGAAAAAAGCAAAACAGAAATAAAACTTTGTGCTGGATCATCACCATGTAAAAATATTTTACAGGGTCTTTTTATCTACATATATGGAACCAAAACTAGTGCAATGTGCATCCCATCTGCTTTACTAAACACAGATGAAGGCCCCATCATTGAATCCTTACCCACCGTTGTCTTTTTTGTCCACTCACCCAGAGGTACATATGTTGTAATGGATTCTGGTATTGTTCTCAGAATATTGGTTCCACTTGCACATATGTATGTATACCTGTTAGGAATATACTCTGTTTATGTAGCACTGGTCCTCACATCTGTCTGCCAGGATAAAACATCACCATATGAGAACCAGAAGGAGACAGATTGCACTTCACTAAAGCACCACAAATGACAATAGGAGTCTGAATTTATAGGAAAAGAATCCAAATTTCACCAGTGTTTTGAAGAAAAAAATCGAATAAACATTCAGCATATTCTATTCTAAACCTTTCAAATGGATAAAAGCAGTTGACTATATATATATATATATATATATATATATATATATATATATATATATATATATATATATATATATATATATATATATATATATATATATATATATATATATATATATGTGTGTGTGTGTGTATAATATACACTGTCCTAGCTTGAATCTTACGTCCTGCTACCTGCTACTATGTGCTGATCGGAGCTGACCTCAGGTCAGTTTGTTACTTAATAAAAACTGTTTTTACTGCAGTTTATAACAGTTCAGTTTTTGGCCATTTATTTGCTCAAATAATTATACAATAAAAATGGAATCTATTGATGGAATAGCAACCTCACTTTATTCGTTTTTGTTTTTTTGTTTTTTTTTTTTTAATGGAGAATTTCATTATTTCTGCCATTACTGGATAAAAATGAGAAATGTTTACAGAAAAACTGTTTTAATGTTTCCACTTTAACCATTTTTAATCTGATCTAAGATCAGCTTCAGATGGCGGTGCTCTGACAGCCACAGCACATACACACACGCACACACACACACACACATATATATATAAAAGTACACATCTATCCATCCATCGCTTCTTTGGTCGTCCTCGTGGACTTCCAAGCTTGATCCGCAGCTTGCAGACGTGCAACCATGATGGGAGGGTTGAATGTATAACAATGTTTTTGTTAAAATTGATATTCTAACATTAAACAATACGGGACAAAATTGATCTATGTAATATGGGACTAGGCAAAGCATTAAAGTTATTAAGTTATTTCATAAAGTTTATTTCTAGTCCTAAAAATATTTATGGTGTTTTTTTTCTACACTGTTTGTCTCTCCAAAGATGTTTTTCCTTTCTCCTACAGCCAATTGCAACAACATGCAAATGACCAATTATGCAAATTAGGCGATGACGCCATACAGCGACTTCTAGTTGTAGTGGCGGAAAATTTCCCATATTTTTAAATACAAAACTTGACAGGTATGACCTCCACCGTTAGCCAGGGTTTGAGACCACTGTTACCAGCCGGCACCGCGAGGAGGTGGTGGTAGGGTTTTGCACAGCCAAAATTTAGAGTGTCCAATTAAGCTAAATTACAATAAGATTGCCTTTATTATTATCTTAAAATTTAGAGTATCCAATTAAATTAAATTTCAAGAAAAAGGAGGGAGAGAGAAGAAAGAAAGAAAGGCACAGAGGAGAGGTCAAAGGGAAGGAGATGGATTCAAGGTGGTGGCAGATGAGGTGAGCTTTGTTTAAGGTGAAGAAGAGTTCCTCCGGAAAAACTTGAAGCGTTTTTTCTTTTTCAAGCAGCGCTCTTGCAGGTCTTTATGCTGCAGTATGATGTTATGGAGATCGCTGACACTTTCTGCATTCAGCTCTTCAAGTTTCTCACACCGTATTTTGAGTTCTTGAATTATTTCATGCTTTTCTTCATGGCTTTCTTTCAGCTCTTTAAATTTCTGTTCCACCAATTTCTGTGCTTCCTGCATCTCATTAAGCATCTTCTCCTGTTGTTTTGCTTTGTGCTGGGCATTCTTATGGAGCTCTTCCAGTTCTGCGTTTTTGCTCATCATAACTTCGATGCCCGCACACATTTTCTCAGCACAGATTTTCTCCATCTCTTGTTTGTATTGCTGCAGTTTTTTGATTTTCTCCCTGAGTTCTCCATTGCTCTTTTCAGAGTTTTGGAGAACATCTTGCAGCTGTCTCTGTGAGTTGGAGAGCTCTTGTTTCTCATTCAGCACTTTTGCATATTTCTCCTCACTTTCATGGAGCTTGCACAGGATGTTTGTGTGCTTTTGTTCCATCTTTTGGAGAATTGCTCTGTGCTTGGCTTCCATTTCTTTAATCACAGCCGCATTGCTTTGGTGGGCTTTATGAAGGAATCCATGTAAGCTTTTATTTTGCTTCATCATGTCTTCTAATTTGACCTGCACCACCCTGTGCCTCTTTTCAGTGTCTTCAAGTTTTGATTTGACTACTGTGTGCTTAATTTTCAGCTCTTTCTTCTCTTGCAGTATTGTTGCTTTCTTCCCCAAGGCAAGATCAAGCATTTGTTGCAGGCTTTCATTTTCTCCCTCCATCTCTTGGAGCTTGGATTCCAAGTTTGCAAATTTTACATCCTGTTGTTCCTGATCTATAAGCATGTGTGTATTTCTTGCCAGGACTTCATTAAACTTTTCTTCCAAGCCTTCATTTGTCTTCTCCACGTCTTGGAGCTTGCGTTCTAACTCTGCGCATTTCGCATCCTTCTCTTTGACCAAGTCTCTTGCTTCCTTCAACTTTGCTTCCAGGTCTTGAATTTTGGTCTCTGCGACTAGGAGTTGCTGCACATATCCCTGAATCTAGATTCGTCCACATGACGTTTGTCCTCTTGCATGCGCTCTTCAGATGCAATTCTGAGGGATTCAGGTGGACCATTACTGTCAAGGGGGTCGGCGTCTTGCCAAAAACCCCAGTAATGGGTGTCGATTTCAGGGTCAAGCGGGATTTCCGGCGCATCACCCCATTCACGGGGAATTTCTGACTGATCTCCCCAGTCAGAGAGGTCGGTGTTATCGCGCTCTCTTGACTCCTGAGACATGCTGTCGATGCTCTTGGTTGACTGCTGTGGATTCAAATCTTTCCAAAATCTTCCTTCGTCAGTGCTGAACTGGAGAATGCTGCTAACACGAGTGCTGCGAACAAACTGAATTCTATTGTTTCTTTTCCCTACTTAAAGGAAACACAAATGTGATGTCATAATATAATGTAACAGTTCCTGAGAAGGTCAACATTCCCTATTCAAATTAGGCTGTGACATGACTTTAAAGATGTCATGTGACATCTTTAAAGTCATGTGACTTGATGTTTGCGTAAGTGCATTTGTAGATAAAAAAAAAATGGCAATCATGTTTTGTTTCCTTCTAGTCAAATGAGAGCATTTGTTGCTTTTTCTTGTTTAATAAGTCACTGAAAATTTGGGGTTTCATGGTGTTTATTTTGAACTGGACTGTTGGCAAGGGCATAGGAATGAGTTTACTATTGGGGGGGACACATATCGGAAACCCGACAGATCCGTAAATACTCTGAGCAAAGCATAAAAAATGCTATATTGATCACGTGTCTATCACAATACATATTGCTATTGATTTATTGCCCAGCCCTAAGATGTACACATTACATCTCATATGCTGTCAACTCTGTTAACAGCATCACCTAACCCATAAACGTTTTCATTTATTTTAAAATCTGACCTTGAGCCCTGCACCACCCTCTCTTTTTCCTGTCTCCTTTGTGCTGCATTGCTGCTCCTAAACATACAAAATGGTTTCAGAGATGAGGTACAGCTCCTGAACCTAAAGGTGGCTCATTTTATACTAAACCAGAAAAAACTGGTCACTATGGAGAAGCATTTCACCAACTCTAGTGAGGTGTTGTACTGCACATGGCAACCTAAACATAACCTAACCCATACTCTTTCAAGTACTGTGGAAATAATGAAAATATTATTGAAAATTTATCTTGGAAAAAAAAACATCAACTTGACATCAGTCCTCACCTGTTCTTTCTGGATCTATCATAATTAATATGGTTTTTAAAGCTGACCTCACACCCTGAAGCTCCACCTGGCTCTCCTATCTCTTCCCTGAATCAGTTCTTCTCATGATCAGATTATTCAGTTTTATATTTAAAAGTAATAAGGGGCTAATACATATTTCACTAAACTAATTTAAGACCTCATCTGAGCTTCTTCAGCCTCTCCACCTTTCATTGTTTCAACTGAGTCATTATTCTATGTACTACCATTCTCCTGATAAGATATCATTACACATATCTAATATACTGTCCTACATGCAGTGATGTTAGTACCGCGTTACTCTAATCTGACTACTTTTTTTGGTAATGAGTAATCTAACGTGTTACTATTTGCAGTCCAGTAATCAGATTAAAGTCACTGTGCGTTACTATTTTTGTCATTTTCCTCCATACAAAGATATATTTTTGCTTTCTTCTTGCGTCTCGGGGAGGGACGTCTGGCAGATGCGACAGTTAAGTCCCGTTTTCAGCATGAGGACAGTAACAGCACAGGGACACAAATGTAAACAATGGAGGGAGGAGAGAGATGCGCGTTTTCTAGCTGAAATACAGGCACTGTTGTGAGTTTGTGTCAGCTAAAGATGACAAAATCAAGGTTAGTTGTGAACTCTGTGCTGGCGACAAAGTGCTATCTAGCTTCAAAACCACTACGTCAAATATGAGGAAACATCTGGAGTCATGGCGCAGTCAAACTTACAGAGCGAGTCGCAACAGGTGGAGCGAACCAGAGCTGCGGCTAATGCAGGAGTCCCCCAGCACCCAAACAAAAGCTGGACTTCAGTACAAACCAGTAAGTGGGGGAGAGGTGAAAAAGTTGAAAAGCCCTCTACTACAGTATGTAGTAGAGACTGGTATTGTGCCAAAAAGTGATGGTCTGCCAAACAGCAATTTTCGGTATTTGCCAAAAAAATCATTCCCTGTATTTAAACAGCTGTAAATGACTTGTTGACCTATAATCTGTGAAGCATATATCAAACATATCTCTCATGAATGATATCAGGTAATTTTGAGTGAGGAACAGCATTTCTATCACAAGGTAGAAGCTGCAATCAATTTTTGGCAAAGTGACTTTTATATATTCGGGGGGGTTTTTTCAAGGTAAAAACTGTCACTGACGTTAAAAATGTCTTTTTAAACAGATATCTGGCTCAAAAGGCTGCAGAAATCACAACAAATATAACATCACAGTTCTATGAAGATATTTGAAGTGGCCAAAAAGCACAGGATTGATTATAATGTAGGTAGAACAACAGAGACTCCTAAATAACCCATTGTTGAAAAACGGGTTATTTCTTCATTTTATATATCATTTATATAAATCATGCTGACTGCACTCTATTTACCAATATAAGCAAAGACATTACACATAAAAACACACAGAAAAATCTGAATCACTTTATGACAGATGGTCACTTTTTGGCACAAGACCAGCCACTGTTGAAAGTAAATAAAGTAACTTGTAATCTAACTTAGGTACTTGCAAAATTAAGTAATCAGTAAAGTAACTAAGTTACTTTTTAAAGGAGTAATCAGTAGTCGGATGACTTTTTCAAGGTAACTATACTATCACTGGTGCTGGATAGTCTCTAGGGCACCTTTGCATAGTCTGCAGCTTGGGTCCTGTTGCCTTTGGTAGACTCCTGTCTCTATGGATCTGGTGCTTAGAGCCAGTTCTTGTGCTGCCATGATCAGAGCCCCAGTTGTGTCCTTTAGGCTGGCCTTTTCTTATGTTTTGGTCTATCCAGTGCCATAAGTGGCCACAAAGAAACTATCTGTCATATCATTAGGAGCATGCCTCAACATTGTCAGGCATGCATACAAGCAACTTGGGGCCATACAAACTACTGAAAACCATTTTGAGTTGCTGTAATAAAATTTCCACAAAATGGACTAGCCTGCTCCATCATTTTTTCATGATTTTCACTGAGATCTGATGTGATTTCAAAGTGTTCCTTTAACATTTTTGAGTAATGTATATGGCCTCATTTTTTTTAATGATAGTGGTAGTGGGGACTGTAATCACATCTAGCTTGCATGCATTTTGACATACAAGCTTTTTGTCAGTGAGTTAAGAAACCATAACTTCATGGAAACAATAACTCTTTTGTAACAGCAGTAAACCCACATGATCCTTCCACTTGTGGCGTTCTGCCTTTGGTGAGAGTAGAGTATTCCACAGCTGGTGTTCTACTAATAAGAATCTTCAAAGTTGGTCAAGTTGTAGTCATCTTAAAGGGGTACCTTGGACTGTAGCAATACTGCAATACAAACTTTCCTTTTTGAACTGTGAGAAAATGGCATCCTTTTGGCCGCCCACAGAAATTATCAATTTTAAATGAAAGTTATAACTTAACCTACAAGCACAAACAAAGCATATATATATATATATATATATATGTAACAGAATTCCTTCCAATTACTTGTAGCAGTTTCATTTCATTTTACTTGATATATTCTTCTCTAGCTCTCCTTATAAATACCAAAATCTCCCTCCGTTTCCACTTCTCTTTTATGAATAGTTTTCTCATACTTGGCCATGAGAATGCAATTATATTGGAGATAATTTTATTAACTGATGTAAATGTAGATATTGAGAAGAATTTTTTCATGGTTCCTGCCTTTCCTGTTTTCTAAAGCTTCATTCAGGTTCTTCTGGTAAAAATAACTTGAAATAACTGAAGGTATCCGTATCCCTACAAATCACTTTGTTCCAAACCTTGTTTTTGTAAGGGTTCAAAGCTGCCCCCTTATGGACAAATGTATAATAATCAGTAAGGCATTTAATGATCCTTTTTCAAATATATATTGTGAAATCAATTTGAAACACATTGTCTACTGCAAGATTTTCCATAACATAACTCCAAAGTTATCTTTAATTACCATCTTACTTTGTAATTCAGTATCAGCTTTCATTGCTGCAATGTCTTCACACTGACTGCACTGTGCTAGTAAGAGACTAGCAAATGTCATTTAAGTACTGTCCCATGTCACCCATGGCACCACATTCTACATACAAGCAGTGTATGTAGAATGCTCAGTTACACAGGTACCCAATTTATTCCACATCCAATTTCAATTTAGCTTTTCTGATAAACATGTGGGTTAACTCATCAAAGGGTGATCATTTTCTTGACAAAATTAAGACACATTCTGAAAATCACATCATTCCATATATACAGAGATCTTGATACTGCTGAAAGTTTATTTGCACCTTTGATAACGTTCTAATAAGCATCTTGTGCCCAAGTTTGTTAAATGCAAAATGTTGCCTCAGTGCACCTCATTAATCTCTTAACCTGGTCACTGGGGTGATGTACAGTTAAGAGTAGGTTTTTGATAAGGTTAGCGTTCATCCAAATGGAAACATGTTTGCTAAAATGTATGGCTTAATTTGAACAGTAGCAGCTTTTATTTTCTGAAGATTTATCTATTTAGAATGTGGCTAAATTAGAGCTTAAATTAGAACCCTAACTATTGCTGGATCCACAGTAACCTGCATGTTAAGAGAGCAAGAAACAAGTTGTTGGAAAGCTGAAAGGCTGAGTTATGAAAGAAAAAGGAGAAAGAAATTGAGGAAGCGAGAGAAGGGGAATGCTGATATTCCATGTGTGCTTCATTACTGGTACCTTTGATGTAAACTTCTGGAACACAGCAGACTATAAAATGTGTCCCCGTGTCAATGATCTGCATCCACTATGTAGTGTGCCATGAACCAAGGGTTTAAAAACCCTTTGTAGAAGACGATATGCCTACTTGCTACTGCATCATTCCACCCAAAAGTAACCATCACTAACAAGAACAAGACGCTGCTTGTTTACAGCTATAAAAAGCTAACAGTATTACTTTCTCCTCTCACCAATTAGCCTTAGGACTGCGTTTCCTTGTTTTGCAGTCTCATTGGAATCTCTCTTTAGAGGTATAGATTTGAACTTGTTTTACAGTGTTAGAATGCAAAAGTCATAATTATTTACAAAAAGAGGCAATCAGAATTTGTTGCATTGTATTACTTTTTATATATAAAGTAGGTTCTTTTCTATGAGTGTGTTCAGCCAGATATTTTTATCCAGTAACATTTCACTGTTCAGCCACAAATTAATGTAATGGCAGATTCAGCTCTGACCAATTTGGACATGGGCACAGAATCTCTTGATTGTCCTGTGGTGTCTGGCACTGGGATGTTGGTAGCAAATTATTTTGGGTCTGCGGGTTGAAGGGTGGGTCCTCTGTAGATCAGGCTTGAACCAGAACAAGCCTGGAACAAGCCTTGTTCCGACTTAGATCACGGGAGTTTGTACAGATTTAGATCAGGGGAGTTTTGGAACCTGTTCACTGCCTCATAGTCATGTTCAGTCTTCCATAGGCAGCAGTTTTATGGGAATGCATTATTCACTCACAGTGTTACATGTAATGGTAATAAAATGAATTGAATGACTTGAATTACTTAAATGCTGAAATATACGAAATAAAAAATGACTAAATATGTTGAAAATTTGGTTTCTTCTAATGTAGTCTGTAATCTGTTAAAGTATTTTAAAACAATGCTTCCAGCACTACTGTTTAATCTCTTGTCACCACTTCTGTTCTCCTTTTCAGACCATTCTGCCAAAACATACACAGTTCATCACGTCACAGAAAACCAGTCTGAGGTTCTTGAAACTGTGGAGGCCACTGTGCCTGAACCCACTGATACCACAGCAACTCCAGCTACTACAACTTCAACTACAGCCTCCAGCACTACTGCTAGTGGCACAACTTCCACCACTTCTGTACCCACTACTGTCTCCACCCAAAGTGCACCAGCATCTGAGAGACCAGCTCCGACTATTGTGCTAATGCTTGACAACTCCAACAACAACAGCCGTCCCACTCTCCACAGAGCAGGTATGTCATGAATACCCTGCTGCCAGTAAGCTCAGTGGGTTTTTTAGGTTTTGACTGCAGTAACAGAGACCATATTAGCAGCAGAAAATTGTGAGGTTCTCTCTGCCAAGACACTTCTGTGTGTAAAATTGATTTAAGCCCATGTTAATGCAAGTCATTCTCTCCCAGGCATACATGGTGAATGTTCTGCTTGTTACTTTCAGGAAAGATCCTCAACTGTGAAGGGACTTTAGCATCAATTGAGCTGCCAGAGAAGCAGCACAGTTATGGGCGCAATGAGGGTGCCTGGATGAAGGATCCCCTGGCTAAGGATTCCAAGATCTATGTCACTAACTATTACTATGGCAACAACCTTGTGGAGTTTCGCAACCTGGACAACTTCAAACAAGGTCCCCATCAAATGACACTTTTCACAGTATTCTGAACAATATGTCATACACTTCAGTAATATTTACTATGCTCTATTCTTTAGGCAAGGGGTTAAACTCCTAACACCCAACAGGTAGCCAGTGATCTATTTAAGGTTAGGGTTTGGTTCACATCTCTTTATTTATCAGGCGAGCATCCTGAAACCACTCCGAAGGACTGCTATTGCTTGCACTACACTTCCCCCTCAAACCTTCCCCTTTTGGAGGTGCTCTGGCCGTGACCGTGTAAAAAATGGGCATAGCCAACATGATATCACCCACTGGTTTTGGACTCTGCATTCTGAGGTTTCCTTATTAGCATTTTGGCTGCCTCTATGTTGGTTTTTGAAGCCAGAAGTAAATTCATATGGTTGAAAGGGTGGAGTACCACTAATTCATCAGCTAACACTAGTTAACTTGGTTAGCAAGGTGAATCCTTAAACTGTATGGATGCAATTCACAGACACACATATCAGGTAATTAGTGCTAAGTAACAGACTAATGAAATACTCTAATTTCACTAACAAATGCTGAAGAACAAATTTCTTGGATGGTCTGTACCATATAGCAAGCCATAATACTAGTCAGATAATCCATTAAAAATGCACCAAAGGATGTCCAGTTTAATGACTCCAAGCAGTAAAGGAAGCCTAGCAGGTTACAGCTGTCTCTGTCTGGACAACTCTCAAACACTGCAGCTATGCCCCTTACTCAGGGAGGGAAACTATCCATAGAGGCCAAAAGCTACTCGGTGAACCAGGGTAAAGTTTTTTGGTTTTTTTAGGTAGTGGAAGTAACATTCCTATTTATCCATTGATTTATCTTACAAAGATAAATGAGAATTATCCAATTATATGCTAACTCTGCAGCTAGCATATAATTATCCAATTATATGCTAACCCTGCAGCTAGTTTCCCTAGCTAGCATTTCCTTGGTCAAATTGGTAGCTAAGACCAAACAGCCCTAGTGTTTACTTCATCATCTTCACCTGTAAATATCCACCACTTTGTGCAATTATTCCAGCAGGTCTGAATCTTTCAGAGACAGTCAACAAAACTGTGGAGATTAATTTGTCCTCAGAGTGCTGTACAAACACAGACACTCAAGAACATTAATACAACAAAGCAGCACACCATTTATCCACACTGAATCCACACAAAACAACATCCTCGGCCATGACTAAGCATTTGCTGTCCAGTCCTATACCTACCCAAAATTCAAAGCCCAGATAAACAAGTGGCAAATAATTATTTTAAGCCAGTTCTGGATTTTATGTATATCTCAATCGGTTCCAGAATTAAACTACTATTTCAAAATTTAAAGTTAGCAATTTCTTTATTCATATTAGAGTTTAGATTAGATTAGAAGTTTTTAAAGCAACTTACAGTCCCTAAAGCGTTCACAAAAGGGAACATATTTTTATTGCATCTTTTACATTATTTGACCTAAAATGCAATTGTCTTTCCAACCAAAGTTATAATAGTGTTGGATTTTACATTATAGTTTAGTTTTATTTTGTTGTAACTCTTTTTTTAAAAATCTAATTCAGTTAGTTTTAATTAGTTTTTAGAGTGGTTTTGCTCATTTTTATTTTTTATTTAATGCTTAGTTTTAGTTTGGTTTTCATTGGTTTTAGTATTGGTTTTAGTTTTTCATACTTTGTCAGGTGCATGATTCAAGGTGCAACAAATGTATCAGTACATCCTCCTGCTTGCCAGCAGTTATTTTTTCGGTGAAAACAGTCTATTATGGTCGTCACCTTTCTGCATGGCTGCGATAGTGGTTCTCTGTTGGAGGTGCTCTGAGATGCTAGCTTGGTCAGATACTGGGTACACAACCTATGAAAATGGCTGACGTCGTTACTGCATTTATAATTGTGTAGCTGCATTATATGTGTTAATTACCTTGTGGTCGTGTGCTGGTGTTTCTGCGGTGCTGGCTGACAGAAGCAAAAAATGCTGGGACCCTCCTTGGTCCTTGCTATTTGTGGTCAGTTTTGTTTTCATTTTTTTTGGCTGCAAACATATTTGTCCCTGTGTTTTGTTTTGGGTTTTTTTCACTTTGTTCATTCCCTTACTTCCATTCTGATAGTTTCAGCAGCCTCCAGAAATTTGTGAGTCATTATGTTGATTATTATTCCTGATTGTTATTCTCTCACTGATATTTTCAAAAACTGCGGTGAAAAGCAGACGGAAATACACGAGAGGACTCGACTTGCTGAACAGGCCAATCCCAATCATTGTGGGCTGCGTGGACACGTGTAGTTACATTTCTCCAGAGGCACAGGTTACCTCGTAGGTTACTTCACAGGTTCAGAGCGGTTTCCGTAGCCACCTTTTGTGCCGCTTTTCAGGTGGACTTTGAGGTTGGTGCTGTTTTTCTGCATCATCCACAACAGCACACTTGCTTTTATCTGTCTCACTATTGTACTTAAAGAAATCTCATATGAGACTCTGCCTCTTTCTCCCAACTTTTGCTGTTGCCATTATTTTTGCAGACTGGTGCGGTGAGCACACACACACACACACACACACACACACACACACACACACACACACACACACACACACACAGTGAGGGTTCCAGAGCAGAAAAAAAGATTTCATATCAATCCACAAGGCTTTTAACTGACAAACATGAAGGGCATTTTATCTATAATTTCAGTTTGTTTTAGTTTTGTAAACACACAATACAGTTTCAGTTAGTTGTTGTTTTTTCCTTTTAATGACGTTTTTATTTATTTCAGTTAACAAAAATTTTTTTTTTTTCAATTCCATTTTTTTTCGTTCATTTTTATTAATGGTAATAACCTTGTTCCCTACCGGCCCAACGGCTTTAACCTATAGCTGTGTTTTCTCTTCTAACATCTGTGACACTGATTCATGCTGATAATCCAATGAGCTCTGTAAGATTGATGAGATCTGTGGAATGTAGGTCCTGGTTGTTTCATGGCTCCAGTGGGTGGGAAAATCCACTCCTTTCACATCCAAATCAACTGAGGAATTGGATTACACTCTCTAAGAGAGTTAAGACGATCTCCCCTTTTAGGATTTGACTTGTTGATCTAGATGTGGTTGGACAATGGGCTTTCTAAACGCACTTACATGTGAGGCATCCTGCAGTGTGGTGAGCTCAGAGCTGTGTGCGGATGACTAAGTATCTTGGTGAGTGGCGGTGATCCCTGCTGTTCCCTGACATGTGCTCTGGCCTTTCCTTTGAACTGGGCACAGCAGAGGAGGATTAAGTGTATGGCCTTAGGGATGGGCCTGGTTTGTGTGCACATGTGTATAAAGGGGAATGGGGGGGGGGGGGGGGGGGGGGGGGTGTGTGCATTGTTTTTGTCCTTCATTGGCCCTCAACTGTCATCATTATCAAAATTAGACATGAGGTTGAAAGGTTAGTATAGCAGATAGGAAAATGATATCTACAGTAAAGGACTTACATTATAAGAACTGAAAGCTAATTAATAATTCCATTGCAATATAAGGATATATCAATGAGCTACATCTCCAGTATTTTGAACTAAAGTCTATTTTCTATACATTGTAACATATTTAATGCCTTTACCAAAATCATCTGTGCTGGACAATTAAAAATATATTTATGCATACTATTGCACCAGTTTACTCACTAATGTATTAGGTTTTATAACACAATCAAAGCTGAATTAGTAAAAAAAAAAAAATAAATCATTTGGAATTTATTTACCAAGCAATAAAAACTCTTGGATGTAGATTTAGACATTGTTGTTTCAAATATAGACATGACTTAACATAACAACACCTATGCTAATGCGGCCTATTTTTTTAGGCTATTTACTATGTCCTCTATTAAATACAGCCTCTTTACATCCAAAAGGTTACCACTGATGCGTCTACGATTAGGGTTGACTTTTGTTTTAGCCACAGGCTAAAAAAACACATTTTCAGAAACGTGTTACATTTCAAATACAGTCTTGTGTTTTCCTTTGTGCTTCGTAGTTTTTGTTGAATGGTTTTCCATTTGGATATTCTAAATTCACCAAAGTTCTATAAAAAGAGTTGGACCCTATGCCAAAGTGATCAGTTACTAGTGGATCTTAAGAGGTTGACTGAGCTTAAATATAATCTGTTCTTTATTTGAATCAAAATAGCAGTCACTGAGTTCTTGGACTTGATGCAGGCAGGTTTGAAACAGTGCCATTTTTCACAACACAATATGTTTATTGGCAAATGACACTTGAGTATTCTGTGGTTATTTAATAACTAAGCATAATCTCACATAATATTCTTGTTTACCCTAGGACGCTGGAGCAACCTTTTCAAACTGCCTTACAACTGGATAGGCACGGGTCATGTGGTTTACAATGGAGCTTTCTACTACAACAGGGCCTTCACCAAAAACATCATCAAATATGATCTGAGGATGCGCTACGTGGCTGCATGGACACTGCTGCATGATGTTGTTTATGAGGACACCACTCCCTGGAAGTGGAGGGGCCACTCTGACATTGACTTTGCAGTGGATGAAAGTGGATTGTGGGTGATCTATCCTTCTGTGGACTACGACTACAATGACCAAGAGTTGATTGTCATCAGTAAACTCGATCCAGGAGACCTGTCCTTGAAAAAGGAAACAACCTACACAACAGGCCTCAAGAGGAACTCTTACGGAAACTGTTTCATCATCTGTGGTGTTTTGTATGCTGTCAATGTGTACAACCAGAAAGAAGGTGAGGTGAGCTATGCTTACGACACCCATACCAACACCGAAGCCATCCCACGTCTGCCCTTTACCAACGAGTACTCCTTCACCACCCAGATTGACTACAACCCAAAGGAAAAACTTTTGTACGCCTGGGACAATGGCCATCAGGTCACATATCGGGTAAACTTTGTTGACGAGTGAGCATAATTAGTTTGTGCTGCAGATTTGCTAGCAGTAGACCTGCCTGTGTGATACCTAAATGGAAAGAAGGTTCTTACTATTTGACAGCCTAGAAGCAGCCATATTGGACTCAACAGGACAAAGGATGAACCTACACCAGCCTTCCAGTACAATACATGCCATTCAAACACCAGACCTCAAAGTGTATCAAGCACATTTGCCTCAAACATGTATTGGGATATGACTGTACGGTATGTTAATAGTATGGACAGGGAACAGTGGAAATAATCTCACTGGTTCAGTTAAAGTTGACAATTAGCACAGAGATTTCTTTATGTTCACTTATCAAATGTCAGCAGGCTGGCAGGCTTTACTACTAGAAGACAGATCGGTATGAAGGGTAAGTTGAAAATAGACATGGCTTTTGCTATGTCAAGTTTTTTCCATGTCTACATTGTTTGTGAAAAGCCACATTGAAGCTCACAATTTAAATTCATCACTGCATGTCATTTTAGCAGTTTCTAACATTGAGCAAGCATGTACCAAATAGAAGCTGTAATATCTCTTCAAAGCTTCAAATAAGCCTACACACACATGCATATATATTTTCCCCACTCCTCCAGCAGGTGATCCTTTTCTTCTTCTTCTTTTTTGTTTGTCCTTCAACCTCAGGTCCTCCTCTACAGAGAACTTGAAGCTTGAGAGGCCTGCGCTTTAGCTTAACTGTACATATATGTATATGAAGCAGTTGTGTGCTCATAAAAGCAGGCATAGCATTTGGCATTATAGAACAATGGTCAATTACATAAATACAGTGCTTCTCAAAAAAGTGAAAGTATTGGCCTGATAGCAATCAAGATTATTTTGACAACTGTATGCTTGTAACTGGCTTGTCATAGCATGTTGTAGAAGCAAAATAGAAACTTTTGGCAACACTTCACAGAGAAGAGGACAAAGTCTGAAGTGGAAAGCTCCAGCAACACTTGTAGTACAAAGAATAAAATTGTTTGGCCTTCATCAGGGCCAGTAGAAAAGTCCAAACTTATCAGTCAAGCAGTAAAGTTGCTTTGGAACTTTGCAATGACATATTCACTGCTACCTGCAATTTAGCTTTTAGTTTGCTGTCTACAGTGATTCACCAGTTAGACAAGCAGGTAATGACTATGTTACGAACCTTCTAGCACTATTCATTTTACACAGATATGTTAATGAACTTTGCTCGTTAGGGTTTTTTGAACGATCAGCCTCTGCTACTAACATATCACAGCTAGTTTTAGCTACTATCATCATCATCAAGATTCCCAGTCATAGGTACTGCCACTTTTATTTAAGGCTTATTAGGCTCCACACCTTTGGCATTTAACTCAGCCAATGAGATTATTTCTGCCTCTAGACTTCTGCTTCTGGGAAATATTTGCAAAACATAGTTATTTTTTTCACTTGCCCATCTTATCCATCCTGAGACCAAGCACTTTGATCGTGACTCTGCTTTGATTGTTAATCTGGCTTCATGGTGTTTCCTGTCTCTTTACCGTTAATGTTGTTTTGAGGGAGTGTGTCAAACTTAATATGAACTATAAAACAAATAATGTCCACCAAGTTTTTTGTATATATTTTCATGAATTTTTTTGATAATAGCATTCAACTTTTTTTTCCATGCAGCTGGTTACATTTCTGTGTAAAAAAAAAAAAAAAAAAAAAAAAGTATATGAAGCTTTACTCATTTTTAGTGATATTTTCATTTACTCACTGAAATTACTGAGTATTTTTCATCACAGTGGAAAGGAGCAAGTGTGATCAGTCATGCAGCTGCAAAAGGTGCACTGCACCATTAGCCGTGCCATCTTCATTAAAACCATGAATGTTTTTTTTTATTTGTTTTGACAACATATATTGAGGATTATAAGCTTTAAAACACATGAGGTAACTCTTTATAGAAGTTTATAGTGTTGTTTTGGTCTTGTACACCATTCATGTTTGCCTCATCTTGGAGGTCTTTAAGTTTATTCCTAACGGTAATATAATTTGCAGTAATTAGTTCAAATCTTTACACAGATATGTAATGCAACATAAGCATAGCACTTGCTGACTGAGTGTGTGTCTTTGCCATGAAATAAAGTTTCCATTATAACAGTTTGTTGTAAGTCTCATAAATCACTCCACTGTGACCCAGTACATGCCATGGCAGAGAAGGTCTCTCCCTGTCCACCTTCTGTTGATGGGGTAACAGCCAGTGACTCAGATCTTCTGCTTTCTGGGGAACAGAGCTCTCATGAGCTGTGCTTAATTCTGGGATAAGGTTCACCATGCTCCACTTGATCTAAGTCCTAAAATACACAAGGAGCAGACCCATGTCATGGTAATAAGGGCAGGGCTGCCTTCTTCTTGGCTGCAGATTTGAAAATTTCCAACTTAAGCTCCACGTCATGCAATTCTGAAGGGAGACACAAAAATAAACCAAGAGCTGAATGGTGGGTGTGGTAGTTTCATGCATGTGGTCCTCATTTGGCAAAATCAACTCCCCAATTCTGTTAAGAGAAGATGTTGTTGCACTGTGTTCATTTTGTCACCCATATAGTGAGGTTCATTAATGGGTGTAAGCCAAGACCGTAGCTTTGATGAGTGCAGCTCTAATGGTGTGTCTAATCATGAACTCTCGCGCAAATATTAACATGTTGTGATGAACACTGAGAATTTATGGCCTCATGGCCGACACAAAGGCTCTCCTGTGGATAAATCAGGTCTTGACTTGCCCCTATTCATGTCAGCAGGGCCTCCTGATTATCAGAATCATGCAGCATCATGACCTCACAGGACCCGGGGGGTGGAAAGCCTTTGTCCACCAAGATGCATGCTACTGTGGAGCCAGTACTGTACTGTTGAGCAATATAATTCATGTACAAGATGTAATTGTTTCACTATGAGGAACTTCCTCTGCGTGATTCAGGCACTTTTATAGATGCACACCCAACTCTGCAATAATTCATCAGGACCTCAATGTATTTTTCTGATTGTAAACATAAAGAAAGGCATACACATCAATCTATAACTCAGTGGAACACAGCTGAATAAAGTGTGTTATATGACTGGAGTAAAAAAACAAACAAAAAAACCCACTTGCCTACCAACTCTGACATTAACACAAGGGACTTTAATTTTTTTGATTTGGATAAACATCATATCCCAATCAAATGGTATGCAGCAAAACAACATGTGACGACAGATACTTTGAATCAGTCCAAAGACAACCAATTAAGCTTCACAAGCAGCAGGGGCATCAAATCTTGTTCACAGTGTAGTCCAATCCATTACGCAGACTAATCTTCACCTTGTGCATTTAATAAGGTTTTCAGAACCAAAATGGCACCCTATCAAGAGTTAATCTAGAGTTAAAGTTTTTGCTTCAGATAAGATCCATCTATTTTTATTCATTTATTTTATTGTTTTCATATTTTGGGAAACCCAAATGGAAATGTTTTTTTTTTTTTTTTTTTTTTTTTTACAAAAAGGCTGTGTGAAACTTCATTTCAAATCTATGTGGTTAAAACAAAACCCAACCCCTATCTCTAGATGGGTCACCAGGTGGATTTTAAGAGGTTAAAGGGGCTTTGTAACTTCCAGAGATCTTTTGTGAAGTGAACTGTCACTGGAATAAAAGCCCTAAAATACAGTACTATCTGAGGTATGATACCTCTGTATCTATCACAGATATGAACAATACCCCAATTGCGCATTCCTACTGCAGTTTGTAAGTTAAGACTGATAAGCTGCCTGATACCCACCACATTTGGTAGCTGCTAACTGTAGCATGCTACACAGCTCCAAGAAAATCGATTCCACATCATGCATGATAAAAAGTCACACGCCACATTTAACTGTCAATTTATTATTTATGAATATTTGCCAGTTTGCACGTGAAGACTTCAAAGTGGCATTACATTTTGGTAAAGGGTAGAAACAACATGGTGAGAACTGAAGTCTGGGACTTTTGGTCTTGAATTTGGGAATTCTTGATTTTGATTCTGGACTTCATTAAAAATAACTGGGATTTTTTTTAAAACACTGACTCTGACTTGCTTATGGTTGAAAGACAAGAGAAGAAATGGCATAGTGACTGGCTATGGATTTATGATTTGCACACAATACTACAACTCTCTCTTCTTCAAAAAAGAAATGTAAAGCCCTGCCATGTGACAAATCTTTCAAGTTAATCTTTAAGCTATTAGTAGGAAATAGAAAGTTTTCAGTATGTAACATATTGCACACACATTTGTGCTCAAAATAAAGTATGTGTAAACAGAAATGGGATTCATGATTGCTCAAGTGTAAAGAACTACAATGTGACTTTAATTAAGATCCTTTGGGTTATTTCCTGTAGCAGAAAAGAAAAGGTCAGCTGAACAGGATGTAAGAGCAGAGGAGAGACAGTCAACATGTGGCACCATCCTTTTTAGAGCTGCATTGAAGTGCATGAATGATCAGTCCTCTTTCAATCCCCTAAGCATCATGAAATCTTGTGTGTAAAATAGCCCAAGTGTTTAATACTCAATAGCAATCCAATTATAAAGTGCTACTCTCTGAGCTTGTCTAAGGGTGCTGGAACACACTCAATAATGTCCCATGTTGTTTGCAAAGGGGGGGGTTTCCTGAGGTTTCGGCTAGTGAGGAGCACACCAAAGAATGCCATTGTGTTAGATACAAAGGAGGCCTTTGGAAATTATGGAGGAGGAGAGGTTGTGTCAGGACCTCACATCAACATTTTGTAGGAGAACCCCAGACAAAGATGCTCTGAAACACCCACTGATTTTGGCATGTGATCGAGGCAAAACACTGCAGGGCATAAACAAATCTCACAGATTATTTATGATGGTGTAATATTCTAAGTCATCTGGAAAAAGTGTTGAAGTGTTGCCAGTGCTACATTTTGATGTCAATACAATAGAGGCTTTTAGATGACTAGATAACAGGTACTCTGGCAAATGCAACAAGTCAAAATAAAATACACAAATGGAATCTTAGATTCCTTTCCAAAATTAATAAAACATATCTTAATATGTGGCGAGGAAGGGAGCCCCATCTGTTCACTGTGTGAGGGGAATATGCATCTGTCAGCAATCAGGAACAATGGAGCTGTGCTGCATCCGGACTTTAACTAATAAATCACTGAAGTAATATTACATAAATAGGAAGATAAAGTGAACATTTAGCAGTACCTCGCCCACATTCATTATTGTGCATTCAAACATTCAGGCTGTAGCAATAAGCATATTGCCAGAACCTCTTGGAGATCAGGGCATGTCTTCCAGATTTTTTTCAGTCTTTTTGCTATATTGTTTTCCAGAAGTTGTTTTCTTTGTAGTTGCATATTGTAATTAGTATATATTCAGTTCAGCATGATCAAACTTGAGTTAACCTCTAAATATCCACATGGTCATTGTAATCCATCTAGATTTAGGGTTATTAGATAAGGTGCTTATTACTAAATATTTTCTGTTCTGATTCTTAGTTTGTCTCTTTATCTTCTCAGTCTTAAATTCTTAGTTGTATTTACTGTTATTAGCTCGCTTAGTTTTTCCCTCTATGCTTTCCTTTTGTGCACTTTCCTCATGTTAAATTTCCTTGTTTATTTATTGTTCCATGCTTCCTGTTTTACTCTGCTAGTCAGTTGTCTTCTCTGTCCTGTATTTAACTTTGCTTCCTCCACTGTGATTGTGTTGATGATGTGCACTTATGTCTCCTTTCCTCCCAGCTGTGCCAGCTTCTCCTAACTGCCCCTCATGCAGGTGTTTTTATACCTGACTACTGATTCTGATATGCGTTTTGGAGAAACCCCCATGCAAACAAGAACAACAAGCTTTGACAGCAATGTGCTTCAGTATGTCAAGCTGTTTCAGTTGCTTAGTAATTCAGTGCCAAACCAATTCATGAGATAAAAAAAAAATACACTATATTGCCAAAAGTATTTACTCATTACACATCCAGGTGTATAAAACCAAGCACCTAGGCATGCAGACTGTTTCTACAAACATTTGTGAAAGAATGGGTCGCTCTTAGAAGCTCAATGAATTCCAGTATGGTACTGTGATAGGATGCCACTCCCAGCTAAATATTCCACAATCAACTGTTAGTGGTATTACAAAGCGGAAGCAACTGGGAACGACAACAACTCAGCCATGAAGTGGTAGGCCACGTATAATGGCAGCAGGTGCTGAGGGGCATAGTGCGCATAAGTCACCAACTTTCTGCAGAGTCAGTTGCAGACCTCCAAACTTCATGTGATGTTCAGATTAGCTCAAGAACAGTGCGTAAAGAGTTTCATACAATGGGTTTCCATGGCCGAGACATGACGAATCACACTTCTCTATCTGGCAATCCAGTGGAGTCTGGGTTTGGCAGTTGCCAGGAGAACGGTACTTGTCTGACTGCATTGTGCCAAGTGTAAAGTTTGGTGGAGGGGGATTATGGTGTGGGGTTGTTTTTCAGGAGTTGGGCTCAGCCCCTTAGTTCCAATGAAAGCAATTCTTAATGCTTCAGTATACCAAGACACTGTGGACAATGTCATGCTCCCAACTTTGTGGGAATAGTTTGGGGATGGCCCCTTCCTGTTCCAGCAGGACTGTACACCAGCGCACAAAACAAAGACCATAAAGACATGGATGAGCCAGTTTGGTTTGGAAGAACTTGACTGGCCTGCACAGAGTCCTGACCTCAACCAGACAGAACACCTTTGGGATGAATTAGAGCAGAGATTTTGAGCCAGGTCTTCTCGTCCAACATCTTTGTCTGACGTTCTTCTCAGCTGTGTCAACTTCTCCTAACTGCCCTCACGTGCTTAAATAGTCCCGTCTCCCCTTTAGACTTTGTCTCAGCAACTGTTATCCTCCTCATTATCTTCCCTGTATACTCTCCACCAGTTTATACTTTGTGAATTTAGTTTGCTGCTTCCTTTCATGGACTTTCTATTTTTTTCTTTCTCATCAGCCTCAGGAAAGGTTAATTTTCTTTTGTTTATATTCATCTGGGTCCTAATTTGCAATTCATGACACTAACCCTAGATGGGTTGACAGTGACTTGGTGGATGATAAGACGGTAAGGTTCTTTTGTCAAAGTTTCCAAACAGTTTGTGTATTTAATCGTGTTAGTAAGATATAGTGTACATCAATTCATTCTCATTTCAAGGCATTGAGTGTTTTACCTATGGAAACCCTGGAGGAAAAGGGGATGTGTTTCTAGGTTGCTTATTTTTTTAGGAAGTATGCAAAAATAGTTAAGAATTATTACCAATCTAAACTAGTCACAATTACATAAGTAACGTTGTAGGCAGTGTATTATTTTAAGTATAGTTTATTTGTCATTACAGAGTGTAATGATAATATACCTTATTTGGCTGTCCATTTACTGGGTAAATATTTAGTTATTAGGATCTCTAACTTAAAGAAACACTGTATATATTTGCATGTTGTGAATGCAAACAGAAAAATAATAATAGGAGGGGCACCATGGTGGCCATGAGAGAAAAATACAGGGTTAAGGCACTTCTATATCCGTCTTTCATCTCCAGTCGATACAGTCATGGCCAAAGATTTTGGCAGTGGCACAAAATTTTGTTTTGAACACTTTGATGCATCAGTTTTTATTTAGATAAACTTAGCACAAAAAATTTAGGAAATTTGATTTTGGTTTCTTTGGTTTCTTTGTTGTAACAATGCTTCGTGGCAATTAGTCTTATACCATTGGGAAGCCTGTTTATTTCCCCTTAAATTGTGCCATGTTTGCAAGGAAAATGCATTTGTGGGTTGAGCAGCAGAGTTGAGTGTGTGGGTTGCGCCCATGACCTGTCATGGTCCTGGGCATTTTGTGTTTAGCTCTGTTTTCATGAATTTTGTTATTTCCTAGTTTGTTTTGTTTTCTAGTTTCCTTTGTCCCTGTCTCTCCTGCATCTGTGGTCTTGTGGCTGTTTTGTCCTTTTGTCTTGACCCTGACCTCCTGTGTTTTCATGTTGAGTTTTATTCCCAGTGTTGCTACTAGTCTGCATTTCTGTCACATGTCTGAGTCTCTTTGTCTGTTTCCCTGTGCTGTGGTCCCTGTTTAGTTTTCTGTATGCCAGTTCCCCGTGTCAAGTCTGCGTATACCTTGTTTAGTCACTTCCTGTATTATTTTGACAGTCCTGTGTTCCCTGTGCATTTGCTTCACCTGTTGTGCCCTGCTGTTTCCTCTTGCCCTAATCACCTGCTGTTTTTTTAAGCCCTCAGTTTTCTTCTGTTTGTTGTTGCGTCATCGTCGGTGTTTCCCCTTTCCTCCTGTGTGTTTCCCAGTTTAGTTTTTCCCTAGTTCTCCCAGGCTTGTTTTTGTGTGTTTCGGCCTTGGTTGAGATTTTGTTGTTTTGTTTATTTTCTCCTGTGAGCCTCAACAAATAAAGCTGTTAGAGTTTATTTCCAGTGTCACGCGTCCTGCATTTGGGTCCTACCCTTCCACCACACAGCCAAACCTTGACATGAACAGTTTCTGGTAGCCCATGTGCTGACTATCAGAGATCATCAAATTCATATTTTAGTTCATGCCCAGAAAACTGCCCATGATGTTAATCTGTTCAAGAATCTAGGTTCAGTCAGTATAAAATTTTGCCACTTAAACTTTTAGCCATGAATGTTGTAGTTACCCATGGAGGGTCCCAGGAACTATTTAGTCTGACAGTAAGTGATCAAGTTGGTAAAAATGTGTAGATATTTTTTATCAGAATGACAGCTGACTCTAGAGGTTTATTCTTCACCTTCTAGTCATCTGGATTCAGCAAGGTTTCAGGTTTCATCATAGATACAGTGCCTTGCAAAAGTATTCACTAAAGACTAAAGCTTAACTCACTTTGGTACTTACTGTACTTCATGCCAGCCATGGGCATAAAGGATGGACTTAGTAGCCATTTAGATTGCAATAAATTCAGTCAGTAGATGTGCAAAGCTGGTGGAGACATACCCTAAAAGACTTGCAGCTGTAACTGCAGCAAAAGGTGGTTCCACAAAGTATTGACTCAGGGGGGCTGAATACTTTTGCACACCACACTTTTCAGTTTTTTATTTGTAAAAAATGTTTTGAATCGTGTATAATTTTCTTTCCACTTCACAATTGTATACCACTTTGTGTTGGTCTTTCACATTAAATTCCAGTGAAATATATTTATGTTTGTGGTTGTAATGTGACAAAATATGGAAAAATTCATACTTTTGCAAGCCACTGTGTTCCAGTTTCTTTGCAAGTCTAAACATTGTCTTTACAAGCATCATAGTTACCAACCTTAAACACACCCACTAACATTGTGCTTTCAGTGAATAAATTGATATACATTAGTTGAAAACTCGCCATGTAACTCTTCCAAGATTCTCTGTCCATAAGAAGTGGAGCTGGAGTGATGAGTCTTTTACAAGTCAGGCCCTGAAAGGGAGAAATTCCCTTGGAAAAGGGCTGTCAAATTACTTCCAGACCACAGTTATACTGGCAACACCTTCTATTCTTATTTCACAAGAACAAATATACAGGAAGGTATCTGTCTATATATGTTCATTGTTTTGTTTTGGAGGGTTGGTCAGATCCGCATGAGAGGGAAAAGAGAAGTGGAATGCGTAACGATGGGAAACCTGGATGTGCTGAAGAAACAGCGGTGACCTGGATTTGGTGTTAGGCTAACAACAGTACATGCATGGTTCAGTCAACAGCAATTTATTGCAATCTAAATGGCTACTAAGTCCAACCTTTATGCCCATGGCTGGCATGAAGTACAGTAAGTACCAAAGTGAGTTAAGCTTTAGTCTTCAGTCAGCCCCTCTATCTGTCACACTGCCACACCCAACACCAGATGCCAGGTCTAAGGAGGCCAAATGTCAACATCACTCTGCAGCTGAAGGAGTAATAAATTGTTGCCTCATTGCAAACAAGATGAGGCAACAATTTATTACTGTATTCTGTTCACAGAAAACAAAATACAGTTAATACAAGCCTGGTGTACAACCCCATTTCCTAAAGACACTGGGGTACTATGGAAACAGCCAGTAAAAACAGAATGTCGTGATTTTGAGATCATTTAAATCCTATGTTTAACTGAAACCACTATAAAGTCAGTTTATCAAATACTGACGCTGAAAACATTTGTTTTGTTTTGTGTTTTGAGATTTCATCTTCATCAGCGGTACTTCACCTGAAATTTGAGC
Organism: Archocentrus centrarchus; assembly: GCF_007364275.1. Taxonomy (NCBI): domain Eukaryota; kingdom Metazoa; phylum Chordata; class Actinopteri; order Cichliformes; family Cichlidae; genus Archocentrus; species Archocentrus centrarchus. The sequence goes on from NW_022060257.1 coordinate 1,372,451, forward strand.
CAGTTTGAAAGAGAAGTTGATTTTGCAATTTTAACAGAGACCTTCAACTTGTGCAGAACAGTGCAAGTGGTCAGAATGGGACTTCCATAGAGAAATACGAAAAAAGCTTCTGTGCTTGAAGCTGTTTGGACTTACTTGAAAAAAATGACCTTGAAAGGGAGGTGGGACAAATTTAAATCAGGTAAGGTTTTTGTCTGTTTGTGAATTCTGTAATGACACCTTGTACAAGCAACATCCGGAAATTCTGTAAAACAAGTTAACTAGTTTACAAAGTGTTATGAACAGCATATCTACATCTAACAAGACAGACGAGAGGCTGTAACCCTAACCCTATATTGTGGAGAAAGGCTAAATGCACTTTTCTGAAGAAAACGTAAATAGCTTTTGAAGCGTACTAGTTAAAATGTGGATTTTCTTTGTGTCCTGATTGCCAGGACTTGGAGGAACAATTAAAAAACAAAAAACAATACAAAAAGCAAAAAACAAAACAAAACAAAAAAACCCCACAAACCTAAACTATATATTCTGATTGGATAAGATGAGAATTAGAATTGGGGCTGTCCTGGATGATGATTTTGACCCCAGAGAGTTAAGCATGTAGCTGAAACAAAACCCATTCCTTACTTTAACCCTACATGGTGCTGCCACTGCTTGATCATGGAGAAACAAACCTGGTCATACAGATGCAAAAACCTAGTATCATAATAAAGCTAATGCTACGTACTGTAGCAACAGTAATGTTGTAATAAAGGTTACAGGAGGAGTATTTTAGCTTATGACTGAATCAGAGCAGTGCTGACATTTATTACATCTTCACTCCCTCGAGATTGATGTTGCTTACATTTGGCATTTCAATTCTGCCTAATGTTCTGGTAATGGTTTTAATGCATCCCAGTGCTTCAGTTTCCTCTCAAGTGTTTGCTTATCTTGGCTTTTTGTTTATTCTCTAGTTGTATGATTTTAGGGTGTCTCCAAAAATTTCTTCTGAAATTCAAATGAAGCCTGAGTATTCCTCATCACTTAAGTGTAACTAAATGTCATTTGCAAATAGTCATTATGGGTGGGCTTTGATCAAAGTGTATTTTGATGGTTCCATGCAATCCCAGACATACTTGATATTCAGCACAGAGCAGTCCTCCCCCTTATCCCCCATCAGTGTTGCTGAATGCTGGCTGAGTTTCAGAAGCTGGAATTTAGGCTAATAAAGAATGTGACCATTGTAGTGATGGTCAGATCCCCCTGTTTCTGTCCAGCACCACCACTCCTTCTACCACAGACAGCTGTTGTCTAGAGGCTAATGGCTATGACACATATTTCTCCTGCGTGCACACAACCACACAGGCCTTATTCATTGGACAATAACACAGGGGACTTCTGGAAAGGGATTTGGGCCATTTTAGAATTATTAATAGACATAATGAGAAATCTTGGAAGGTACCAACATCTTGCCTGAAAGCATTTGTAGGGTGAGAAAATGGAAACCATTGTCATGTCTGCCATCATGATGGGAGTATGTCTCCTGAGTCAAACAGAAGAAACAAAGATACTATAATTGAACTGTAGAATTATTGTGCAGTGTATTATATTAGAACCCTCATCAGTTTCCTTCCTCTCGTCGTTAAGAAGTTCCCGTCTTTTTGTTCTGTCCTTTTAAAAGAAGCCTTCAGGATTAACTGATAAGCGTTTTCACTGCTGTTGTGTTGAAGATTTTGTGTAAACATTTGGGACTTTTTCTACCCAAGTACAGATGAATATATTTTCATTATAATGTCTCAAACAGCTACATTTTCACTGATCCAATTCAGGGCTACAAAGGAGTTTGTAGCCAGTCTCAACTGTAATAACACTCTGGTCAGTGTGTCAGTCTATCACAGATCTAGCAAATCATTAACACTTTATTGGGCACTTATTGAAATACAATGAAATTCAAAATTTCAACCTTATAGTGTTATTGAAGGACATAACAAGACTTAATTACTTTTGTGACATTTTCATTTAAAAAATCAAGGTCAAGTGAAGTTATCATATTTGGTTCCTTGTACATAAGTGGTAAAAAAAAAAAATCCAAGAAGTGTGTATATTAAAAAAAATACAAGAAAACATACATGGTGAAAGGGACATTTATTTTAGATCATTACAACAGATCACTTTTTTGAACATTACGACATGCACATTATAATTTTTACAACATTAGGCCATTTCTTCATGACCACATTCTTCAAGACCACATGTGTCTTATACACACATACATATAATATAACACATTAAAAATATTAATGAAAAAATGAAGGTGGTGTATTAGCAAAACAGCTGAATAAACTTTGTACATTTGGTTCATCAAGTGATTCCTCACAGATGCCAGTCTGAAAGTGCTGGTGGAGCCTGACATGGTCCTGGACCGTTGGCCCAGTGTTTTGAGTTATTGTTTTGCAGTTTTATATTTTCCCATTGTGTTTTTGGACTTTTGAGTTTTGGTGGTTAAGAATTCATTATGATTTTCTATGCTTTGGAGTTTTGTTTTCCCCTTGAGTATTATTTGTCTCTGTATACCATTCGGATGTCTTGTCTGGCTCTCTGTGTGTTTGTATCTTTCTTCTTTCCTGTCTCCCCCTGTCTTGTGTCAAGTTCACGTGACTTAGTCTTGGTCTCTGTGGTTGCCACTTCCTGTTTTATTTTGATAGCGTCTTTGGTTCTTGTGTTTTGGGTTTAGTTTTGCATCCTGTGTCCTTCCCAGCTGTTTCCCATTATTTCATTGGTGTATATATACTATCTGTGTTTTCATCAGTTCTTTGTCGTGTCATTGTCATTTTCTCCCTTCTCTATGGTGTGCATTTCTGTTCCATGTTTCCCTGAAGAGTGTGTGTTTTGTTAAGGTCAAGTCTTCCTGTTCTGCTCCCTGGAGTTCTGTATTTTTGGAAAATACTTCATTAAAACTACTCAAATTATTGTTTGTCTACGGAGCCCTGCATTTGGGTCCAAATTCTTCCAGCCACACCGCCAGCCGTGACAGAGCCGGCACCTGTTCATCTTGCATAGTTTAGCAAACTGAACAGAAGATGATGTCTGCTCTCCATATTCAAGGCTTTTGTTGCTAAATGCTAAAGGAATACCAAAAACCACTTCATGCTGCACTCTAACTCCCCTCCATTACATGTTAGCTAAAGTGATCAGTAAGAGCAAACTACTGTATCTGTTGATGATAAATCAGAGGTCTTGTGTGATTGCTAACACTAGCTCTTTTTCCATGTGTACCAAAATTTGAAACCATATTTCTCACCTTGGTGTATTTATTAAACCTGCATAGGTTTAATATGTTGTTGCTGGGTTTCTCTCTAATCATTGTATGGTCTTTACCTTACAATATAAAGCACCTTGAGGCGACTGTTTGTTGTGATTTGATGCTACATAAATAAATTCAATTTTTTTTTATTTTAATTTGACAGGCTGCTAGCCTATCAGCTTGCCCAGCTCAAGCCTTTGTTAAGGGGTCAGAGAGATAACGATGAAATCGACAAATGCTACAGATGCATGTGGCTCATAGTCAATCAGATTTAAGCTTGCTTCCATGGTGGGATGCCGTGGTGGGGGGTGTCATGGCAGCTGTGTGTGGGGGCTCTATTTTTGCATCTGTTGGCTGGGCAGGGTGGGGGTGGTGTGGATGTTGGGGTCGGTGTGGCTGGTGGATGGGTGAGGGCGGATGGGTCTTGCTGGCTGGACTTTGTGGGTCTCCCTTTCCCCTTCCCTTTTCTTCCCCTTTATCTGCTCTCACCCCTGGACTGTGTTGGCCCATGTGGTGCGGGCCCATGGTCCTCCATGCGGGCCTGGTGCTCTGGCCCTGCGCCTGGGTTTCTGGGACAGGGTGGGCGCCTTTTTTTTTTTTTTATTTTTGGCCACAGCGGCTTTTTGTGACAGTGGAGAGAGACGGGAAATGGGGGAAAGATACAGGGGAAGACACGCAGGCAAATCGGCGCCGGGCCGCGAACCCGCGCCGCCCACACCGCAACGCGGCATGTGTATGTGGTCGCCGGCTTCACCACTAAGCCACCCAGGCGCCCGGGTGGGCGCCTTTTGCTCTGTCAGTGAGTGGTGGGAGCAGTGGGTGTGGGGGGCTCAGATGGGCATCCAGTGGGTCTGGTCGTCCAGCATGACTGGGGCTTTGCCTGGGCACCCTGGTTGTAAATGGACTCGTTTTTATATAGTGCTTTTCTACTCTACTTGAGCACTCAAAGCACTTTATACAGCTGTGCTGGATGGTGTCCTTCCTGGGTTTGGGTCTGTTCTCTGTCCCTCTGCTCGTGTGGTACTGTGGGGTCCTCTTTTTGGGTGCCTATGCTGCCTGGGTGTGACCGGGTTGTGCTCTCTGGCCTCTATTGGATCTTGGTGAGGGCCCCAGGCACTGGCGGAGACCTTCCTGCATGTTTCTGCCTCGGCACACAGGTGTCCAGTGCTTCTTGGCCTTTGATGTAGGTTGCAGCCACTTGGGGTCTCTGGGCTCTCATTGGTTCTTATCACTGCTCTGTGTTATGATGTTTGGACTCTGGTGATTCTGGTGAGTTTGATGATAAATCACCACACTGCCTGCTTTTGTTTCTGCTAGTCTCTTTATCCTTGTTTACGTAGATGTCTGGTTGCTGGGTTTCCCTGAGGTGACTTTTCCTAAAATTTATCTAGTGCAGATCACATCTTATTACACCCGACCTGATGTGTTTAACTCCACCTTGTCAGTCTGGTGATCCACCACTGCACCTGACTCAAACAAACTCTGTTCCACACAGTCCTCATTTATAAAGTGCTCTACAAACCCAAATATTAGACAGGCAGATTTTCCTTTTTCAGTGCAGCTAGCCATGAAGAACAACTTACTGCTTAAGAGGCAGAGAGTGAACGTGGACAGTATGTCCTTGGGTTTTTAACATAAAACTCATTACTGCAGCCAGGGGCAGTATAAAAGTGACCTCCTTAGGCTTCTTTTTAGTTTTGGTTTGCTTGTTTTCAACTGAGTTATCAGTTCTGTCACAAGTTAACTATCATATATTTTTTTAAACTTTATTGAACCAGAATATACAAAGCAAACAGGTTTTGCATTAAAGAGAAGCACATCAAAAACAAGAATAATATGTAATTTCTATTGAGTCCATTATGAGAACGGCAAAATAAGTTGAAGCAAGAAAACATACCTATTTAAGGAGAGGCAATACAATAATACAAATCTTTTCTCAGTCAGAGGAATCAGGGAAATATTCCTGTAATTAGAAAGAAATTTATTGCTCTTTTTATTATTAATCAATTTGAGGGATTCAATCATCTACTTAAGTTCTGCAAGAAAATGAGTGATGTTGGGTATCAAGTTTGCAAACTTTTGCTTGTGAATAAAATAAATTGCATATATAATAATGAAATTAAGCATATATTCAAAAATACAATTTTCCGAGTTAGTGTAATAGCAGATAATATCCTTGAGTCTGAGTGTACACAGAACTTTGGTCAAACAGAAAAGATAAGATTCAAGGTCACTCCAAAATTTCTTGGATATGTCACAGCTAAAAATAAATGTGATGTTATTTCTGATTGTTTTTTTTACAAAAAGTACAGGAGTCATTAACATCAGTAAATTTAGCAATAACACAGTTCACAGGATATATGTTGTGTAATATTTTAAAGTGTACTTCTTTGGCTTTGTTGGGAATACAGTATTTATGAGGTCAGAGCCAGGCCTTTCTCCAGTTTATGTCCTCAATTTGAGCTGTCCAATAGAACTTACCCCTGGGTACGACACTGTTCTTTCTATGAAAGCACTGGCATATATGTTTGTTGTTGCACTTTCTATCTGCTAGTTTAATTCCTCCCAGTGTAAGTGTAGGTAGTGCTTCTGTAAATTCATTGTAACTCAAGTGATTTTTTACAAGTTGAATTAACTCTTTGGAAATAGCATTGGTTATCTTATTAAATTCACTGTAAGGAACAGGAAAACTGTGGACAGACATAAAGTGCTCATAGGTTAACATATTGCCAGAACAATCAAAAAGATAAAAGATGTGTTTAATGTCTCTTTCAAACCAATTAGGGAAGAATATGGACTTATTTCTAATCAAAATATTGCAGTTATTCCAGAGGAGAGTCTTGTGAGGTGAAAAATTGTGTGCTTGCTGATGAAGTTTGGATAGTTTAATGGGTAATTTATTAGGTAAGAAAATTACACTTTAAGAGGAAAGACAGGCCTCCTACTTTATTAAAGATGTGATTTGGGATGAGAAACCAGATTGAGTTGTGGTTTAGGAGACAATTTTTTAACCAGTTAACCTTAAAGGTGTTGATGGTGTCGAAATAATCTAGGATTTCAAGACCCCCTTCTGCTTTACAGTTTGAAAGTACACCTTTCTTAAGTTGGTGTGATTTATTTTTCCAAATGAAGTTTAGGAAAATTTTGTTAACTTCTGAATATGTTAAATCATTAACAAAAAGAGATAAGGATGGATACACAAAGTGAGATAGGCCTTCTGCTTTAGAAAGAAGAACTCTGCCAAGAACAGAAAAGTCCCTTTGAAGCCAGGAGTTGAAAAAGGATTTGGTTTTAGATATTCTGTTCGAGAAATTTAAATGTTTCCTGGCAATAAGATTTTTAGTTATGCTTATACCCAGATACTTAACTGTCCCCTTAACAGGATTATTACAAATCATATCATCATTACAGTTATGAGGCAGTATTTCACATTTAGATCAGTTTAGTTTTAAACCTGAAGCATTTGAAAATTGATTAACCAGGGCAATGGAGTTAGGCAGCTGATGTTTATCTTTTAAGAAAAAAGCTGTGTCATCGGCAAGTTGGGAAATTTTTAATTCTCTACCATAAATTGAGATGCCTTCAAATTTTTTTATCATGAACAATATGAATTGACAGTAATTCAGTGACTAAGATAAATAAAAAGGGTGAAATAGGGCAGCCTTGACAAACACCTCTATAACCTTGGAATCTTTTAGATGTATTCATATTGATTATCACAGAGGTATTTATATCTCTATAAAACATATTGACAATATCAACAAATTTTTGACCAAAACCAAATGCTTTAAGGGAATGTAAAAGAAATTTATGCTCAATTGTGTCAAAGGCTTTATAAAAGTTTAGAAATAAGATAAGTGCATCGGAGTTTATCTCGCTAGCATAATCAGTTAAATCTAGAACTAATCTAATGTTAATGCTAATATGACGATTTTTCATAAAGCCTGTCTGGGTTTCAGCAATTATGGTATCTAGGCCTGTCTTTAGTCTGTTAGCGTATGTTAAAGCTAGAATCTTATAATCAATTGTTAAAAGAGTTATAGGGCGCCAATTCTCAATTATTAATGGTTCCTTATCAGGTTTGGGGTTAAGAGAGATGATACCCTGCTTCATTGTAGAAGACATCTCACCATTATTAATGCATTCTTTATACATACAGAATAATGGGTTTTGGATAAATTCCCAAAAATGAAGGTAGAACTCTACTGATAAGCCGTCAATAGCTGGTGATTTTCCTTTCTTCATTGAAAACAAAGCTTTTTGAATTTCAATAATTGAGAGGTCAGAATCATGATGAGATTTAAAGTTATTGTCAATTGAGGGTACATTAGGACAAATATTTTGTAAAAAATCAATGCAATGTTTTGCATTGAAGTTGAATTGATAGAGTTTTTCATAAAATTCAGAAATGGATTTATTGATCAAGACTGGATCTTTTGACAGGGTTCCATGAATGTTAAGGGCTTTTAAGGATTTTCTTTTAGCATTTCTTTTTTCAAGAGCAAAAAAGTAACTCGTGTTTCTTTCTCCTTCCTATAACCATTCGGCTCTTGATCTAAAAAATGAACCTTTAGCCATATCTAAATAAAACTGATCCAATTTCAACTGAACATCTTTCATTTCAAGCTCTTCCTCTGAGGTAAGTTGTTTTTTTGTTATTAAGCAGTTAAGTTTATGCATTAAGTCATTTTCTAGTCTGTACTTTTCTTTCTTTAATTCTTTACTTCTTTTAATAGCAGCAAACCTGACTTTATAATAAATAGTTCCCATTTGTTCCTGTATTGTTCAAGTCTGCCATCATTGAGAGTTTCGTTAACAAGGACTTTAACTGTGTTGTTGAAAGATGGGTCTTTTTAAAGAGAATTGTTAAATTTCCAGTAACCTCTTAAACCAGAGTTTTTTTGGATCGCAGCTGATGAAGAAAATGAAGATGATGAATTATGTAGCTGTGCAGTACTGATGGTGATGAAGGTGGTGCAGTATCTTCGCCCTCGGCCGTAACTTCTATTTCCACTATTGGCGTAGGCGTAACTGATCTCTTCGTCCGAGTGATGGACATAGTTATGTGTTACAGAAATACCTATATACTGCAAAATCCTGCAATATAGTGAAAACTCCACAGAACCGAATTAGTAATATTTTTTTTTAAATCCGCGATACAGTGAAGCTGCAATAAGTGAATATGTATATATATATATATAAACTTTAAAACTTTACAACAACAAAAGTGCATACAGTATCTCTCCTCTTCCTACTCCTCTGATTGTTTCTGTCCATAGTGAAACCTCAGCAACCAGGGCTCCTGTCTTATATTGGTTTCTTCACATCATTAGCCACATGTGTGATCAATTTTGAGTTGTTGTGTTTAAGTTGAGACACCTGTGCCACAACTGTGCTTTCACTTTTGCTACTGTGCTTACCATTATGCAACCCAAGTGCATCACACTGCAAAATCCGTTTTAGCGAGTAAAAATATGTTTGGAAGTTGTGCCTAACAAGGTGAAAAGTGCTTAAGGTTCTGCCAAAACTGTGACCATTTCAACAAATGGGTTCAGGGCACTGAGCATTTGGTTCAGACAACAGGGTTTAGTGTTATGGCAATTGAGAAAACCTGTAAACAGCAACTCAAAATTCATCACACATGTGGCTAATGATGTGAAGAAGCCAATATAAACCAGTATATATATATATATATATATATATATATATATATATATATATATATATATATATATATATATGCTAATGATAATATATCCTCGTGTGTATATATATGTGTGTGTGTGTGTGTGTGTGTGTGTGTGTGTATACTACAATTGCTAAACAGGAGTTTTGTTTTGAAAAACCATTTTTGTGAACAGTAAAGATTATCTCTAAAGACTTTATGATCTGATTGTTTTCCTTTTTCCCATGTTGTGCGTAATGACTGTTCAGTAGTGTTTTTCATTTTGATTGACTCGGGGTCTGATCTGACAACACTGTTTGCTTTTGAGCCCTGTTTGAACTGTTTTGAGGCAATAGTTTGGTTTTGCAGGAAGAGTCAGAGGTTTTGTGAAAGTAGTTTGAAAACTGAGTTTTGTGCTTACAGTTTAGAGACATGGAGGGATGGTTTCAACAAATGTGTCTTGGCAATTGAGGAAAAACTGTAGCTGGCTTATATCTTTAACATACTGTAGTGAAGAGGAGGAGATAAGAAATAAGTAAATTCTGGATTAAGTGTTTGACTATTATTACACCATGTAAATCCCTTATTGGAGAATTAAAAAAGCACCAGGCATCAGTCAAGAAAAGGTTAGAACATAGTAATGAGATAAGGTTATTTTGTACATTAAGGTTTTGTTTGGGAGGGTATCTATCAATTGTTTCATCCGGACAAACATTAAAGTCTCCACCTAAGATTATATTAGAGCCCTGGTATTTCTCTTGTAAATCTTGCAGTTTTAATGTTATTTTATTAATATCTTGTTGGAAGCGTGTGAGTTAAAGCCATATAAATTGCAAACAATAAAGGTGGCATTGTCCTGTTTAACTGTTAATGCAATCCATCTACCATCATCTGAAGTGACTGTTTCCAGAACATCTCCTTTAAATTTGTGCAATAGAATTAATACTCCTGCAGAATGATTAGATCCATGGCTAAAATAAGCTGTATTTCCCCACTGTGATTTCTAAAATGTAGTGTCTGATTCACAAGAATGAGTTAGTTATCATATGTCTATTAGCGGCAACCAACGTAGTGACGTCACGTGACAGGGTCGGTCTGACAGAGAACTGTGGCACCACCTGTCCATGATATACCCACTGGTTGATGAGTCAACAACTCCACCTGAGAAATCATTAATAGGGAATGGTAGAAAAAAAAAAAAGGAGAAAGGGAAAAAAACAAATCCAAACCTTACCGAATCTTACTGAAACCATAACAACTTCTCAAATCTGCATCAGTGCAGACATGAGGCTTGGCAAGATGGATCCTCTTGTGACTGTGATCTTGCACATCTCGTGAGAAACCATAATGATAGAAAACAGAAAAAGACTAGAAGGGCATTTAGCAGAGTGCATACCTCTCCCACTCCAAATTTTCTGTGCTGATACTACACTGCAATAGATACCACCCAATAATGTCATACTCATAAATAAATAATAAAATATTAGATTATAAAGACTAGAAATGTATTTTATTTGCTTATAAAAACTGTAAAATATGATTTTATATTTTTATTCAAAAATGAGATCCACATGAACAGATAATGGCATGTATAGTCTGTATATATTTCATTCAGTATATGTACCCTAAAAAAGAAGAAAAAGAAACATTTGTCAAGCTCTGAATTGTATTTGTGTATATGATTTCTGTGTAGGGTTTGTAGTTTGCTTTGTATTATTGTGAGTATTTTAATTTAAAAAGATAATGAATTATCAGCAGTAATTGTTTATGCCTAAATACCAGATTTTGTTGCACTGAAATATGAATTTTTAAAATTTCACCAATGATGAAAGAGATTTTTTTTTTTTTTTTTTAAGAACTTTCATTACCCTGACCTTTGACATTTAACCTTTAAAATGAAATAATATGTTCTTGGGGCCATATTTCCACAAAGTTTCATCAATTTTGGTTTAAAACCTTTTGAGTTATATTATTAACAGACAGGCAAACAAACAAACAGGGGTGAAAACATACCCTCCCTCCAAGGTAACAAAGCTTTTTATCTAACATTCGCACACAGTCACACTCCGATGAACACATCGGGAGCAACTCAGGATTCAATATCTTGCCCAAGGATATTTGGCATGCAGACTGGAGCAGCCAGGACTCAAACCACCAACCTTCTGATTAGTAGATGACCTGAGCCACAGCCATCCCAAAGAAGATGACATATCAGGTGAAGCAGAGGCGTTTCAGTGCAGAAATAAATACAGGAGTGCTTGCTCTTTAGTGTGCCTTCTGCACACAAAGTTTGAAAACCACCGATCAAGTCACTTGGTCATCCTTGAAGTGGTGAACAGAAACTACATTTGAAGAGTGGCACTACTTTGTAAAAGCATAACACACTTTTGACAGCAAAGATGATACATTGAGGCCAACTGCTGCTTAAATCAGTTTCACCCTCAGGTCAAATGGGAGGAGATCCTGTGTAATCCCTTCTTTCTGGTTGGTTCACACAGACACTAGGCCAGGGGTCCAGATCAGTTTCACCACTGGATTGCACTGAGGTCTGGCATTTTTAAAATCTTCAGTGTCTCCAGACCCACTGGGAGGTGTCAAATAATCAGCACCTAATGCTGCCTCTCACATATTTCAAATTACCATCTGGAGCTGACAAAAGACAGCTCAGGCAACTAACCATGTTGTGAAACATAAGGTGGGATAGGTTATATGTTCAATGACTCATGCTTTCTTTGGAACATGGTGGCTGATGTATCTCACATCAACTCTTGAATCATGAATCAAATGACGTACTGTTTTCATTTATTATCATCTGTGCTCAAGATGTGCCTAATCCCATTAGTGGGGAATGTATGTGACACCCTGCAAACATAGATGGAGTTATGAAAAACAAAAACAAGTCATCTCTGCCATTTTACATGTGGCCTTGTGCACTGACCTAAGAGAAAAAGCATTCACAGCAAAAGAACGCAGCCTGTGGACATCTTCATGTGAAAGCCTCACAGCCTCACAGGCTTACTCACCTCAGCTCACATGCAAAGCTCCAGCTCTATGGATAAAATCGAGCTGTAATTCTTTCTCTGGAGACAGGGGGACAGGAACAGACATGGCCAGAATTCCAGCGTAGCTGTGATTTCACCCGCTAAGGTGGCTGTGCCAAGCATATCAGTGAGAGGATCCAGTTTCTGCATCCTGCCGTTCTCAGAGACAGGAATCATGTGGTGGATCACAGCACGCTGAATGATAAACAGTCAAATATGAAAGTAGATTTACTGCCAGATGTTGGCAGAGCATACTTCATTTCACTTGTAAAACAGTGAGGAAAGCAGGGTGAGCACAGAAGCTTGAATAATTCCAGGACATTCTTTCTGAGGAATTGTCTGAGTTGTCTCCTAAGGAAATTGCAAAGACTGAGTTTCTGAAAACTTAAAAATACTGTTTGTGAAGGTCAGATATCAAAATGAACAAACAATCAGTAACTATATATATATATATATATATATATATATATATATATATATATATATATATATATATAAACGATATAGGACATAGAAAACGTACAGCTCTTCAGCCTGTAGTCAGCTTACTGTGTCTGGTCTTTCTTTCACAGGAAGGAAGGTTAACAGGAAGTGATGTGTTTTTGTTGCCTGTGTGTGAGCCAGGTTTCTTTCTCCCAAAAGTATGTTGGAAGTAACTAAAATGCAGTGGTGCAATTCTGAGGCAGTTGTAGACAATTTAGATACTTAATCTCACATCAGAATGTTTAATACCACTCACATAATTTAACCCGAAACCAAAATCTTTGTAACCAAGTAGTTCTTAGTGCCTGAACATCAGCGAAACCAAATGTAAAAAAGTGAAAACAAGGAAAAGAAAAAAAAAAAAAAAAAATCAAAGGAAACCAGTAAATGGACTGACTCTTATATAGCGCTTTTCTACTTCGAGCTCTCAAAGCACTTTATACAACATGCCTCATTCACACACATTCATATAAGCACTTCTTTCTACAGCTAAGTGCTTTCTATCTAACACATTCATACTCCGGTGGTATTTTACAGTGTTTTTCAGAAGCTGGCTATTCAAGAGCTGACAAGTAGCTAGTGAAAACAGGTTTAAGCTGAGACTTGTGGAAAGTTAGTTAAATCTTGAGACTGGCAACTTGAGTTTAACATCATGAGCTATTGATTTTTTTTTTTTTTCAAAAACAACCAAGAGGATAGTTTCTTTGAATCAGTCTTCAAAGGAATGTGACTTAAAGAAAACCAGACTTCCTAATCTGGTGAGCACAGTGTGGCTGGGTTCCTCCATCTGATTCATCAGATGCCTGTTAGGTTACAGAACCTGTCTTAGTGCACCTCTCCAAATTTTTCTGCAGTGGTGTAGGTGATGCTGAATTGAGGGGACCACAAACTCCTCTTTTTAAAAAGAAGTGGTTGATATTCAGTGTGAGGATTCAAAAGGGCTAAATCCAGTGACCACATAATTTTACAGTCTTTTTTTTTTTGAAGAAAGGGAGGTTGCAATTCCAAGTGGCACTGTAGGATTGGAGGGAGGGACACAGTGGTCTTGATTAAACCACTCAGTATAGCTGTTGCTTTTTGAAAGAAAGACTGAAGATAAAACTGTTTCCCTAAAGCTTTACAGAAGACTTTGAGACCTGAGATGTGAAATGTGGAACTCAACTGCAACTATATTTTAATATATACAGTGAAGGCTGAAATCATGCATAACTAGGAGGGTAGCAGTTGCTAGTGCATATGGTAACTTGAAAAAAGGAAATTAAACAAGATACTTTAAAAACCTGTTGGAAACTGTTAGGATAACTGTGTTTCGATCAGAAACTGGCCAGTAATAAAAGGTGTACCGTATTTTCCGGAGTATAAGTCGCACTTTTTTTCATAGTTTGGCTGGGGGTGCGACCTATACTCCGGAGCGACGTATATGTGACATTTATAACACATGAACCAAAATACTCCAGCCACTTGACATCTCCGTGAACCGGAGCTTTAAGGCAGTCTGGCGTAACCTGTGGGCACAGTGGATGATGGATGGAGAGCACAGCTTAACGGCAACTGGGAGAATGCGCCACCCAACTTTCCTGGAAGTCATTGGATGGATCAAGAAAACATGGGCTTCAGTGACAAACCATCCTGTTGGGATTCAGAAAGGCTGGAATAATTGGAACTGCAGCTGACGACGAGTCTGACTAACGCGACACAGAAGAGGAAGCGGCGCTTCGTCTACGGAGTGTACGGAATTGTTTAGAAGTGACACCGAGGATGAAGAATTCAATGGATTGATGGTTTGGTTAACTTGTTAGCATGTTCTTTATGCTATGGTTATCTGAATAACTTAATGTTACGTTAACATACCGAACACGTGTTCGTTGTGCGTCATGTAGCTGAATGTGTTACGTTAGCATAACGTAGGCGTAACTGTGTTCGTCCTGTTCTTTAATCCATTATTATTTTAAATTGTCTTTCAAGATGGAATTTCTGCTCTGGGTCTCGGATTCTATCAACACCCCCCCCCCAAAAAAAAGTGCGACTTATAGTCCAGTGCGACCTATATATGTTTTTTTCTTCTTTATTATGCATTTTTTGGCTGGTGCGACCTATACTCCGGAGCGACGTATAGTCCGAAAAATACGGTACTTACACTGCCCTCAATAATCCGAGCCTGAGTACACATCAGTTTGTCTCAGCATCTCAACTTCTATTTCATACTGTCTCTCTTTTACACACACCCACACTGCTGAAAACAGCTCTAGCAGATCACAGCAAGGTTCATGATTTATTTTAGGCATTATGTTGTTTAATTGGGGACATTTTTAGAAGACACAATGTCCTCTAACTTTCTAGAGTTGTTAATAGCTTGACAAAGCAGTAGCTGCTATTACAAAAGCACTGGAATTCTGCGCTTGGGCATGGATAGTGACACAGTGTACTGTACTCCAGTCCTCTTCAAGAGGGCCAGGGCACATGGCACAATGGTTACATTAGCTCACCAGGGCACCGTTCATTTAAATATGCCTACGCATGGCACACTCCTCAATCAAACAAGGGTTTGGGAGTCAAACGTGCTCTCCCAATATATGGCTCTAGTTTTAGTACACACTAAAATGTTTTTATATGTTGGCAAAGACTGGATGACAACTGTTGGGGGTTGGTGAGTTGTCTTAGTAAACCATGACCAAACAAGCCAACATATAGGCTTTGACATCCTTCTTCACACAAGGCAACCAAAAGAAACTTTTCAGAAAAGAAAGTTCCCTACTCATCCTTGGATGGCAATAATTTAGGGATGTGAGCCTAACTGAACCTGGGAGCAAACTGAGGAGGGAACACAAGAAGGTGAACACTAGCTTAAGAGAAGAAGACATAGGAATGCAGCTTCCTGTTCTTGTTCCCAAGCACTGCAAAAGGATGGCCCCAAGCCCAGGATCAGCCTTCACAATACACTGGAGAGATGAGTCAGACTGGACCACATTTCCACTGACAAGGTGCCGGTGCTGGTGTTCGTGCCAGTGCTGGTGCTGCTTAGGAACAAGCCTGCATTTCCAATACTTTGCGAACTGATCCTTTATGTATGAGTGTGGGTGCTTCCTCATCTGGAAACACAAGCCGAAGGGCACAAACATGGCACAGACTTTATTTCTTGTGATGCAAACATATTTTACAGTCCAAACATAACTGTTGCAACATCTGTGTGCAGCACAAAGTATACACAGATAGCAATTACGAGCAAGACGACAAGTACACATTTTGCATCCTTTTATCTGTTATGAACTGATACAAAGCAGCAAGTTCAGCCTTAGATCCCAACCTAATTCACAGACGTGAAAATCGCATCGCTTTTCTCGTGTAATACACACCTTGCAGTGAAATGGAGTGAAAAAAAAACTTTACGTTGAGATGGCAGAGTCACGCCCTTTCTCATGTAAACGGGGCCTGAATTGGCTGTGTGGATGTGAGCTTCAATGTCAGTCTCTCTGTCTTGGCAATAAAAAAGGAGTGGCAACCTACCCAGTGCGTATCCTGTCTCTCGCCCTATGACACCTAGCTTGGATAAGTGGAAGAAAATGGATACATAGACCGATGTATGCATTTGACCCTTAAAAATTTATGCAGGGGGGGTAAGACTCTTATCCTTGTTTTCCACAACAAAAGAAAAAAAACAACCTAGGAGCAAGATTAGAAAAGACTGGGATTAGCTGCAGCCAGAGACCCTTTGATCTATTTTTCCACTGCTTCAGTTTCAAGGCATGATGTATTTTAGAGCTGGCTCCATGTAGGAGGTTAACAGGGCCATCACATGGGCAGTGAGGTGGTAAATAGGGATTTTGGCTTTACTGAAAACATCTCCCAAATCACAGTACTCCTATGGCACAAGTCTGGAGGGTGCATGCCCAATAGACTGAAAACCTCTTTTGCAGATGGGAGAGCTGACATTAGGTAAACAGGCAAAAGTTAATCCAGCCAACTCTGCCAGCTGACCAATCAGAGTTGTGGGGTTTTAGCCAAGAATGGCCCAAAATAATTGGAATTTGAAACAAAGAAAAGGCAAAAGAACTTCAGGTAATCATTATGGTTCCGACAGAGGGCTAGCTTAATTGCCCCTGACTGGTAAGCGATGCTAGTAAGGAAAGTACTAGGGGCACATCTACTGTGGTGGCATGGAGTGACATTTGCCACCCTAAAACAATTTGCATAGTTGAGAGGTAATCTATTGAGAGGTATGAAGAGAAAGGGGTGGCATCGCTGGTTTCTTCCACCCAAAGAGGAGGGATCAGGGAGACAGAGTCAGTGTAGTTACAGATAGCATAATAGAAGATGTCAGTGCAAAGCAAGATCAAGTGGAACAAGTTGAACCAAGGCAAGAAGCTGAACCATGGCAAGCAGCAGAGGAAGAAGACATAGGCATATAGTCCAGAGCCAAAGAGTCAGACAGCAGAGGGGTGGGGAGATGGGCTGAGTTCCCTAAGATGTCTGAATTTGAATAAATGTTAGAAAAGAAAATGCTGTGTAACTAACATAATAATGAATTACACATAAATAATGTGTAATGAGTATTGGGATTGTGTTGCATTAGAAATGTAATGAACGAACTTGAGCTTGTCAGATTTATTTAACAAATAGATTTTTCAAGACACTGTTCAAGCTCATGCGATATTTTTATTTTTTATTTTTGTAGGTGCATTTAGATATATCTAAATTTAGAAATGATGGCCCCAAACAATCACATGATGTGAAATTTCCCAAGACATATCAAGGATGTGCCAGGAAGAGCTACCGCCCAAAATGCTACAAAACACACCTTTGGCTGAAATATTCCCAGGGTGAAGATTCTTGTTACTATTTTGCTTGCTGGCATTTCTCCATTCTTGATGTCACCAAAAGTGTACTTTCAGCTGTGGATATCATAATTTGAAGAAAGCCATATTTACCACAGTGAATTTTGTTCTCATGCCAAATCTCAGAATAATAAAACAGCAATAATTACATGGACAGAGAATGAGTGAAAAAGATGAAACTCTGATGACCGTAACAGATGTCCATCACCAGCAGCAGGTGCATGAAAATCAGACATACATTAAATTCTAATCCTGACTGCTACAGAAAATGTAGCTCAGCATAGTCACAGGGAGCCTGCTGACTTAAATAAAAGGGTATTTTATTAGAAATGCTAAAGATGGTAGGCAACCATGACTCTGGTAAAAGATAAGATAAGATAAGATAAGATAGTGTTTATTTGTCACATGCACAGTTATACACAGTACAATGCACAGTGAAATGTATTTTGCACCTGCAACCTTATATACACACACATATAAATAAGAAGAATAAAAAAAAATAAAAAAAGTAATTCACACTATACACTATACTCTATATACTATACACTAGTG
Organism: Archocentrus centrarchus; assembly: GCF_007364275.1. Classification (NCBI taxonomy): domain Eukaryota; kingdom Metazoa; phylum Chordata; class Actinopteri; order Cichliformes; family Cichlidae; genus Archocentrus; species Archocentrus centrarchus. The sequence goes on from NW_022060257.1 coordinate 1,390,304, forward strand.
TTGTAGTCAAGACCACCTAACCCGAGACCGAGACAAGACCAAGACCAGAGGGTATCGAGACCGAGACAAGACCAAGACTTTTAGGGTCCGAGACCAGTCGAGACCAAGACCGAGGGGGGGCGAGACCGAGACAAGACCAAGACCAGTGCCTGACACTACATGACACAATAAAATGTGAAAAATGATCAAAATCACTTCTCAAATTCATCTGAAAGATCCGCATTCCCATAACATTACCCTGATATTAAAAACTCACAGCTCAAATAAATATAACCATCTTTATTTAATACTCCTGGGTATTAAATAAAGATCATTTATCACAGAATGTAAAACAATTATTCATAGTTCATCACAATAGTCTTAACTATTCTCTGCCTTTCATAAACTATGCATAAAGTTGTGTTGTTTTTAAACCAACAACCTTTGTAAAAATGGGTGCTTTTTCAAAACCACATAGCTAAATGTGTAAAACTGAAAAAATGGCAAACACTCATCGACAGTAAGAACTAAAGCCTTTAATCTTATACAGATTAAAGCTGCAGGATGTAACTTTTATAAAAAATCTGGTTTTTACATATTTGTTAAAACTGTCACCATGTCAGACAGTATGAGACCGATAATCTGCGAAAAAAATGGAGCTCCTCCACCTCCTCCCTGAACCGCTCCCAGTCAAAAACAACCAGTCAGAGCCAGGAGGAGGGTCTTAGCACTGTCAATCACTCCTGGTGTATGCTGCTCAATGTAGTTGTGTGCAACACTTCATAATTTGGTATCGATCCTATGCCACAGGGCCATTATCACCGATACTGATACCAATACTTTTTAATAATTATGAAGAATTTCCATGAAGTTTAACTGGTTTGAGATTTTTTTTCCTTTGGATCATTAATTAGTTAAAACCCAGGATAGAATTGGGCAAAGTTTATATGTAAGTAGAAAATACTTTATCAAAATAAAAGTTATTGTTCTGAAACAATAGAATAAAACAATTTTCCCCATACATTGATGTCTGGAATTTTTTTTCATAAATTAAGTGTACAAAATCATCACTCAAGAACAAATGCAAACTTTTTTCCAGGTAGATTTTTCAGAAAGTATAATAAAAAAATTTTATAAAAAATGTTCCTTCATTCACTAATTTTCTACAAATTTACATTTAAATTTGATTTAAATGTTTCATAGCAAAATCCTTTTTTTTCCCAAATAAAATATGTTATGCATCACATGACAGTATAACAAAACACTGTGGGGAGGGGAGGAGCAAAGTGCTCTGTGCTGTGACAGGAGCGACACTTAGACAGTCAGCTCGCATCTTTGATGAAACTGCAGCACTGCATACAGGAGAGAAACTGAAGCCAAAGTATCGATCTCATCACACTGATATTGATCAATACCAATACCAACGTTGGCATCCATATTATCGATATCAGGATCAATCTGCCCACCACTAGCTCAATGTACTAATGGCGGAGAAACAACTTACTTACTTCTCTGCTGTTACCATTGGTGGTGGCCATGGTAACTTCCGGGTTCTAGCAAGAAATATTTCTCACCACAGCACTAATGCTAATGCTAATGCTATTTAGTAAGCTAATACTAACCACTAAATGCCGCTCCCACTTGTTAATTGAGTGATGGGGCCTAAGACATAACCAGAAAGCAGTAATCAGTTTTTTTGGACGTGTAGTTACATTTCTCGAGGTGCATGTCAGGTTTGCTTCAGAGAGGATTTTCAGTTATACACAAAGGATCAATGCAGAACTCTAAATCAGGCCTTATTAGATTGATAGAATGATCATTTTTACATATAATCCAGAAAAGTTACATTTATACATCACGCATTTAATGTGTCCCAGAGTGCCGTTTCCTTCCACTGTGTTTGCAGAAATCACATAAAAAAATACACAACAAAAACATAATCCAGATTCCTCGGCTGCTATAGCATTTCCTACATTTGAATATCAGCCACCATATTGTGAGCATAAACTATCACGTTTTTAATGCAACAATAGGAAGTGACATCATCTTGCTGGGAACTGTAGTATTTTATTCTTGAAGGCCTCTCATAGCTCTACTGGTGCTGAAAATTAATGTTTGACTATGGCTTTCTGAATACAAGTAGGGCTGCAACTATCAATTATTTTAGTAATCAAGTATTTAATTGATTACTCCGTCAATTAATCAAGTAATTGGATAAGAAATAATTTTTCATTTTAACAACTCATCAGCATATTTTAACTTCCGTACTGCAGATGTTTCTCTGTGTGAAACAAACAGGGTGGATGGAGCAGCTACAAAGTTCTCTGTTCTTCATGTTGCTGATCAGGTGGTTGATAAAAACATTTTGACGGATCCCCTCTGTACTGATGGTGGTGGAGGGGGCACCGAACGATTGCTAGTGCTAATGGCAGCCCCCCTTTCCCCAGTACACTGTGGTTATAGATCTGTTCTGGTGGCTACAGCTGACGTAAAGAAAAAAATAACAGCTGACATCCTCTGCACAACACGTGCGCACATTCAAACATGCGCACTCACAGCACAGAGAAGTAGGGGCGTGAAAAAACATCTCAGCGATCCACTCGTGTTAAAGGGTCGTTTTTGGTTTTTTTGGAAATGCTCCGCTTACACGGAGACACCTGAGCTGCAGAGCTGAAACCAAACATCAAAGCAACAAATTTGTGTCGAGTATTTTTAATAATCGAATTGCGTTATTCCAAGAATCGTTGCAGCCCTAAAACTTGCATTAAATTTTTAGTTTGTGTATCAAAATACATGAAGGTTGGTATTTACCTTTCATGCTGGGATTTTTTTGTTGAATCGGAAGCCTGAAATTTTCCTTTGATCTTCATTTTCCCTCTTACTTCTCTTGTGTTCATGTGGTTATTTCGATTTATGCAGCACACGCGTGACCATAGTGAGATCAAACGTACACACTGTGAATGAAACTGTCCGTGCTCTGTGGTAGATTGCAAACTGCGGTGAAATGATACAGGCGTAAGCAGCGATAATAGCAGCGACCTAGCCGGGGCGGAGTCTGTGAGGTGCGCTCCTTTGAGAGGCAGAGGAGCGCAATATTTGTGAGATTTGAATCAGTACATTTTGCATCCAATAAAAGCAAAGATGTTAACAAATAAATTGGACAGTATTCTGGCAATTTAGTGATATTTCCACAGCTGTGGTCTTGACTGGTCTTGAAATAAAATCCCGAGTCCGCAAGGTCCGAGTCCGTGACAAGACCGAGACCAAATGCGGTCGAGTCCATGACAAGACCGAGACCATCAAAAAGCGGTCTCGAGACCGGTCTCGAGACCAAGACCGATCTCGAGTACTACAACACTACTATACACCATACACACTTTTTAAATTATAATATTTACACTGTGCAATAATGGTCCAGTTAGGGCTCAGAGTTGAGCAGACGGATGGCTTGTGGGTAAAAACTCTTCTTCAACCTTTCAGTCTTAGCCCTCAGGCAGCGGTAACGCCGGCCTGATGGGAGCAGGGAGAAGAGAGAGTGTCCGGGGTGGCTGGGCTGTTTTAGGATCTTCATGGCCCTCAGCCTGCACTGCTTGGTGTAAATGTCCTGCAGGTTGGGGAGGGTGGTTCTGATGGTCCGTTCAGCTGAACGAACAACCCTTTTTAGGGCCATGAAGTCCTGCTTGGTGCAGTTTCCCATCCAGGTGGTGATGCTCCCACGCATGATGCTCTCGATGGTGCAGGTGTAAAAGTTCCTGAGCACCTTGAGTGGGAGCTTGAAGTCTCTCAGCCGCCTGAGGAGGTAGAGACGCTGTCTGGCCTTCTTCACAGTGATGTTTATGTGATGAGTCCAGGACAGGTCCTGTGAGATGGTCACTCCCAGGTATTTGAAGGTGTCCACTCTTTCCACCTCAGCACCACTTATGACAAGTGGATGGTAGTCCCTCTGCTGCTTCCTGCTGAAGTCCACGATCAGTTCCTTTGTTTTGCTGACGTTGAGCAGGAGGTGGTTCTCCTGGCACCAGTTCTCCAGGCGGGAGACCTCTCTCCTGTAGGCTGTCTCCTCATTGTGAGAGATTAGTCCCACAACAGCAGTGTCGTCAGCAAACTTGATGATGACGTTGGACTCTGACGTGGCCTCGCAGTCATGGGTGTACAGTGAGTACAGCAGAGGGCTGAGCACACAGCCTTGGGGGGATCCAGTGTTGAGGGTGAGGGAGGATGAGGTGAGGTGACCCACTCGTACCACCTGTGGTCTGCTGGTCAGGAAGCTGTGAACCCACCTGCACAGGGATGGGCCCAGGCCCAGGTCCAGCAGCTTAGAGACCAGCCTGGAGGGAACTATGGTGTTGAATGCTGAGCTGTAATCTACAAACAGCACTCTCACATAGTTCCCTCCCATAGACATATAGACCGGAACAACCAATCAAAAATGCTCTGTACACCTGCAAAACAATCCAGAATGAAATCCTATCATGTTTGGCTGAAATGGTTGATGAGATCATGCAAGGGGTTAAAGAGAGTGCACAATTTTCAGTCATTGTAGATGAGACTAAAGATGACAGTAAGTACTATAATGGTGCCATAATGAGAGTTTCATGGGGTTTCAAGAAGCAGACAGACTGGATGCTGCTAGCGTGATTATTGGTTGTTTAGAGAAATATGGACTGTATTACAGAGCCTTGTTGGCCAAAGTTATGAGGGAGCATCTGTGATGAGTGGGTCACATTCTCATGTACAAGCAAGGATAAACGAGGTGTCCAAGAATGCTTTCTAGGTTCACTGTAGTGTCCATTGCCTAAACCTGGGTCATGTGTCCATCAGAAATGGCTGGCAGTGCAGTCTTCTAGACATATAGCATGTTACAATATCGTGGATAGGTTGGCTGTTATTTTACATGTGCTGGAAGCTATCTCATCAGACAATAATGCACAGAGAGCTGTAGAATCAAGAGGGATTTTGATTCAAATGGACCAATTTTATTGGATGCTTTGCATTCATATTATGAAAGTTGGTTAGGAATTAAATCCATCTGGTGCTACATTTTGAGAGGGGAAGATGTGCTACTTCTTGCCCATGTTTATGATTCACTGAATCTGAAATACCTCAGATTAGGCGAGTCTTAGAAAGACTTGCAAGAGTGATGAACAAGTTCCTACCACCCTCCTAAATTTGTGAGTTTCTTAGGCCATATAATGATGTGTTTGTTGTTTTGTTTTTTAACTATTCCAGTTGTGTGAAATAGCATGGTAAGATGATGCCACCAGTGCAACAAGTCTAGCTGTGAAATTTCCTCCCTACTAAATATTCCACAGGCAACAGTTAGTAGTATTATAACAAAGTGGAAGCAATTGGGAATGACAGCAACTAGGACACAAAGTAGTCAGAGGATGCTGAGACAAATAGTGTGCAGAGGTCAAACAAACCTCCAAACTTCATGTGACCTTCAGATTAGCTCAAGAACAGCGCGTAAGGAGCTTTATGGAACGGTTTCCATGGCCAAGCAGCTGCATGCAAGCCTTACATCACCAAATGCAATGCAAAGCATTCAGTGCAGTGGTATAAAGCACGTCGCCACTCGACTCTAAAGCAGTGGATGTGTTCTGTAGAGTGATGAATCAAGCTTCTCTGTCTGGCAATCCGATGGATGAGTCTCGGTTTGGCAGTTGCCAGGAGAATGTGTGACTGCAATATGTAAAGTTTGGTGGAGGGAGGATTATGGTGTGGGGTTGTTTTTCAGTGATTGGGCTCCCATTAGTGGAACCCCTCTTCTATGGAACCAGCTCCCAGTTTGGATTTGGGAGAGATACACCCTCTCTCTTTTTAAGATTAGGTTTAAAACTTTCCTTTTAGGGTCAGGTGACCCTGAACCATCCCTTAGTTATGCTCCAATAGGCTTAGGCTGCTGGGGGCTTCCTATGATGCACTGAGTGCTTCTTTTCATTCACCTCTTTTTACTCTGGTTATACATCACTCTCTATATCATTAGTTATTATTAATCTCTGTCTCTCTTCCACAGCGTGTCTTTTGTCCTGTCTCTCTCCTCAGGCCTAACTGGTCGCAGCAGATGGCTGCCCCTCCCTGAGCCTGGTTCTGCTGGAGGTTTCTTCCTGTTAAAAGGGAGTTTTTCCTTTCCTTTCCTTCCTTCCCTTTTGATTTTTTTGATACCACCACTGTAGATGTTACATGCACTTATTCACAAAGCCAGTGGAGTTTGCTTAACTTTAAATATAGGACATGCTTTATAGTTAGCAGTTTGCACAAAAAGCCCCCCAAAAGCCCAAAACCCCTTAAAAAAAAAAAGATTGTGGCATTTTCTGGGAAGACAGTCTGTTATAGACATTTGGAAGGCGTTAAGATGTTTTTGAGTGGGGTGTTACTTTAGAGTTTCCTGTCTCCTCTGCTGTGGATACTGGTAAACACCAAGTCATAATTAAGACTGGGAATTTGTTTCTAAAATCTCTAAACGGTATGCTTTTCTACTGGGTGTCTGAATTTTTCCTCTCTGTAGAAACAATACTAGACAGTAAAGGGAAATTAAGAGATTTAAGCCAGTATTTGTTTGTAATGTTCTGTGGGATCTGTTCTTCCTGTGGTATTAAAATCCACGTTTGATTACTTTACTACGCTTTCTCCAGAAAACATTAGACTGGTTTATATTGGTAAGCACATGTTAAGATTGTTTGTGTTGTATTTTAGATAAGGAATTGTGAAACACATGAATGCTGTGTTAATCTCCCAGAACACAAGATGGGAACAGACCAGATGATTTCCAGTGAAACAGTCAAGCCTGTTTCACTGGAAATCTCAGAGCTGATCAAAGTCATTTGATCTGTTGCCATCCACATTTTAACATTGTGTTAAATGTATCAGAAGGTCAACAACTTGGAAACTTCTCATTAACACACTAAAATGTCTTTCAGGCATTTAACCAAGCCATCCATGTTTAGTTGGTTTTAGTTGTACAGCTATGTCAGGTGGCTGTGAATACCACTTGTGACACCTCATGCAAATATTTTCAGTAGCTACTTTAAAGGTGTTCACCACTTTCTGGGTGGGCTATTCCAAAATAAGTGTTGGAACCAGCAGCTTGTAAAAAAACATACAGACCATCTAAAACCTATAGGTGCCATCATGTCCTATTGTGTAACCTATGTATTCCTGTCTTAGGTTTGAGTCCATTTGGGCACCTTTACTGCATAGCTTTTCCAGTCTTTTGTATCATTTTCTGTCAGCCCCACACTGCTATAGACAGAAATGTCAAGCCACCTTTTAAATAAACAAATTGCCAGCAGATATGGAATATTTGAATATTTACAATTCCATGACACCTGGCCAACATGTATGGAGGAAGCTAAGAAGGTGGTACATGGAAATAAATTAGGCAGCATTTTAAAGCAAATAATTAGTAACTGATTACTAAAGTACAAATATTAATTGTTATAATTTCATGGTGCGATAATTGTGAAACACTCTTATATATTTAAAGAGCTGCAAAACTGTTCATATTTATGTTTAAAAAAAACTACTAAATTATTAAATATTACAACTGAAACCTGCCAGTGACTGCTACACTTAGCTATTTATTCTCCATCATTCTTTGAAGGTTTCTTAAGTTAAATGTTTTAAATGTTTACAGTGGATGCCTCTAGATTTCTATACAGCGTCACTTTTCATGCCCGTCTCCCATGGAGCCTACAGTCTAATAATTGAATGCTCTGCCAAGTTAACTGCAGTTTTCCCCCAGAGTTCAGCCATGTCCCTGTTTGGCCCAAAGGGCTTCACTAGATAAAATAACTTTCTTTTGGCTAATGTTAGCAGCCTTGTCTCTAACCATAAGATGCTGAATTATGTAAATAAATAAATTAAAAGAATTCAGTATTCTGTGGTTTGTACCACAGCCAACAACCAGTTGCACAATTTTATAGAAGCAATACATTTTGTAAGTGAACTATGTGAACTGTTTGATTAAATATTTGAAAACCATGTATCATTTTTGTTCCACTTCATAAAGATGCTACTTTGTGTTGGTCTGTCACTGAAAATCTCAATGAAATACATTTAAGTTTGTGGTTATAAGGTGACAAAATGTGAAAAAATTCAAGTGATATAAATATTTTTGCAAGCCACTGTAAGCATTTAGGCTTCAGTCAGTTCCTTTTCAGATGGACACACACTCATAATTATAAACATGTCTAAAATAAACACAACCTCTTTAAAGTTAAATAATATACTGGTGATAAATATCAATGAGACCTTTTACAACAATGTGAAACGCATTTATAAAAAAGACTCAATAAGCTAAAAAGATTTGCAGAATTTTTCTGTTGTCTCAATATTTAAATGAATTATATGTAAAAGTCAGTATGTCTTGATTTATTTGGATTTCACTTGTCAAAATCCTGATGTTATTTGTTACAAAATATTTTATTAACAAATATAATGAGGATACAGATCTATGTGCCCAGTACATGGTGAGTTCACATTTCTGTTTAACTTTCTGGCAGAAGTGATAAATGTCAACTACAATTCTTAGTTTAAAAGCTCAAAAAAACATTTAAGCTCCATGATTAGAATGATTTATGATTGTCAAAGTAATCATCACAGGGTGTCCTTTGGTGCCAGAGCCTTGCCACAAGATTGCAACAATATTGCAACCAGTCTCACTCCTAACTTGTCATAGATGGATGCTTTGTCAGAGCCCCTTAGCATCAGACTTAAATGCACTGGATACCTTAAAGAGTCATTTGCAGGGTGCATCATTAGCCTTTTTGGCGTTTTTTTGACTGTGCAATAAATAAAGGGAATCCCATGAGCTACTTCAGGCAGGCAATTTGAACTTCACTGCATCATACACATTTTCAAGTTACAAACAAACAAACAAGTACCAACCCACCCCCACCCCCCACTTTAGTGGTCAGCTGCAGAATTACTCTAACATGTCAGTGCTGTGCCGCCCTGCATCCCTGCCTGCTGTTTCAACTCCTCCACCATCCGAACATCCATTTGTAGGTTCCAGGAGAATATTTTACTAATCACCTTCTAGTTTATATGTGCATTATATTAGGTACTGGCAGCCAAATTTTCTAAATCATTTTAAAGTCATTTTGCTTCATTTTGTTGTCAAAAAGAAGTATGCAAAATTTCAGGTCAATAGCTCTAGCAGTTTTTGAGATTTTGCCCTATGCTGGTACTGATTTTGAAATCCATCCATCCATTCATTCATTCGCTTCCACTCATCCTGTTTAGGGTCGCCGGGGGGGCTGGAGCCTATCCCAGCTGTCATAGGACGAGAGGCAGGGTACACCCTGAACAGGTTGCCAGTCTGTCGCAGGGCCAACACAGAGAGACAAACAACCTTTCACACCTATGGTCAATTTAGTGTAGCCAATTAACCTAACCCCAGTAAGTGCATGTCTTTGGAATGTGGGAGGAAACCCAGACGGGTACTCTGTGGAGAGAGATACTCTGTGGGCCAAGGTGGACTCGAACCCAGACCTTGCAGATGTTATTTTAACTGTGAGGCAGCAGTGCTAACCACTGCGCCACCGTGCTGCCTGAAGTCATAGAAAATTAAGATTTATTGCCATTTACTCATAATTTCTACCCAATCGATCACATATTTACAAGCTCCAGTTCATGGCAATTCAAAATTCTAATTTACAGAAATTTTAAAAGAAAGAAAAGAAAAGCATGTTGCTAATCTAATATGTAGTCTTAGCTCGCCTAGAGCCACAGGAAGTTCAAAATTTAACATATGAAAGTCCAAAACTGCTTCCAAGCCACTTTCTGACCACAGAAAAAACATGGCAGAAAACATTTGAGTTACCTAAAGAAAACACTGAATGCACCATATGGCTTTGTTTACACCAGTAAACAATCAGAAGGCTGCATCACGGTCATGTGACAGACTGCAAATTGTACATGCAACAAAACAAAGTTACCAGGGCTGAACAAAGTTACCAGGATGGATCCTAGCTGGGGTGAGTTTCAGTGGTCTGACGCAGTGTAAAGAGAACCAGTGGGGTTTTGGGACCTGTTTGATTTTAAAGAAAACTTCAAAAATTTTATTTTATTAAAGAGATATTGAAAAAATTCCAATGGAAATTTCATTTGAAGGGGATTTTGGGTAGAAAAAAATCTATTAATTCCTGATTTTGACATTGATGGAAAGCTTGTAGAATGATTGGGAATAATGTAAAAAGTGTTTTGTTTTGTTTTTTAGCTCCAATTGCAACTCCACGTGAGGAATCTGCTGAAATGTAGCAGAGCAGGACACTTGAGGTAAACAGTCAGCTGAACACATACTCATCAAATCTAGCAGTTTTCTAAGTGGATTTATGAATATTAAGATTTTGGAATTGGTATGTATGGGCTGAGAATTTCAAAAACTTTTATTTGGTGTAAGAATGTTTAAAATCCCACCAAGCAGACCTGACCACTTTACCAACTCTATAGTTATTATCAAAGTGCTGCAGGTACCTAATTATATGTGTGAGGAGAGATTACCTTGGACTCTATTGTACTGTCTTAATGAATCTCTATTTTTCTCTTCTCTTTCCACTCACACACCAACCAGTTGAGGCACATGCCTTTGTTACACCCTGAGAAGGGGAAAGGAAATCAATAAATACACTCGAACGCGATGCTTCTCCTTCAGCAGCTTCATTGAGAAAATAATTATTTTGAAGTATACACATAGATACAAAACATTAATATGAAACACTATAACAAAAGTACACATCAGTCAGTTCTAGGACAATATCACAAAATGATCTTCCTTCATCTGTCTTCACAGGTAAATAATGATTTCAACCAAGGTACAGTATAATTTCCCCGTCCTCCCTTGCAGGTGAACCCAAATATGACATAAATGCCCAAGCAAATTATTAAACACAAATTTAAATCATCAAACTCCAAAGTATTGAAAATAACACTTATATACACACATCAACAGACATTTTTCCTTATTCCTATTCTCTCTACAATAGTTGTTCAGTACAAACAGAACTAACACGCACATGCATCGCCATCACCGTATGCACACATTCTGGCGGCGCAGTGCACTATGCTAGCGGCAGCGTAGAGCACTTAGCTCAGCTAGCTAGCCAACAGTATGCTACAAGAAATGCAAAAGAAATAACACTTCAAAACGTCTTGAACAGGTAGTGAGTCAGTCTACAGAGAGTCAAACAAAACTCGGCACATATCTCCACAGCTTAGGAGCACAACACTCATCACATACCTGAGAAGGGGAAAGGAAATCAATAAATACACTCGAACGCGATGCTTCTCCTTCAGCAGCTTCATTGAGAATGAAGCACCGCGGCCGGAGTGCCCCCCTCCTGCAGTGCAAGGTATGACTAAATGATCACATATCCCACACATTAACAAAAAGGCTCAACAAGTAGATCACCGATGGAAGAATGATAGGTTATATTCTTAACAATTCCCATGGAGATATTTACCTCAATTATGAACTTTGATTAATAATCAATAGAATAATAAAATCAACCTATCACACTCTCCCCTACAAAGTTAGATGTCGTCCCGACATCACAGCACTCATAAACCAAGGGTTCTTAAGTCATTATATCCTAGTTGGCTCAACCACGTGATCGGTGGGAGGGTACCGCCAATTAATCACCCAAATTTAGTGATCTGTTCTCTTCATTCATCATTTTCGGCACTGAATCTGTGTCTAGTATCCTTGCATAATTATAGGTTGGTAGGTCTGGAATGGATTGGTCCACAGTGTCACTGGTCGAATGTGTTGATATTGTATGGGCTGATGTTGGTAGAGCCTTTCATTTCCATATGCTGTACTATAGCATGTTGGAGTCCCAAGTTGATCATAGGTGAAGACTTTAGGGGCTCGTCTTTCCCTCCTTGGTGCACCATCTGTCTGTTCTTTTTCTCCTCCAGGTGGCTCTAGATGTTGGAATGCTGGAATTTCATCCACTGCTTTTTCAACTAAGCTCTCATCCCTGTCCTGATAGTTCTCTTCCTGTGGCACATTTTCCTGTTGTGTTTCAGGCTCATCTGTGTTTGCTATGAGCCTTCCTTCAATCAATTCATCATCACTCAAATTTTGTTTCTCCTGACCACTGTCCTGTTGTGTGTCTGCACGCTCAATCACTCCGTCTGCATGGGGCATTTGAGAGTGTATTACTGGTTTGTAACAGTACACCCATTCCTCTTCTTCATCTTCCTCTTTCTGATCTGCATTTTCTGTCTCTGTCTCCTTCACCCTTCTTTTCTCTTGCTTTGGTGGTGCTTTTGGCTCAGTTTCCAGAGGTAAGTAATCACACGGCAGCAACAAGTTGCGATGCATGGTTCTTGACCTTCCTCTTCCTTGCTCAGGCTTGACTTCATACACCGGGAGGCCTTCTGCAACCTGACGGATCACAACATGAATATCCTGTTCCCAGTGATTACGAAGCTTTCCAGTTCCTCCCCTAGGTGTCAGGTTTCGAACAAGGACTCGATCGCCAGGACATAGCACAGAGCTTCTTACTTTCCCATCATAATGTTTTTTACTTCTCTCTGCTGCCTTCTTTGCGTTCTCTCGTACTATTTCATGTGCCTCCTGCATTTCTTGTTTCCATTTCTCCATGTATGCTCGGTGGTCTGTTTTCCCTGTCCCAGTGGTGAGACCGAACAGGAGATCAATAGGTAACCTTGGGGACCTTCCGAACAGAAGGTAGAAAGGGGAAAAACCAGTTACCTCACATCGCGTGCAGTTATATGCATAGATCAACTTGTTCAGGGATTCTTTCCAGCTTGTTTTCTGCTGATCAGTAAGTGTCTTTAACATTTGTAATAGTGTTCGGTTGAAGCGTTCAACCTGCCCATTTCCTTGTGGGTGATAAGGTGTCGTTCGGGATCCTACTATGCCACAGTTCTTTTTCAACTGGGAAAAGAGTTGGTTCTCAAATTCGCCACCCTGATCATGGTGTATCCGTGCTGGCAGTCCAAACTTCAAGGCATAATCGTTAAATATACGATCAGCCACTGTTTTGGCAGACTTAGAGGTGGTGGCATAAGCCTGTGCAAAACGAGTAAAGTGATCAACGATTACCAAGATATACTCGTATCCACCTTTACATTTGTCCAAGTGAAGAAAATCTATTGACACCAGTTCAAATGGCTGTGTGGTAACAATACTTGTGAGAGGGGCCCTCATTTCTCTACATGGTGGTTTTTGTTTCAGGCAAGTACAGGTCTTTGTCACATAATGTTCAATGTCTTTTTGCATGTAAGGCCAAAAGAATCTATCCCTGACCAACGATGTTGTTCGATCAGTGCCTTGATGACCCATTTCATCATGCAATTCTCTCAGTACAGTGGTTTTATACTTCTCAGGTAGTACAAGCTGTGTCTTGTTTGTTGTCTTCCTACAAAGAATGCCATTGTTATCAATATGAAGTTTTTCCCATTCACGCAGTAGGCACTTACTGTGGGTGCTTAATGCATTGAATTGTTGTCTTGATGGCCTTTCATTCCTTATTTTGCACTGCATTATTGGGCTAATGTTTTCATCATCCTGCTGTGCTTGCCTAATCTCTGCCACTGGGAATGGTTTGTGTGTCTCTTCACTGACTGCTGTACACTGGAGAGGGGAAAGCATTGCACAGACATTTGCTAAGGTAGATTCTTGTGTCTCAACAGCTTGGGTTATTGTTGCCACACAATCTGATCCCACTTCCTCTGTGCAGTGTGTGATCATTTCCTCTATTTTAACATTTATTCTTGACAGGCTATCAGCATCCACATTCTCTCTCCCTGGACGATATCGGATGGTGAAATGGAAGTCTGCGAGCTCTGCCACCCATCTACATCCTGTTGCATTGAGCTTGGCACTTGACAGAATGTAGGTGAGAGGATTGTTGTCAGTGAACACTGTGAACGTAGGCGCATAATAGAGATAGTCTCTGAATTTCTCTGTGACTGCCCACTTTAGTGCAAGGAATTCCAATTTTCCTGAATGTAGGTGATAATTCCGTTCAGCTGCAGTCAATGTTCGGGAACCATAAGCTATTACACGGAGCTTATCATCCTGTTGCTGATAAAGAACTGCCCCGAGGCCCTGGTTTGAGGCATCGGTGTGGAGGATGAATGGTTTAGAGAAGTCTGGGAACCCGAGGATTGGTGGTTCAACCAAACAATCTATTAGACGTTCCAATATGCACTGGTGTTTTTCAGTCCACACAATTGGCTTATGGGATGGCACAGCTTTGCTCCTTCTTGTAGACTGTCTTGTGTTTGTCCTGTTTTGCGGCACATTATTGTCTTCTGCTGTGCCTTTCAGTAAGTCATAAAGGGGCCCTGCGATACGGGAGAAGTCCTGTATATACTGTCTATAGTAGCTTAACAAACCCATGACAGTCCGCAGCTCTCCCACATTGCTTGGCGCCTTATCTTTCAAAGCTCTTACTACTATGGTGTCACTTGGGTCGATTTTGCTACCTTCTGCTGAAACAATCCTTCCCAGGTAGCGAACCTCAGGTTTAAATAATTCGCACTTACTGGGTTTTAGCTTGACTCCATAATTCCTCAGCAGTTGGAGCACTTTCCTAACATGACTGACATGATCCTCAAATGAGTGACTGTACACTAGAGTGTCATCCAGGTATGGTACACAGATGTTGTCTCGCACCTCTTCCAGACACTCTTCCATGCAGCGTTGGAAAGCTGCAGGTGCATTCATTAGTCCGAATGGGATTCTTATCCATTCGTACAGGCCCCATGGTGTCACAAATGCAGTCAAAGGCCTGCTCTCTTCATCCATAAAGCCCTGATGGTAGGCCTTTCCCTGGTCTAACAAGGAGAACCACGAGTTGCCACCAAGACTGTCGAGGATGTCCTGCACTCGAGGAATTGGCTGTCTGTCAGGGTGAGTCTTTTTGTTGAGTTCTCGGTAGTCTATACAAAGACGTAAGCTACCATCTTTTTTTCTCACACAGACAACTGGTGAGGCATAAGATGAGTTGGACTTCTCTACCCATCCTTGTGCAATAAGGTTGTGCAGGTATTCTTTCATCTCCTTATACAGTGGCTTCGGTACTGACAGGTAAGTGCGTGCCACAGGATCCAAATCCTTGAGTGATATTTTCAGTTTCAGCTTTTCGATACGCCCAATGTCATCATCTGATTTAGAAAAGGAAGCGCATTCATCACGGAGCATCCCTTGTACCACCACTCTTTCAGGTTCACTCAGATGGCTCAGATCAATTGGTGGATCCCATGGAGTGTCAGGAACCCGCCCACTCTCTGCAGCCACGTGATTGACTAACACTGGGGGACACTGATTTGGTTTCTCTAAAATTGTAGCTGGATACACAGCTTGGACTTGCTGTAAGGTGCCCACAACAGTTTTTCCTGATAACTCAATGTCATGATCAGTGGGATTTTGCACATCGAGAGCAATGTAAGGAGGAACACCCTTTCTGAGTGTTATCAAAGTCTCACAAAACTCAAGCCCTTCAGCCCACTGAGGATTTATGTCAGGCTCAAAGAGAAGGGTAGTGTCTTTATTCGGTGGCTTGGTCTGCACCCTACAGTCAATCTGCACAGAGGTGTGTTTGGGTACAAGGATTTTCTCTTTTGACGTTCTCACCACATAGTCATGTGATCGGTCAGCAGTCACCAGATCAACGAAGGTAGTGACATTTTTCTCTCCAAGGCATGGGAAAGCCACTCTCAATGACTCATGCAGCTGCTCTGTTCTTGCGGTATCCATTTGCTCTACAGTACTGGTCTTCACTATTTGTTCAATGACATTAAAGCCTATAATGGGCTGTGGAAGGTTTCCACCTTTCATCACTAACATGGGAACAACAAGTTCTTTAGAGTTGGCTCCCTCAGCAGCCAAACTAAAATTGACTTCAATGAAACCCTTATAAGGCATGTTCTGTCCATTGGCAGCTGTGATTTTCAAGTCATCAGGTGCATCAAGTAACTCAGAGATGTCTTTTAATTTTTCATGTGGTAAATGTCTCTGTTTCCACTTTTCATCAACAATACACACTTGGGAGCCTGTATCCCATAACGCTTGAGTTCTGCAGTTTTGTATATAACATTCAACCATACACTGCTTCCCTACAAGAGCAACAAGACGGGATTGGCTATCCACCTTTATGGGGCGTACAGAACTTGTTTTTGGGTGAATGTGCTGGTTTAACTGAGGTTTTGGTTGTTTATTACAGTTTTTTCTGTGTTTTGGCCAATGTTCAGCTTGACAGATCTTAGAACAATAAATGCTTTTTTTACAGGCTGCACACCTTCTGAGTCTTTTGAGTTTCCCATGAACACCACAGTGGGAGCAAAGCTGTTGGGACATTACACTATTACTAGTTACTCCCTGTCCCGCGGGGGTAACCCTCTTCCGTTTAAAGGACCATCCCTGTCTTGTCTAGGGATTCTCACCCTGCAACCTGCGAGGAAGTGCTCGCTACTACCACATCTATAGCAGTGGGTGCAATATTCAGTTCCACTTTGCTGGCAGCCAACACACTTTCTGAGGCGTGCACGATTTAGAGTGGGATACTGGCGTTGTGGTGCAACTCTCGGCTGATTCTGAGCTGTATCACCTCTTTGTCCCGACCCTGCAGGAGACCAGTTTTGTGGCCAGTGCTGGAGCGGAGGAGGAGGAGGAGCACATTCTGGCACCATGGGTAAGGCAAAGTACTGTGTTTGTGCTGAATTGGGCTGTTGGATTGCCTCTCTGATTTGTGCAACTTCAGCGCCCAAGTTTTTCAACAATGCCATATCAGAACGTATTTCTTTGAGTTCATTCAGCAGGTCGGACTGGGGTTTGATGTTGGTTTCAGGATTTTGGGTTTTTCCTTTTTTATCTGCAGGAGTGTCAGACTGGAGTGAGTGCACAGTGGTTGGCCGCCCCTGGGAAAGTGTTTTCTTTTTCTTTTGTCTCTCTGCTTCATTTGCACAGGCAACATTGAGTTTCTCAAGAAGCAGCTCATCACCAGTTGTTGCTTGTTGGAGGTATGGCTGCAGGTCACTTCTGATGTTGTCATTCTGCAAGCCTGTCAGAATTGTGTGGAGAAACATGCTTTGCACAAGGAGAGGATCATATCTTAAACCAGATTCCTCTTCCTGTGAAGCAAATAGGATTTTTTGTCTCAAATCCAGAGCTCGAATTAAAAAGGTTTGTGGGGTTTCCTTACTACTCTGGACCTCTGATGTGAGCTGTTTGTACAGTTCTGTTGCACCTTTTTCTTGATAGTGGGACCTCAGAATCCTCCTCAAGGTAGGCAAGTTAAGGTTGGTTCTGCCCTCCAGATAACTGCGTAATTGTAAGCCTGGTGCTATTGACCTGATTACTGCATCAACTATTTCTATTTCAGGAACTCCTTTGCTGATGGCTTGTTCAATTTGGTGTGCTAGACTGGAGAAGGTAAGTTTGTCCTTTTGGCCTGGCTCACCAATCTGGCCAGCTATTCTGAATTCTCGGCCCCATGGTAATGATAGGCAGGGCTGGGGGACCTGTTTGGCATGGTTATCCTTCCCACTCACAGACTGTTTGGCTCCACTAATTGGATTTGTTTTTTCCAGTCGTGATAATGCTAAAGCCAACTGGAGTGTCTCTATCTCTCTTTTCAGTCGCTCTTCTTCTGAAGGCTGGGTGACCTGCTTTTGTGTCTCATTTGTCAGGTTAGCATCTGAGGTTATGTGTTCTAGTGCACTATTCTGAGTAGCCTGTTGCAACTCAGCGATTTTATCTTTCAAAACCAGGAACTCAGCCATACCTTGATCCTCAAGCTCGCCCAGCTCCTCTCTTTCTAAGTGGCCTATGACATATGAAATTAGGGAGGAGCGGCTTCTACCTGATACATTTTCAAGTTTTGAACCACCAATACACAGAAAATCACAAACTTCAATCAAAGTGTCCTTGTTCAATGTGTACAAAGCACCAAAAACTTCTAATTTCAAGTCCTCCAACTCTGAAGAATCCATTTCAGTCTCTAGTTTTTACAATGTATTAGTGTGATGCAGGACCTTCTCTTTGCAGAATAGACAGTGTAGCTCTCCTGGTACCAGTAGATGACCTCAGATTGCATGCGGATCCCTCTGCTCGGTCGCGGAACCACCACACCGTATCTCTCAGCCCGTTTGTAGATGGAAGGGGTTGAATGATGACCAGGGCATCTATCTGGGACAGCGGACCCTCATCACATTCATCCCAGCGGTGCCTCCAAAATGTTACACCCTGAGAAGGGGAAAGGAAATCAATAAATACACTCGAACGCGATGCTTCTCCTTCAGCAGCTTCATTGAGAAAATAATTATTTTGAAGTATACACATAGATACAAAACATTAATATGAAACACTATAACAAAAGTACACATCAGTCAGTTCTAGGACAATATCACAAAATGATCTTCCTTCATCTGTCTTCACAGGTAAATAATGATTTCAACCAAGGTACAGTATAATTTCCCCGTCCTCCCTTGCAGGTGAACCCAAATATGACATAAATGCCCAAGCAAATTATTAAACACAAATTTAAATCATCAAACTCCAAAGTATTGAAAATAACACTTATATACACACATCAACAGACATTTTTCCTTATTCCTATTCTCTCTACAATAGTTGTTCAGTACAAACAGAACTAACACGCACATGCATCGCCATCACCGTATGCACACATTCTGGCGGCGCAGTGCACTATGCTAGCGGCAGCGTAGAGCACTTAGCTCAGCTAGCTAGCCAACAGTATGCTACAAGAAATGCAAAAGAAATAACACTTCAAAACGTCTTGAACAGGTAGTGAGTCAGTCTACAGAGAGTCAAACAAAACTCGGCACATATCTCCACAGCTTAGGAGCACAACACTCATCACATACCTGAGAAGGGGAAAGGAAATCAATAAATACACTCGAACGCGATGCTTCTCCTTCAGCAGCTTCATTGAGAATGAAGCACCGCGGCCGGAGTGCCCCCCTCCTGCAGTGCAAGGTATGACTAAACGATCACATATCCCACACATTAACAAAAAGGCTCAACAAGTAGATCACCGATGGAAGAATGATAGGTTATATTCTTAACAATTCCCATGGAGATATTTACCTCAATTATGAACTTTGATTAATAATCAATAGAATAATAAAATCAACCTATCACACCTTCTCCTTCCTGAGCCTGGTTCTGCTGAAGGTCTCTTCCTGTTAATAGGGCATCTTCCTTCCTACCAACATCAAATGCTTACTCATAGGGGATCATCTAATTGTGAGGGTTCTGAACTGAAGTTTCTTCACCAGTCTGCAGGATTATCATTGTGCATTTATCCATCATTGAACACGTTGGACTTCAGTTACACAATCAGGGCAACATTGTAACTTTTATACAGAAAATGTTGTTCTTTGGGTCATTTCATTGATAGCTCAGGCTTGTTGTCCTGTTCCTTTAGCGGGTTCTGGCTAATTATGGCAGAGTGACAGTTTCTGGGGGAGTCTGTTGTTTCCAGGGTGTCTTGTTGCCATGGAGGATGTGCTAGGTCTGTAAAAATGCTTAGGGGGCTGGTATGTGTGAAATTAAAATCCATAAAAAATACCAGGACCGAGGGTTTCCCAGCAGAACACTGTACTGTAACAAGATGAATAATGTTAATACTTTAGTCAGTTTTAAAGTTCTGTCTGATTGTATTGCATTGTTTATTTAACATATGCCCTCCTATTAAATACTGCCTTTTTTTAAATAGACATCGTTAACAATAAAGTTTGTTCACTTCAGAACTTGTCCTTCACATACATCTTGGTTTACAGAGAGCACTGGACAACAAAGGACCAAAAGGACTTTGCTACTGATATTAAATTGACTAGAACTTATTGACTTTATTCTATGTCTTAAGCACTTTTTGAATATTGTGCACATGCTCACTTGATTTGATCCACTTGATCAATTTGAGGTTCAGTGACTTGTGTAAGGACACTGGCATGTGGACTGAAGGAGCCAGAGATCAAACTTCTGATTTCTACTACCTCCTGAGACACAACTGCCCCTGTGCTGACTTTCAGGACCCAATTCAACCCAGTGGATGGCTGAAGTGTGATAATTGCTTACTACACAGAAGTGAAAATGTATGGAAAGTATTTTTGGATCTTTGGAAATGAAAATGTAAAAACTGCTATATAGTTCTTAAATGGTCTCTTATGACAGCGTTTTGTGACTGCTGTCTGTGAAAAGCATTTAATAAATAAACTTTACTTACTTACTCTCTTTTTATTGTGTATTTATTGAGTTTTGGTTCATGTTTTGATTTTGTTGATGTTCTTTCTTGTGCTTAGGTGGGTGGTACATGTGAAATTAAAATCCATAAAAATACCAGGACCCAGGGTTTCCCAGCAGAACAGTGTACTGTAACAAGTAAGAATAATCTTACTCCTTTAGTCAATTTTAAAGTTCTGTTTGATTGTATTTTATTTTTTATTTAATGAGCAAATGCCTTCATATCAAATACTGCCTACTTTTTTTCTTGTGCTTCTAATATTCTTATGTATCTACAGTTTGTTAGTTTAGTGTTATTCTCTATGTCCTGTTCTTAGTTATTTGTCTTGTGGTTAGGTCCTGTTATTTTGTTAGTTGGCTTAATCCTGTGTCTTGTTTTTATTTTATTTATTTATTTATTTAGGGGGTGGCTGTGGCTCAGGAGGTAAATCAAGTCATCTACTAATTGGAAGGTTGGTAGTTTGATCCCTAGCTGCACCAGTCTGCATGCCAAAGTATCCTTGATCAAGATACAGAACCCCAAATTGCTCCCAGTGTGTTCATTAGTGTGAATGCGTGTGTGAATGTTAGATAGAATGCACTTAGATGTAGAAAGTGCTTGTATGATCGGGTGAATAAGACACACTGTGTAAAGTGCTTTGAGTGCTCATGTAGAGTAGAAAAGTGTTATATAAGAACCAGTCCATTTACCTGTGTCGGATAACTTTCACCTGTGCCTTGTTTCCCATGTTTTCAATCTTCTGTTAGTCTCTTGTGTATATATAGTTTTCCCCTTGTCTTTGTTGGATCATCTGTTGTACTGTCCTTTGTCACCTATGCTCCTTGTCTAGATGTTACTCATGTTAGAACTGATGTTACTATAATCTTTACCTAGAAATTTGAGATTCCCCAATTTCTCAGTATCTAGCCACTGCCAGCTGTTCAGCGACCTAGGTCAGGTGCTAGATATGGGGAATCCCCACTTTTCTCAATAATGGTCAAGTCAGTAAAACCAATCACACAGCACAATATGATCACATGATTAGGCTAAGCCAAGCAGGCATGAGAAAGAGTCTACATGTCTTCAGTATTTATTATCATAGCATTAGCAGCTGCACAGAACTACAGCTGTAAGGTGGTTGGTGCCTGCTGTGGCAGTAATCCCTGAACCAGATGGTGGACACCAGAGGTTAAGGGAAGCCATTGAGCTGAAGAAGGAGTCCTATCGGGCTTGGTTAGCCTGTGGGACTCCCGAGGCAGCTGATGGGTAGTGGTAGGCCTAGCGGAATCTCGGGTGGTGGCTGAAGCACAATCTTGGGTGTGGGAGGAGCTCGGTGAGGCCACGGAGAAAGACTTTCAGGCCTCATTGAAGCAATTCTGGCAAACCATCAGATGACTTAAGAGGGGAAAGCGGTGCTCTAGCCACAGCAGTGTATAGCACAGGTGGGGGACAGCTGACTTCAAATGAGGCCATAGTTGAGCAGTGGGAGAAACACTTTGAGAGAAATCAGAGTCTGGGAATGAGGAGGACAACTCGGCCACCACTGGATTCAGCTGGGATTCAGGAGACAGACATCCTTTAAAATTAGGCTTAAAACTTTCCTTTTTGATAAAACTTATAGTTAGGGCTGGATCAGGTGACCCTGAACCCTGCCTTATTTATGCAGCAATAGGCCTAGGCTATGGGGGCTTCCCACCTCTTTTCACTGTCTGTGTGTTTATACACCACTCTGCATTTAATCATTAGTTATTATTAATTTCTGGCCCTCTTACACAGTGTGTCTTTCATATAGTCTCACTCAGGGAGAGGCAGATGACTGCCCCTCCCTGAGCCTGGTTCTGCTGGAGGTTTCTTCCTGTTAAAAGGGAGTTTTTCCTTCCCACTGTTTTTTCTGTATTATTGTAGGGTCTTTACCTTACAATGTAAAGCACCTTGAGGCAACTGTTGTTGTGATTTGGTGCCATATGAATAAAACTGAATTGAATTGAACTGAATTGTAAGGTCCAGATATTGCCTCATGCTCCCACTAGTAACACTGAGTGCAGCCAAATAAAAAAACTAGTTAAATTTTTTTTTTTTTTTAAAAGGCAGAATAGAAATATGTCAGTGGGCTCCACCTGTAAAACCATTCCTGTTTTGGCAGTTGTCCCATTGTTGCCCCTCTAGTGCACCTGTTGTTAATTTCAGTAACACCACAACATCTGAAACTGATTAACAACCCCCTCAGCTACATAACTGATGAGACTGATGTCCTAGAAGTTTGACTTGAAGCTATACTCTGATTAAAATGTCTTCCTTTAATTTGTTGAGAAGTGGATAAAAGGCAGCTTGGAAAAATAACCCATTAAGAAGTTAAAAAACAATAATAAAGAATCACATAAATGTTATGATTTCATACTGTTTTATCTGTTCTGTTGTTATCCATTCACTTGAGTGCAGTAACTGAAGTAGGCATCATGGTTGTATATGAATGAAGGCAACTGAGATTTGGTATTTCCTCTTTGGGGAAAATCCTCTTTTCTCCTGGTGCAAACCCTGAAGTGCTTTGTAAAAATATGACAGAAAAAAAAAACAGGACTAAACCAGTGCTATCCCCTTACTCTTCAAAACCCAAAAGCCTTCATCTAGGAAGGGGAGAAACAGCGGGCTAACCTCCCACCCTCAGACTCAGGCCCATTAGATGCAGCCAGGGATTGGGAAATGCAAGCCAACATAGGTCAGAGACTTGCTTTCCCACTAGAGACTGCTGTGACTAACCTGCCCAGACCTGGCTCTGTAGTCCAACCAAGATGTCACATAGGAGAAAACATCACGAAGTGGTCACTAACAAATCAAGCCAACAGAGATGATGCCTCAAATTCATCATTGGCCACTTCCGGGTCCAAACAGTCCTTTGGTTCCCAAAATCAAACACTGAGGCACCACTGAGAGTTAAAAACAGTCCAGATTCTTTAAGCTCCAATAAAATCATCAGTATGGCTGTTCTCCCAGGTGTTACAATAAATTTTAATATCCAATATCCATGAAAAAGAGGATTTATGAGGTTTAGCAGAGTTAGAAGTTAGCATACAGCTCTATACTTTGGATGCAAACACAAACAGAAAACTAAGTAGCAGCAATGTTTTGAGGATTAGCAAAGTTGGGTTAGTTTGCATATCGTCACCCTCCTAAAATAATAGCCTAAATTGTTTTTTTGTTTTTTTTTTAATGAAAAGTTATTTTTGACTAAATCATCCTATTTTCAGCATTTTGTTCAGTTTTTTTTGTATTTTCTGACAAACCTGAAAAAAATATGTTTTAGGCCATTATTTTAGGAAGGTGATGATGTAATGATGTGCTACCTGGTGGGTTGTCACACAGCTGTAGTTAGAGTAATATAAACACATTAGCACAGGGAAGATGGTGGACGAGGATGAAATTGTTCTCAAGAAAAGTCCATTTTGAGGGTCACCAACAGACTGACATATACCATGATATGGCACAAATAAAATGCCAAAAATTAACCAAACTTTAGCCAAAAGATAGTCAGTAATATGCTGCTGTGTGGTTTGGACTGTTTGTTAGGAAAAGTCCTAATTCTACCAAAAATCTTACTCACATGCTTTTTTTCTGAAACATTAAAATATTCAGTGATTGTTTTTATTAAATAAAACAATACATAAGGTGACACTCGTGCAAAAAACAGCCATGTAACAGATCCATGCTTACATGTCACACATTAATATCAAATACAGTATTTTAATACGTTTCGGACCATTAAAAACCCCACTGCCCAATGCTCATCATGAACTGCTTTGCTTTTGAAACATATTTTCTAGTGTGCCAAAATGAAAAGGCCTCTATGCCTACAGCAGATCATGTGTCTTTCATCTGCCTTTTACCCCTTTCAGTTTGTACCATGTTTTAACACTCTTTCATCACAAACATGACTTCAGGCTAACAGCAGATTTCACAGTGCTGTGATCCCCGCTGCTTCATTACCCAAACCTGCTGTAGCAGCTGTGAGGGTGTAACAATGTAACGCTTCTCCCAGAGTGTCTCCGGTTTCTCCCAGTTGAAGACACAAGCTCACAAGAGATGTAATGAAACACCTCATCAGTGTTGAGGGGATCCAAGATGGGTGGGAGTTTTGACCCAGTGAAGCTTCGTTGACCCCCACCCATGAAGAACAATGCGGTCAACATGCTGAGTCTGAGAAATTACACAATTACATCATGTTTCACGAGAGCCCCCCCAATCTCACACACACACACACACACACACCAAATTATGTTAAGAAGGACATGGCATAATGATTCTTTAGACAAGGGCAGCAGTGTTATGAAATATTTTCACATTTTCACTCATCAGTTCCCACTGGAATCCTTTTACAGGGGGATTCCTCAGGCAGAGGGAGAGAAAATGGTCAAAGGGCCATTTCAGAAAGATTTGTCCAATATACTGTAAGTATTTGAAACAGCTGGGGGAAAAAATAGTTTCTGGAAATTTCTACCACATTACAGCTGCATAGGCCCAGGGTGCTGAGGTATTGCATCACAGACCTGTTTTGGAGACAATTTTGATGCCAAAAATGTTTGTGTCAGTGGGAGTTTGGTGACATTTCCAAAGTCTAGACAAACCCCAAGGGGGTTTGACTGTCCAGCACAGTCAGTATTTGTTAAGTGCCAAAAACTATAGTTCCTGGAGTGGCTAACTCCAAAACTGAGTAAAACCAAGTGAAAATGCCTAACTTTAGAACATTACAAAGCATATTTACAACCTGGTTAAAAAAATGTTGTAGTCTACATGGATATTTCCCTTTTCATAACAATTTTATGGTAAGTAGATTTTTTTTTTTCCTTCTTGTGATTATGAGTCACTGAACCAAACCTCACACGTGTGTGTTTCTGGTGCCTTTTGGAGGATTTGACTGATGTCTGAGACAGCAGGGCGAGATCCATGAATATCTATTCATACTTATTCATAAAAATAACAGCAGTTGTTTATTTTTCATGTAAACAGTTCCCATGAAATCCTCTAAGTTGTTTATATTTCTTGTTGCTTGAATATGCTGAATATGTTTTGATGATGCATAATAAGAACTACACCAACCAAAGTGTTAGCAGAGTGTCTGTACTTTAATAACAGTAAAATCAGCTTCATATGAGCCAATTACCAACCAGCTCTCTGGCAGACTGACAATGGGTGGATGTACAGCATATTTTCCAGCAACATGCACGTACTGCCAGCTTTTACTCCCTAATACAACTGGAAGTATAAATGCCTCATTTCACACTGGTCACAGTGGAAAGACATGCTTGTTTCCCCTCACTTAGTATTCTTCCATATTAACAGCCAGGGTGTAAACATACATTGTTTTGGACATCAGAGTGTGTTGCCAGGGTTAACATGAGGAATAAATCTTCATAGCATTGCTATCATTTTGTCATAATTTTTTTTAACACAAATCTACAGGAGAGCTAACCAAGAGACACAGGGGGAGTTAAGGTGACCAGATTGATCTCTGACTTATTTTATTTAACATTTAAGCATCACGTGTCTCTGAGTTTACTGCCACATGCTGAAATCTACAGTGTTGACATGTTTAAAGTAGGCCTACAGTATTAGACCTTTTTGAAGATAACAAATGCAAGTACTAACCAAGCAATTTGGTCAAGGAAAAAGAACAAATAGCCATGCCTAAATTAATTAATTCATCAATCCATCCTCTTAAAGGCACAGTGAAGAATATATACACAGTCAGTAAACAAATTCAAATCTACAACCTTCTAGCTATGAAGAAACTGCACAACCCTGCAACCACAAACACACTGCTGAGAAAAATTAAAGGAACACTTGTTAATCAGAGGATAGCATCAAGTCAGTTAAACGTCTGGGATATTGATCTGGTCAGTTAATTAGCAGAGGGGGTTCTTAATCAATTTCAGCACCTTTGGTGTTAGTCAAATTAACAACAGGTGCATTAGAGGGGCAACAATGAGACAACCCCCACCAAACAGGAATGGCATGCATACAAGCATATGGGGGACATAGAAACTGTTGAGTACCATTTTAAATTGCTGCAATAAAATTTTGGCAAGATGTGCTTAGCCTGCCACATAATGGTTTAACTTTGATTATCAGGGTGTCTTTGAATTCAGCCTCTGTATGCTGATAATTTTCATTTCCATTACACGATGTGGGATCCTTTCATTCCTAAAACATTACCCAGTCCATATCAGATATCCAGCATGATTTTTTTTTTAACCATTGAGCTCCAGTGTTTATATTTTAGCCCCTCTGTGGGATTGCTCTGCTTTAGCAGTTCTAAATTTGTGGTAGATGTTGATGTGCGTGTGAATGGATGTGTGTTTCTATCTGTTACCCCAAGTGAACAAAAGAGCACATAAAAGGGAAATCACAGTTATGAATATAATGCACTGCGGTTATAGTAATGACATTTGAGTAAGGTGATAGCCTGTGGAGAGAGGATTTCCACAGAATTGGCAAATGTTATTTTTTTTAAATGGGGAAATTGATTAAGTGGATAAAGATGTGAGGCGTTGAAAATGAGTAGAGGAGGCTGGAGGGGTGAGCTGGAAAGAGAGAGAGAGAAAAGCAGGAAAACTATTTGATATTGTTTATTATTGCAGCAACCCAGTTTCCCCACAGGGATAATTTGTTTCCTCTTGCAGCAATAGATTAAACTGCAGTCCCAGAAAGAAGCGGATGATTGATGTGATTTCATTGCTCAGTAAGTGCTATTGAGCGGCCTTTCCCGCAGACCCATAGAGCTGCTCAACATCCCAACTGTCTTAACTAGCTAATAGCAGGTGAAAAATACTCCAGAGCTTTCTTCTAGTGGCAGCAGTGGCAAAAGGTCATGTGAAGCAATGTCCCTAAAGGCCTGTGGAAAGCACTCTCACATGTTTTCTAATATAATCTTGTAGATGAGACTGATTTTCTAATGTGCTAAACATAAACATCCTCATTGAACAGGTTCCAAAGCTGCATGAACTTTGATTTTTTTTTTAAAGATTAAAATCTAGAGACGTGTGTATGCTGCCATGAAATGACACTTTAATTCTTATTACATTTAGGCTAGGTTCCTGTTTTGCTTTTAATGTTATTTTAGTGTCCCCAGGGTTTTAGCTATCTGTGTTACCACTGTCTCATCTATTAGCTTGTGAACAACTGTGCTCCATCGTCTCTGTATCACTGTTAGTATGAGTCTTCTTGTCTCAATGTTTTGCTGGTTTTCTCTTGTGTCTTGTTTTGGGTGTTGGTTATTTTGTGTGGATTACATTCAGCTGTCTTGTTCCCCTCCTGTTCCCAAAAGTCCTCACTGCATATACGGTCCTGTCTTCCCCTTTGCATCTGTCAAAGCCTGTGTTTTTGTTTCCTTAATGTTTGTTCTTGTTGCTCCCACATTCTCCGGGTTTCTCATGTTCCTTGCGTCCGTTCTTTTGGACTGCAGTTTTATTTCCTTTGTGAACTTTGTTGTTTTTGGATTTTTATAATATCCTAATAAATAAACTCTATTTTTGTTATTAAGCCTCTCTGTGTCCTATAATCTGAACCTCTCTGCACCATTACATAATATTGGGATTTTTATTTAGCAAAATATCTAAGCTTTAACAACCAATTCAAGTCAGTCGACAAGACAGAGATACTACATACAACAAAGTTTTATTTGTGCAATTCATCCATTATAGTATTATATAACCCAGTGGTGTTCCTTGATGGCAAGCAAAGAAAGTGGTGCTTTTCCACTGAAATCTAAAAGCTGAGCAGGAGACCATATTGCACAAGACTAAATGTAGTGGCCTTGTTTTGACGCTGACTTAAGGCTTTTTTTTGCGTATCTTCCCCCACTCTCTCTGTACTTTCCTGTCTCCTCTTCACTGCGCCATCTAATAAAAGTTAAGGCCCCCACTTCAGTCACATCTTGTTCAAAGCAGGTAACGCCTGTTTCCTGATGTCACACACACACATACACACACCCCCACACACACTTACGTGATGCTAAAATAAAAGCACCGGCAGGAAGAAGGAAGTCAGACTCTCTTTCAGAGGCACGTGAGTGTTAGCTGACTGAGACTCTCCCTGCAGGTAAAAAGACCAACTACGGGTTTCTGTGTCTTTCTTTATTTAACGGTGGTCCGAACCTAACATAAGATAAGATAAGATAAGATAAGATAAGATAGTGTTTATTTGTCATATGCACAGTTATACACAGTACAATGCACAGTGAAATGTATTTTGTACCTGCAACCATATATACACACACATATAAATAAGAAGAATAAAAATTAAAAAAAGTAATTCACACTATACACTATACTCTATATACTATACACTATACACACTTTTTAAATTATAATATTTACACTGTGCAATAATGGTCCAGTTAGGGCTCAGAGTTGAGCAGACGGATGGCTTGTGGGTAAAAACTCTTCTTCAACCTTTCAGTCTTAGCCCTCAGGCAGCGGTAACGCCGGCCTGATGGGAGCAGGGAGAAGAGAGAG
The DNA here is from genome assembly GCF_007364275.1 of Archocentrus centrarchus. NCBI lineage: Eukaryota > Metazoa > Chordata > Actinopteri > Cichliformes > Cichlidae > Archocentrus > Archocentrus centrarchus. The sequence continues at coordinate 1,419,018 of NW_022060257.1, forward strand.
TGTCCGCAGTGGCTGGGCTGTTTTAGGATCTTCATGGCCCTCAGCCTGCACTCCTTGGTGTAAATGTCCTGCAGGTTGGGGAGGGTGGTTCTGATGGTCCGTTCAGCTGAACGAACCACCCTTTTTAGGGCCATGAAGTCCTGCTTGGTGCAGTTTCCCATCCAGGTTGTGATGCTCCCACGCATGATGCTCTCGATGGTGCAGGTGTAAAAGTTCCTGAGCACCTTGAGTGGGAGCTTGAAGTCTCTCAGCCGCCTGAGGAGGTAGAGACGCTGTCTGGCCTTCTTCACAGTGATGTTTATGTGATGAGTCCAGGACAGGTCCTGTGAGATGGTCACTCCCAGGTATTTGAAAGTGTCCACTATTTCCACCTCAGCACCACTGATGACAAGTGGATGGTAGTCCCTCTGCTGCTTCCTGCTGAAGTCCACGATCAGTTCCTTCGTTTTGCTGACGTTGAGCAGGAGGTGGTTCTCCTGGCACCAGTTCTCCAGGCGGGAGACCTCTCTCCTGTAGGCTGTCTCCTCATTGTGAGAGATTAGTCCCACAACAGCAGTGTCGTCAGCAAACTTGATGATGACATTGGACTCTGACGTGGCCTCGCAGTCATGGGTGTACAGTGAGTACAGCAGAGGGCTGAGCACACAGCCTTGGGGGGATCCAGCGTTGAGGGTGAGGGAGGATGAGGTGAGGTGACCCACTCGTACCACCTGTGGTCTGCTGGTCAGGAAGCTGTGAACCCACCTGCACAGGGATGGGCCCAGGCCCAGGTCCAGCAGCTTAGAGACCAGCCTGGAGGGAACTATGGTGTTGAATGCTGAGCTGTAATCTACAAACAGCACTCTCACATAGTTCCCCTTACCAGTGTCTATGTGTGAAAGGGTCTTGTGGAGGAGGAAGGATATGGCGTCATCTGTGGATCTGTCTGGCCGGTATGCAAACTGTAGTGGGTCGAGGGTGGTGGGCAGTGAGGAGGTGATGAATGTCTTGATGAGTCTCTCAAAACACTTCATCACCACAGAGGTGAGCGCTATGGGCCTGAAGTCATTGGGGCTGCTGGGGTGTGGTTTCTTTGGGACAGGGACTATGATGGACTTTTTAAAGCAGGTGGGAATCACACACAGTTTCAGTGAGAGGTTGAATATCAGTGTAAACACAGGTGCCAGCTGGTCAGCGCAGGTCTTAAGGACACATCCACTAATACCGTCTGGTCCAGCCGCTTTCCTGGTGTTTACACGTCTAAACGCCCTCCTCACGTCGCGCTCCGTCACAGTGAGTGTCTCCGCCCCTCCGGCCGGGAGCGCAGCAGGCTGTCGGCTTCCCGACTCAAAGCGCGCAAAGAAGATGTTGAGTTCATCAGCCAGAGAAGCGTCGGCACTCACCGGGTGTGTGTGTGGTGCTTTGTAGTCCGTGATGGTGCGTAGTCCCTGCTACAGTCCCCTGGAGTCAGACTGTTGTAGTTGCTGTTCCAGTCTGCGGCCGTAGCGATGTTTAGCCTCTTTCACCGCTCTGCGGACGTTGTATGATGCAACCTTGTAGTCCTCCATGTTCCCAGAGGCGAGGCCGGAGTTGTAGGCAACGGTGCGGGACCTCAGGGCGTCGCGGACAGATTTATCCACCCACGGCTTCTGGTTGGGAAAAGTCCTGATGGTCCTCCTAAGTGAAGTGTCTTCAACAACTTTCCCAATAAATCCCACAACCGTTTCCGTAAACTCCTCGATGTCTCCGCCCGCGCTGCTGCGAAACATGTTCCAGTCGGTTGAATCCAACGCACCCTGCAGAGCGGCCTCTGTTTGATCAGACCACCGTGTCACTTCTCTCACAGCAGGGGGTTCCTGCCTGAGCCGTTGTTTGTATTTCGGCATGAGAAGGACAGAGGTGTGGTCAGACTTCCCAAAAGGCGGAAGAGGCTTTGCTTTGTAGCCATCTTTGAATGCAGAGTAGCAGTGGTCTAGGGTCCTCTCTCCTCTGGTGGGGCAGTCGATGTGTTGAATCAATTCCGGTATCAGCTTTTTCAAGTTTGCACTGTTAAAGTCCCCGGCTACGATGAGAGCCGCATCACGCTGGTTAGCCTGATAGGTGGAAATAGCCTCATGTAGCTCGGATAGTGCAGTGTTTGTGTCCGCCTGAGGTGGAATATAGACGGCGCTGAAGATGACCGAAGTGAACTCGCGGGGCAGGTAGTGGGGACGGCATTTCAGGGTTAGGAGCTCCAGGTTAGGTGAACATGATTGTTTCAGAGGGACAACATTCCTACTGTCACACCAGTTGTTATTAATCATTAGGCACACACCTCCTCCTCTTGATTTTCCAGACTCACTCGTTCTGTCCGTGCGATGAACACTGAAGAACTCCAACGGCTATACGGCGTGGTCCGGTATGAGGGGGGTCAGCCATGTCTCCGTGAGACAGATGATGTTGCAGTCCCTTATGTCCCTCTGAAACTGTATCCTGGCCCTGAGTTCGTCCAGCTTGTTATCCAGTGACTGGACATTAGCCAACAGGATGCTCGGCAGTGGCGTTTGGTGCGCTCTGCGCCTCAGCCTCTCTCTTATGCCGGCTCTTTTCCCTCGGGGCCTTGTCCGTGACCTGGGGGCTCCGCGCCGTCCTTTGTTTGAGCTGGCCCACTGGAAACGCAGGATCTCCTGAGGCCAAGTCGGGTCGGGAGAAAAAGGTGTCAGAATACAGCCAGAGTGCTGTATTCTGATATTAAAAAGAGTCTGTCTGTCATACGTGATATGACACAGAGCAGGCGGAATTATAAAGTCCAAAATTAGAGCTAAACCTAATATATACAAACAAAGCGTAGGAGCAGGTACGACGGCTGCTGACCTCACCGGCGCCATCTTGAATAAATATGCCTTATGGCAATCTGGTCTTTGTAGTTTGCAATTTTTTTCATACGTGAGTTCAGGTTTCAGCTTTGTAAATGCAATAACTCGAGAATGATGTGACCTACAGTACTGCGTGAAAGATGTAGGCCATTGCATCCACAGCAGCGCTTTTAGGGTACCAGGTGCACAGAGGCAGCCTGGGATACCAGAGGCATGAGACGGGGCGCACACAGCGACTAAGTCCCATCCAGGGTACCAGGGGCACGAAGGCAGCTTAGCATAACAGGGGTATGAAGCTTTGTTAGAATACCAGGGGCTCAAAGCTTGGTTAGGATACCAGGGACACGAAGCTTGTGTTGCTGTGGATTTGCTAAGTCAGTGATTGAGGTGCTTAAGTGTGGGTTCCCGGGACCTGCTGGAGGTAGAGGTCTGCCTCAGAGCTCCGGGCTTCTGGCTGGGGGCTCCTGAGTGTCTGCCCTGGGTAAGTGAGTGGAGAGTGTCTGTCCCCCCTCTTCTGTGGAGGATGTCCAGTGGCAGCCATGGAACCAAGTGATGGCCGAGCCTGAGGCCCTGTGGGATGAATCCGTCCCCGATCAGGTGCCTGCCCAATGGAATTGCATGGTGAATCAGGATCTGGCGGTACTTCTCTGCATTCAAAACCCCATCAATCCTCACAAGGTCCCCAGGGCCATGTGCGGAGATGCACTCCCAGACCTGAATCGAGCCACCCCCATGCTTAAAAGCTGGGTGCAGGCACTGGTCACAGTAATGCTTGCCGACCTTCTTGCGCACAAATTGTCGTCTCTGCATGCTGAAAATCTCAAATTTGGACTCATCCGTCCACAGGACCTGTTGCCACTGTTCTGGCTGCCATTTGCTGTGCCTCTCCGTGAACTGACACCTCCTGGTCTGGTTCGGGGGCCTGAAGAACAGCTTTAGTGCAGCCACTCGCCCATGAAGCTTTCCTCTGGCCAGGGACCTCTGCGCAGTGGACGGGTATACCTGCAGGTCGTGGGTTTGGTGCAGAATCCCTGCAATGGCGTTGCTGGTTAGCTTTCTGACCCAGAGGGACATTAGCTTGATGTGTTGGTCATTGGAAGCATTTAGCTTCTGTAGACGCCTGGTTCGGTCGCGGTCCTCCATGGAGCCCATCTCCTGGTGCTTCCTGATCAGAGCCTGGACACCGTGATGCCCCAGTCTCACGAAAAATGTGCATTTGGGACAGGCCAAGTCAATGTAGAACAATTATCTTGTGTCAAAGTGCTGTGCTCGTCATGCCATGATGTACAGTGAGGCTGTATTGTCCCCGTGTCCCTGTATTTATCTTATCTGGGCTCCACCCAACACGTGGAGCAATTAATCCCTAATCAGGTTCGTTGGCGGGAGAGGAAACATCCCTGTGTCCCTGTACTTAGCTTAGCTAGGCTACACCCAGCACGGTAGGTTTTTCAAATTCAAACCATAGATACATCTACTAAAAATGTTGGACGAGTTTGCGTTTCCGTGGCCTTGACCCCAAAATGTCAAGGTCAGAGGTCAAGTTTTATGAAAATCTTGTGAACACAATAACTCCAAAATGGTATGACCTACGATGTTGAAATTCATACCATAAACGTGTCTACTAAAATTTTTGGATGAGTTCAAATGTTGGTAAGCCTGACCTCTGACCTTGGCAGTGTCAATGTCAGAGGTCAAGTTTTAGATTAGCTAGTTCTTACTATATTAATGCAAGTCACAGAAAGTGACAGTATTCTCAGTGATTCATATTTATTATTATTTTAGCATTTCATATTCCTGGTTCTTACTTAGCCATTTGGAAGGCTCATACACTTTAATTCATACATCCCCTTTAGTTCTCCAGAGGCCTGGTAAATATGTGCTCTAGAACTTGTACTTTCAGGAGATTCATGCCAACTAAAGATTCTACTGCCAGGAGGCTGAGGGGTAGCACTGGCACATGATAGTATTCTTTAAAACCACAATCATCTGTCCATCCATGCATTTTTTAAAAAATGCTTATCTAACAAGAGCTGCAGGGAAACCACAATCAACAAAAACCATATAAACTTGTCTGTGGTTGCAGGTTTGTATTTGGTTGTTTAATGTGAGAAAAACATTGGCGTAAACAACCAGTCAACAGTGTCTGCTACTACCTTATGCAGACAAGTTCCTGTGCTATCTGAGAGGACTTTTGAGCAACTCCAAAGATTATTATGGTCTGCAACTATTCATGTGGACTATGACCCAGCAGTCGTGAGGGCATCTATTTTCTTGGAGGCTAAAATTGAACTGAAAATATGGACACACATTATGGCAGTGAGTCTCTGACAGAGAAAAAACTGGACTAACACAAAGCAGCTCCTGCAGCAGATACACATGCACACACTCACACACACACACATGCAGACACACACACAGAAAGACTCCTGCTCATTTGTCCCTGGATTAATAGAGGTCAGAACATAAAACCAGCTTGTGAATTTAGGAGGCTGTTTTGTCAGCTCAGCTTCTATGTTCTTTGCCAGATATCACCTGGATGCCATCAAAAAGCTCAGTCCTGCTGATGTAATCGGTATGCAAATTAAAACTGACATCCACCCCAAACTCTCCTCTGCTGTATCCAGTCCCAAGCAAAGGTGAAAGTGAAGACAGATGCAATGCAGACTGAATGAATTCCTTTTCCACCTGCCCTCCTTCTGGGTTAAATCAGTATGACGTGGTGATAAAAGCACCCTAAATCCACCGAGTAATGTTGAGCTAACTTCTCACGCATGGCTTTTTAATTTTAGTAGCTTACCTTTTGAATTATTGCCTTGGCTGATAACACCCCAGGTTCATGACATTGACATGTTGCTGTCTGCAGGAGAGTACACAGATCAGTGAGTATACAAATTTCACTCCTAGAGGCTTTGCCACTGCTTCACAGGAGTCCTTGTGACAGCTAAATTGGCTGTGGAGATTTGATTTTCAGAAGCAAGATGGTGGCTTATCTAGAACCTAGACTGTATAATATACTATTGCAATTATTGCTTTTTCATGAGACAGATTTTTCCTTTTTACTGACTTATAAAATTGTAGCAAAAATCCAATTCAAAGTGAGATCCATGTTATCTTAAAGTCAGTCAGTAAGGCATTTAAGGTGCCTGCCACCATAACCAGAACCATAACACATCCAGTTCAGTACCCAGTGAGGCATATTTGCATGTCTACCCCCTTACTCTTCTCTCTGCACTCAAATAAAGCCAAACAAGAAGAAAATGAAACTGAAATATGAATTTTCACTTTTGGAGGCAATTAATAGTGCAGTTATTGTGTATTTTGTCTCTTAAATCAAAGAAAGAAGAGAAAAATAAATTATAATTAAAGCTGCACGAAGTGACGAGAGGGCCCTCGCACATTAAGCTGTGCTGCAGTCAAGCTGTGTGCTGGTTTGTGCGTTGTCATAGTGAGGAGTGTCACATGATCATGTGGATGATTTAACTCCAGGAGGTTACTCGGGTGTTCTGTCATTCATCTACAGAACATTATCTGTGCCCAATACGTGGTGTTGGTGAGTGCCGCCTCACATTGCTGTATATAAGCGTGGACCCACCAATGAAAAATTCATGCTCATGGGATGATGATTACCAACTTACTGCTGATTTCCTGTTCCCATTATGTGGTGCTATGGTTGGGACCTAATACTGGCACACAGATTTCTCCAGACTCTACATGCCAGACGTTTGGGGCAGATTGGACAACGTATATTAGAGACAATTTGGTTTCCTGTGGCGAATGATCAAATTTTAGTATGCCAGTATGAACACACCCTTAGAAAACTCAAAAGCTTCACAATTTAACATCACCAGCATCTTTAGATTGAACTCATCAAAGATCATGTTGATCTGATGAAATCCCTAGGAGGAGTTTGTTAAAGTGTAAGGCGTGAATATAGCAAAAATAAAAAATGTCGTCAAAATCACACCTTAACTTAAAAATGGCTGACTTCCTGTTTGGTTTTGTCTATGGCTCCAAGAGAAGTTTGAAATTTTGTAGGTGGTGCTGTTGAGCCATTCAGTGATCAAAGCCATAGTACACGAAAGCCTGCATCATGACAGAGATGCGTACATAATTTCATGACTTTTTCAGCTTTCCAAGCCCCTCAACCACCACTTCCTGTTTCACGGTGAATCACCATGCCATTAAAGGAAAACTCACAATTTTCAATTAAGCATCATCAAGTTCTGAAGTTTATACAGACCACAGATGTAGTCAACCTGCAACGAGTAGTGCATCAATGTATAAATCCTGACATTACTGTTCCCACTATGAGGTGCTATGACTACCATTACATATTACCATACTGTTGTGTTCGGAGGCAGGCCCTTATCACACTTGAGAAGTTTTAACTACACTGGATAATTTGTATGTGAATGACAGACAACTAAAATTTCATGCCGAATGATCAAAATTTGCCATGGCACCAAGACCATGACCTACTGATGTCATTTGCACACAAGTTTTATTCAGTCTCAATGTTTAAAAAAAAAAGCAGAAAAACAAAACAAAACAATAAACTAATATAAATCATCAAAAACTTGGTGAAGCACCTCAGTTTATCCTCTCTCTAAAACAAAATGCTTTAGTTCCCTTCCTGCTCCCTTTAAGCTATATTTTCTTCTGATTGGCTATCCCTCATTAACAGAAGGTTTGATCAGGAGGCAGGTTCATATGCTCACAGCCAGAGCTGTGTGCCTGAGATGACCAAATTAGGGATATCCCTACTCTATGACATCATACAGAGTGAAGAAAAGAAAAAGAAAAATAATCTGAAACTGAGCAATTAGAGTACTCTGAAATTGGAGATTACTTGTGCATATACTAAGCTCATTATTTGTAAGTTTTAGCCATGTTTAATATGAACATCCACAGCAGTAACAGTATATGTAGCATATGTAAGAGTATATGACAGAAAATAAGGAAATATTTAAGGGAAATCTTACATTTCATTAAATTATGAAGCTCTTACATCTGCAAACTCTGGAATTATTTGTAAATATCACATTACAAGTTCTAACTCGAGCCTGTAAGGCTCATTAAAAAAAATCATTTTGTATCTGCAGAAATTTCACCCAAAGTCAATCTGATTTCATGTGTTTGTGTCAAATAAATTGTAGGAAAAGAAAATGAGCATCATTTCAGATTTTTATGTTATGTCTACATTACCCATAAACTCTTTTGGGATAGTTTACAACACTTGGTTTGGATTTCACACTTTAACAACTTGAACCACAGTTCTCCTGGCACAAGACTAACAGGCATTTCAGTACTGCAGCCATGTTCCAGCAGCACTGTTCCCACCAATTAACCCAGTGGAAAGGAGGAAAAACACCACAGGTCAAATCATGAACCTGCTGGGTGTGATCATCCAAACTCCATCAGCTGTTTTCAGGCCATTGTTGAGCTTTAGACTTTTAACATGGTAACCAGAAAGCGACTGTATCAGCTATAATGCCATTGTAACCCACAAACCAAGGCTCGTAACTATGACAGGAGAAAACCATGACACCCCCGCAACCACAAACAAACCCACAGAGTGAGCTCACGGCTCCTTAGCAACAGTGGAATGGCTCTACAGTAACAGGCCTGCTGCTAAAATCAGTGTTTGGGTGTGGATCCATACTCAGAGGAACATTACAAAATGGGATTTCATTCAGCACTGCGCTATACGATTCCTCAGGGAGAGCCGCTGAAAGACTTGAATGAGAGCAGGTAAGAGCAGAACTTTTATCAGCGTTAGAAAGTTGCTGAAAGGCAGTGTAATGAACTGTAACCCTAACCACACACACATGCTTCTCGTTAAAATGATGTAGATAACCCTGCTAGTGAAACCAAACGGCCAAATCCGTTCCAGAGGTGCATGCCTTCTGTTTTTATTTAAAATCCATGAGGCTATTAAAGAACCTGTGTGAACCGCTGGGCAGAAGTGTCCCAGGTTAGAAGGAAGCATCTGTCAGGTCTTCTTAGACTATACGAATGATTATTCCCCAGTCAGCCAGTTAATCAAATACTGTGCTGACACTAACAAATTCTGTTTGGTAAAAATACACAGGTCAGTCCATCTACTGCTGGCCAGATAATTGTACTTTATCTATACAGTGTCAGTTAACAGCAGCAGAGACAGGACCTAAACAATCAGACTATATGCTACCAGTGAGTACTTGGGGACAGTGGTGAAGAAGAACAGGAAGAGACCTTTGGCTGAACCCGGCTGAGGGAGGGGCAGGTAACATTTTACACAGAGTCAAAACTTGTAGTATTTTAAACTTTTTTTTTTTTTTGCAGACATTATAGATTGCTTTAAAATGAGCTTGGGTCCTTCTTCCAAAAACTGTTTTCTGGTTTTTCTTCTGTTAACTCTTCTGTATCAATATGGCATACATTTGACTTGCATGTTTGATCAATTTAAATTTTTAATATTAATATATTACAAATGGTAAATGGACTAGTTCTTATATAGCACTCTGTCTGAGCACTCAAAGCGCTTATACAACATGTTTACATTTACCCCATTCACACCCATTCATACAAGCACTTCCATGATTAACTAAGCTTAGTGCTTTTATTATCTAACATTCACACTCCAACACTTGTGTCGAAGAGCAACTTGGGGTTCAGTATCTTGCCCAAGGATATTTTGGCATGCAGTCTGGAGCAACCAGGAATCAAACTGCCAACCTTCTGATCAGTAGGTGACCTGCTCTACCTCCTGAGCCGCAGCCACCCCAAATACATTTTTGATGTATTAATATACCTGTAATCTAGAGCAAGTGCACTGCTTTTCACTCATGTGCAGTGTTTTTAATTACTGACATGGTTCTGGCTCTATTTTGTCCAAGTCCTTAGATTTAATTTCTAATCTCTTGATAATAGAATGTGAACATTTTATATCCATAATAATTACTTCCTCAACAGAGGGGTGCACTACAAAGGGATTTCAACACAGCCAGGCTTTCTTTGCAGTAGCTGGCTCACCAAAGCCTTAAACTGCAGTCAGAGATAATGGGTATCATGATGGTGGTTATCAGCTTTCTCTGTTAAGCCGGACTTTCTGCTTCAGGCTCTGTGAGCATTCACATAAAAAGAGATGTTTCTAGCGTCATGTGACTCTTCGGAGTGCTGCCTACTCCAATCAGAGACATCATCATCAGATGATGATGATAAACTGTGAATCAAAAATTTTAAAGAAAAGAAAAATTTATAAATGCAACACTATTGCAGATAAGACATGAAATCAATGCTGCAGAAAATCATTAAACTGATGATTTAATGCAAAGAGCAGTAAAACAAACATTTTAATTCAGGTCAATTATTTTGTCTTTGAGTGCGCTCTCTGTGGTGTTGTTTATTTCTGAGGTGATATCCACTTATTTGTCCTCTAAAATTTTAAACTGGACACATTTAAACATTAAATGTTACTCTCCCAATGCCTAATAAAGGAGATGTGGAAACCACTGTAGTTTGTCAGCACATCAAAGTGAATTTAATTTTACTGATTGAACAGCTATTCTTGGTGTGTGTTCTGTGTTCTAGTAGCTGCAGTTCCAGCAGTATCAAGCAGACCCATCAGCACATTACACATTTTCTGCATCACCAATGAATATATGCACATTCTTGTGACAATGTGGCACACAATTTGTGCTTCAATCAGTGGTTTTAGTAAGGTACGGCTTGACAACTTGCACATATCAAACTTATTCCCCCAGCAGAGAGTCTATATTAAGCATCTAAAACATGCTTTCAAAAAATGAAGACGCTAAAATGTGGCACTTCGAGTTGATTTTAAACTGAAATTCAGAACATAACCTGCTCCTGGCCAGGTTATTTAGCATAAGTTACCACAGTGATTTAGGCAGATGAAAAGAGATACACTTTTGTGACAGAAAACTCTGACTTTATGCTCGACACAGCTTGCTGAGCCATTAATCTCGCTTCATGGTACACCCCACAGGATGACAATTCAACTGTCAGTAATGCCAGCAGGAAAAGACAAATATTCTGGAAGAGCGCTTTGATTAACATAGTGGACTTCATGCAACTTTTCTCAGTCGGCATTCACAGCACACACTGTCCAGGGCTCATTTCTGCAGACTAAAACCCTTCTAGATTATTAAAATCTAGTGCCTCATAAAGAGAAACATGTGCTTGTAAAATCCATGGGAAATTTCATCTTAGGATCAAAAAGCTTCACCAGCTTGGCATTTTTGCAGCCTAAGATAGCTGAGCCTTGTGTCTGCAGTACAAGCAACATAAACAGCATGTACAGAAGGCACTTTAAATGGAAAGGAAAAATTGTCCCAAAGGAAGCATAATTTCCTTAGGTGAGTGGGTCACACAGTTTGAATAGTTTGATTTGGAGTTGGTGGCACTGACAAAAATACAGGGGGCCGAACTGGAGGTGGCAGAGTTGAAGATGTTCAGATTTTCACTGGGAGTGACCGGAATGGACAAGATTAGTTAGGAGTATATCAGAGGGACAACTCAGGTTGAACTGTTTGGAGACAAAGTTAGAGAGGCAAGGACATGTGCAGAAGAGGGATAGTAAAAATACCGTACAAATAATGCTGAATATGGAGCTGCCAGGCAGGAGGGAAAGACCACAGAGAAGATTCATGAATGTAGTGATGGTGGACATGCAGAGAGCTAGTGTTGCAGAGAAGGCTGCTAGGGATAGGGTGACATCAAGGCAAATGATCCACTGTGGTGGCCCCTAAAGGGAGCAGCCTAAAGAAGAAAAGTACAGTGGCTTGCAAAAGTGTTCATACCCCTTCAACTTTTCCATATTTTGTCACATTACAACCACAAACATTAATATATTTCACTGGAATTTAATGTGAAAGACCAACACAAAGTGGTATACAATTGTGAAGTGGAAAGAAAATTATACATGATTCAAAACATTTTTTACAAATAAAAAACTGAAAAGTGTGGTGTGCAAAAGTATTCAGCCCCCTTTTCTCTGAGTGCAACCAATTGCATTCAGAAGTTGCCTGATGACTGCTAATGACTAGAAAGAGTCCACCTGTGTGTAATCTAATCTCAGTACAAATACAGCTGCTCCGTGACGGCCTCAGAGGTTGGTTAAGAGAATATTGGGGAGTAAACAGATTCATGAAGTCCAAAGAACACAGCAGACAGGTCAGGAATAAGGTTGTGGAGAAGTTTAAAGCAGGCTTAGGCTATAAAAAGATTTCCCAAGCTTTGAACATCTCACAGAGCACTGTTCAATCCATCATCCGGAAAGAGTATGGCACAACTGTAAACCTACCAAGACAAGGCCGTCCACCTAAACTTACAGGCCGAACAAGGAGAGCACTGAACAGAGATGCAGCCAAGAGGCCCATGGTGACTCTGGATGAAATGCAGAGATCCACAGCTCAGGTGGGGGAATCTGTCCACAGGACAACTATTAGTTGTGCACTGCACAAATGTGGTCTTTATGGAAGAGTGGCAAGAAGAAAGCCATTGTTGAAAGAAAACCATAAAAAGTCCCGTTTGCAGTTTGCCAGAAGCCATGTTGGGGACACAGCAAACATGTGGAACAAGGTGCTTTGGTCAGATGAGACCAAAATTGAACTTTTTGGTCAAAATGCAAAACGCTATGTGTGGCGAAGAATTAACACTGCACATCACTCTGAACACACCATCCCCACTGTCAAATATGGTGGTGGCAGCATCATGCTCTGGGACTGCTTCTCTTCAGCAGGGACAGGGAAGTTGGTCAGAGTTGATGGGAAGATGGATGGAGCCAAATACAGGGCAATCTTGGAAGAAAACCTGTTGGAGTCAGCAAAAGACTTGAGACTGGGGAGGAGGTTCACCTTCCAGCAGGACAACGACCCTAAACACAAAGCCAGGGCTACAATGGAATGGTTTAAAACAAAACATATTCATGTGTTAGAACGGCCCAGTCAAAGTCCAGACCTAAACCCAATCGAGAATTTGTGGCAAGATCTGAAAACTGCCGTTCACAAACGCTCTCCATCTAATCTGACTGAGCTTGAGCTGTTTTGCAAAGAAGAATGGGCAAAAATTTCAGTCACTAGATGTGCAAAGCTGGTGGAGACATACCCTAAAAGACTTGCAGCTGTAATTGCAGCAAAAGGTGGTTCCACAAAGTATTGACTCAGGGGGGCGGAATACTTTTTGCACACCGCACTTTTCAGGTTTTTATTTGTAAAAAATGTTTTGAATCATAATTTTCTTTCCACTTCACAATTGTATACCACTTTGTGCTGGTCTTTCACATTAAATTCCAGTGAAATATATTAATGTTTGTGGTTGTAATGTGACAAAATATGGAATGCTTTTGCAAGCCACTGTAAGTCACACAGATGGATCAAATAATTAAGAAAAGAAGGATATGGGCCACTGTGCTTCAGACAAAGTACACAATAATAGAGGAAGTTGCTGATTTCACACAAGAACAGTGGGATGGGTGCTGTAAATGAGGACCTGAGGAGATTGTGCCATGCCACTGAGACACCTTTTCAAGCTGGCTAGGGGCACAGCATGCAGTGATCACACTAGTCTAAGAAGCTGGACTTTAGAGGTCAAAGATGCTTGGGCATGGTACATATTACCTATAGTGTGAGTACACACTTATGGCTCAAACATGGCTGTGCTGTGGCCCTGTGCAGAGCTTACAGACAACTTTGCAGACTGTTGCAGCTTTTTACTGTCACCCAGAGGCCGGTTCATAAACAACCGGTCTGTGGGCTGCTCATTTTTGTGCTGTTGTTGGTCTTGGAGAAGTGTGAAGTCATAACATGCAGAGAACTAAAGTGAAACTGAAGGTAAAAAATAACGGAAAGTGTCCACTACACCTACTGCTACTTTTTGTTTTGGTTTGGTTCTTTAGGAATTCAGGACTTTAAAAAAAAAAAAAAAAAAAAACTGGAACAGTGGAAAACAGATATGTTTAATTTAAAAGGTGCCAAAGAACAGTAACTGTTTTTGAGACTGCAATTCAACACATATAGTACTGTACCTCTTTGCTCTGTTTACTTGAATGCATCCAAAGCCTGTTCAAAATTGACTGGTCAGAGGAATTCAGACTACAAACAGACCACAAAGGGAAACCAGAAGGCTTGTAGTACCAATAATCTTGTCTCTTGCTTGCCCAGTCTTAATATTCATATGAAGATATCTGTTTACAAAGACAACCAGAGGATATCTCTGGTTGGTCTAATTTAGCACTATTTTTATCCCAGAGGTTGTGGGTTGACCCTGAGGTGATGCACACTCCTCAGTGTGTTTTTATTTCAGCTCCTCTCAGTCATGAGTCTTGGCTGGCTGTAGCCTGACTCTAGTAGAAACACAGATATCTCTTTGCAACAAATCTCTGATTACCTGCCACACTAACTAAAATGCATAAGAAATCGGACACAGATAAAATTAATACATTATCATTCACCAACAATCCGCTTGTTTTGTTGTCCAGTTACCCTCGTGCCTGTTTGAAAGAATGCATACTATTTTCTTCTTCACTAATTCATGATGTTGTTTTTTTTTTTTTTTGGTTTTTTTTTTGGTATCACATCAAATTTTTGTGTGTTTATGCATCTGGTGGATTTTCTAACAAACATTTAGGTGTGGTTTTTTAATCTAAGAATTAAATATTACAACCTTGTTTGTTTCTACAATCAGTCAGTCAGTGAACCCAAAAACATCAGAGGTTTACCATGAGCTGCATTTGGGAAATGTTTACATTTTTGCAGGGATTTTGCAATTTGAATAACTGCGAAAATCATCTGCAGATGGGGCAATAATAAAACTGTGATGTGCAGCTTTAATTTCATTACTAGTACCCACCACCAAACAAACAAACAAACAAAAACCATTTGGTTGAGTTTAGTGTACACAGGAAACCAAAATAAAGAGGTTCTTTATTTGGTCATGACTTTTCGCAGAGCTGAGACACTTTGGAAGAATTATTTAAGAACTTTAATTAATGTGGTACAGACTTCCCAGGCCCTACATGGAGCCTACAGACTTCCTGAATGCAGAGTAAGAAATATTCAGGCCAGGCCATGTGGCTGACACATTATGTTGTAATATGTAAATCATGGATGCAGATTTTTCTTTAGGAATGTTTCAGCTACATAACTATAAATTCAATGCAGATTCTGAATAGATACTTTGAAGTAGTTTTCTTTATGTAACACATCAATTCCATATTTCAGTGCCACACAGAAAAATAGAGAACACCCATTTATGAATTGTAATCATGTGACGATCTAAGGAGAATTGTACAAAGGTCTGTAAAAGTGCTTCATGTCTTGTGTTTCTACTAAAAAAGCCAAACAAACTCAATAAAGATACAGTTTGTTTGATGCTCACTGCCCTTATAGTATAGTGACTGTGTGCTATCTGTCTTTGCAGTTAAATATGTTGGATGTGTGATGAATGACAGGAGTGTGGTGCAGGTGAAAACATGAATGACCACAGTGAGCAGAGAAGGATCTTTCAGTCCAAACCATTTCAAGGGAGTACAGGGCTCAACCTGCTTCCACCAAGACTGAGGACCTCTACTGGTGCATGGCTTTCCTCCAGAGACTCTGAGCCGTTGGGCCTGCAAGGTGACTAGATGGTGTCAATCAGTGTTACACAGACCAGTTCCAGTGGAGTGACAAATGTTCCTGTGACATGGCGTTCCATATCTTTTTCATGTTGGGGTGGTGGTGGTATTTGTTAGATCATCTCATATTATCTAATGTCACTTTATGCTGCAGTGTTTTGTCATGTCTTTTTATTTGACTTAATTTCATTTTATGTCATGACATTTCATGACCTTCTGCTGATGCTCTAAAATGAGCAACTGTAATCTTTATGCAGCACTTTTGGTAAACATAACATTTATGTCAAACTTGATATTAGAAGCTCTCAAGGTACTTGAGTTTAAAAGTCTATCTTCCTGTGTATCACACACAATTTGCCTGAGTGCGGGATGGCACTTGGATGCACAGTGATGTGAAGAGAGCTGGTAAAGTCAGTGTGATGCACTGGGAAACTGGGAAACAGGCTGCTGTGCCGTCATCTCTCGTGGTATCATGTTATTCTTGTATACACAAGCAAAGATTCTATTCCTGTTTGTCGTGCTAAATTCTTTATATAATACTATATATGAAGAGCATTCATTTGATAAATTCCTGTCACAGTGCAGGGGTACTGCTGTCCCCTCCTGCAGAGGCCCAGCAGTGGAAGGATGATGCCACAGAGTACAGGGGGAGAAGATGGGAAGCCGTTGAGCAGTCTCAGGGTAAGGCTGGAAAGCAAAGCAAAACCGGCATCAAGGTCCAAGACTGGGATCAGACATGAGATGACCCCACAAAGTGGAGCTCCCATTGTGAGCCACAGCAAAGACCCAGTTCATGAAAAAACAGGTGAATGAATCAAATAGCATGTCCAGTGTTTATGTCAATGTAACCACTGACTAAGCAATCCCTTTTCATTTTACACTTCACAGCAGGCATTTTGTTACATTTTGCATTTGCTTAGTACTAATAATTGGCAAATGGCACAAAACATTTTGTTCAAAAAATGTCATTTATTATATTATATTATATTAGATTAGATTAGATTAGATTAGATTAGATTAGATTAGATTAGATTAGATTAGATTAGATTAGATTAGATAAGTGGGTAAGAAGATGGATGGACGGATGGATGGATGGATGGATGGATGGACGGATGGATGGATGGAAGGAAGCAGTCACAGTCTGACTTGAACTGACTGCAGTCATGCTCAGAATTAATTTCTGTGTTTGCAGAAAGGAACAGATTTGAAAAATTTCACCGATTTGTCGCAGTTGATCACCATATTATTAAAATCAGATTGCATCTAATTGCCAACTTGACTCCATTCAGTAACACTCTGATAGCAACCTGATTCTGTGTTTTTGCTGTTTTATTGCCATCTTGATGCAACAAAGTTGCTTTGAAGACAGCAACTGGTCAGACTTGGTCCCTGCCTTTGAAGTATTTCAAAATTTCAAAGCCATTACGATTGCAAGTTTATTTCACGCTGTTGCAGTAATTATCGTAGTACAGCAGTCTCCAATGAGCCTGTAGCATTAGCCTTCTATTCAGAAAATAGAAGATGTTACTTTTCAGCTCAAGCTCTTGCATGCATTTTGGCTTCACATGTGTTTGTTACAATTCAGTTCAATTCAATTTTATTTATATAGCACCAAATCTCAGTTGCCTCAAAGCACTTTATATTGTAAGGTAAAGACCCTACAATAATTATTCAATGTGGGTTTGCCAAATTGTGGGTTAGGTGTAGGGTTTGGGGTCAGTTTATATCCAGTCCTTTTTTAAAAAATGTTTTATAAAAATTTATTTGGAACAATCATATTTAAATTCTTTTAACAGAAATCTATAATATCAAAATGAATAATTTAAAATGTAACTTCAAGTTTCTAAAATTGTGATTATTTAGTAAACTCATCCCTAAACCTAGTTAACACTCTTTGAAGTGAGAGGCAGATGCCATTCAAAACTGGAAGTATGTATAATTATTTAAGAAAGGTCTTTGATGTTTAGTTTTGAGAAATACCACATTTTCACTGATGAAACTAAAACCTAATCCTATTTGTGGATTTGATAAAAGGACAATATAATCTTTATTGTCTAAATCTGTCTGGAACTCATGTGTATTTTGAATAATGCAGGCTAAAGCTGCTGTTTATTCACACTGCTAACCACTTGAAAGCGCTTTTTGATCAACACACATGCACACAAGCACAACAGCTTCCATCTGCAGTGTAAATTTCTATAATCATATCCAGACAACATGCATGTATGAATTCTTCTGGCTTTGGGCAGGAACAGATGTTTGTGGTGACTTAAGCAAATAATCCAATTTCATTGCCAACTGACATGAAAGTTTCTCTGTTTTGCATTCTTTGTCTATTATTCAACTGGCTTTGGTATATTTGGATTAATGGCTGTTTTTGCTGCAGTTTGGGTAATTGCCTGTTGTATATCCTCTAGTGATAAGCGGACACAGCTGTTCAGATGTAGTCATGCCCAATCTATCAGCCCATCCAAGCAGTAAATGACATCTGCATTGTAGATGTGACCAAGTTCAAAGCTGCATGTCTTTGACTGATAACTCTTTGAAACACATACTCTACACAGAAACTCCCATAACCCCCTGCAACAATGAGAGGCCATCTCAATACAGGCTCCCTACTTCCACAAAGGTTTCAGAGCTCCATCTATATCTCCCTTCATCACTGGATACGAAGAGACAGGAGGTAAGGTATGAGCTGTGGGTGGTGTTACGAGTACAGAGGTTGTTGTGAGTCATAGGAAAGACGTTATCTGCATCGCTTTCATGAGCTTTTTCTTGGATAAAAATCTGTAGTTTTCACTTTCCTTTCCAAAACATGGAGCAGAGCTCCCAAACAGATCTCAGAAGTAATGTCAGTACAAGGGTCGGGAGACAAAAACTATTTTCCCAAGCAATTAGAGCAACTGCAAAGCATATACAGTCATGCCCACTGGGTCCAAATGGGATTTGTTATATCAATGGAATCATTCAGTGCAACAAAGAATGAAAAAAAGGATGACGTCATAGAATGTTTTGTGAAAAGCTCTGTGAAATACCAATGTAGTGACAGAGGGAGACCCAAGGATTCACTGGGAGAGGGTGTTTATCACTATATGTATGTTTTTCAGAGCTTTCATTAACGGTTTTATTAAGCTTAAGTGGATGGATGGATGGATGGATGGATGGATGGATGGATGGATGGATGGATGGATGGATGGATGGATGGATGGATGGATGGATGGATGGATGGACAAAACACCAGTGTTGAGGAGATGTCAACTGTAATTCAACTAGGACAGAGCTGTACTCTTTGTGTAATATGAATTTGTAACACAAGATGGTGTAGTGAGTCAGTGTACACACCCTGTATGTGTGTGTTACTCAACTCGGGTCCTCTACTAGGGGCCTGGGAGTTTGAGAGTTCTGTGCAGTATCTTAGCTGTTCCTAGGCCTACCCTCTTCTCAACAGAGACCTCTGATGTTGTGCCTGGAATCTGCTGGAGCCACTCTTCCAGTTTGGATAGTGTACAGCTGGATAGTATAGTGTCAACATTACTGTCTTTCAAACAATTGGTATATGCAGGAACAAGATCCAAGCCATCAATGCATAAGCCCTACGGGCCATCAGATACCCAGCTAGAATAATGAGCTGGCCACAGGAGGAGATAGATGAAACTGATGTCAAGGCATGAAAACTTCTCATAATGCACAGAGGTCTCCATGCAAAGTCCAGCACCCTGAGGCTCTTTGAGCAATGGAAAGAGTGAGGGCAATGATTAGTAAGTGCCCGAGCCACGAATCAAGGAAACACAGAGTATCTGCAAATACATCAGGAAGATGACCTCCCAAGATGAGCTGCTGCAAGAGTCCCTCAGCCAGTTGAAGAGAGACTCTGACGAGGAACAGGAAGAGGAACTATCATGGACAACTTCAAAAACATCTGTGACCCATATGGAAGTCCCCAACTCCTGATGGCAGACATCACCAAAGATGGTTGAAAACAACAGGGCCAAGATCCTGTGGGACCTCATATTCCAAACAGACAAGTGGCTGGAGGCCAACCAACTAGATATAGAAGTGGTTGACAAGGAGCAGAAGACCACAGTTGTGATAGATGTGACAGCCACAGTGGACAGTAACATCAGGAAGGAGCATGAGAAAATAGAGTAGTACCAGGGGCTGAAGGAACAATTGGAGCAGATGTATAAGTTTAAGTCCAAAGTAGTCCCAGTGGTAATAGAAGTGTTCAGAGTTGTAATCCTCCACCTTGAAGAGTAGCTATCTCTGTAGGCCTGATGCTAAGTGTTCCTTTAATTATATATATGCAGTACCAGTCAACGGTTTGGACACACTTACCCATTCATTTGAATACATATCCATAAACCAAGCACCTCGGCATGCAGACTGCTTCGACAAACATTTGTGAAAGAATAGGCTGCTCTAAGAAGCTTAGTGAATTCCAGAGTGGTATCGTGATAGAATTCCACCTGTGCAACAAGTCCAGCCGTGAAATTTCCTCACTACTCCACAGTCAACTGTTAGTGGCATTATAACAAGTGGAAGCGACTGGGAATGACAGCAGCTCAGCCATGAAGTGGTAGGCCACTTAAAATCACAGGGTGCGGTCAGCAGATGCTGAGGAGCAGAGTGCACAGAGGTCACCAACTTTCTGCAGAGTTAATCGCTACAGACCTTCAAACTTCATGTGACCTTCAGATTAGCTCGTGAACAGTGCGTAGAGAGCTTCATGGAATGGGTTTCCATGGCTGAGCAGCTGCATCCAAGCCTTACATCACCAAGTGCAATGCAAAGTGTTGGATGCAGTGGTGTAAAGCATGCCAACATTGGACACTAGAGTAGTGGAGACGTGTTCTCTGGAATGGTGAAACACATTTTTCCATCTGCCATGAATGCCTTGATAAATTAGAGCAGATACTGTGAACCAGGCCTTCTCATCCAACATCAGTGTCAGACCTCACAAATGTGCTTCTGGAAGAATGGTCAAAAATTCCCATAAACACACTCCTAATCTTTGTGGAAGGCCCTCCCAGAAGAGCTGACAGCTGTTATAGCTGCAAAGGGTGGGCCGACATCATATTAAACCCTATGGATTAAGAATATCACTCAACTTCATGCTGTATGTGTGTGAAGGCAGACGAGTGAATACTTTTGTCAAAATATGGAGAATACCTCCCAGCTTTTGCTTGCTTTTGTCTTGAGCCAATAATATTCACACACACACGCACGCACGCACGCACGCACGCACGCACACACACACACACACACACACACACACACACACACACACACACACACACACACACATTCTCTCTCTCTCACGCGTTCATATAAATGGTTGAGTGTGTCCAAACTTTTGACTGGTACTGTGTATAAAATGTGGAAATGTATTCTCCGCATTATGTTTCCTTGCAGGAATTCATTGGAGGAGACTAGAGCTCAAGAACACCAAACTAACCAACCCTTCACGCACCAGTGGAGACGAGCCTAATCCAGGACTTTACAATCCACAGCACAGACACTCTCTGATGACAGGAGATAACAGGCTGAGCCAATTTACCTCTAAATAACCTCCACATGACCAGGACAGAAAAACACACACACACACACACACACACACACACACACACTGCTTAAGAGCACAGGCTCCTTAATGATATAGTGTAGCTTCTTCCCAGAATATAACTATCAAGTCTCTGCTGTGAGGGCCCAATGACCACTGGAGAATAAGTGTTTATGTACTGCGGGGCCACTTGAGAAAATGTCAAACTTATGAGATGTCTGTGGACAACTGACATGCCAGTGCAATACAAATTACTTTTAGTGGAGCAGGTGTATGTTTTCAAAATAAACTTGGATAAAGGACAGCTGCAGAGATGAGACGGGGCCACACAGGAGAGGAAAGAAAAGATGTAGAATGTGACACACAGAGGGTTTGAGAATGAAAAGGCTGAGCAAAGAAATGCATTTATTTAGTATTTTATCGGATATAGAAACCACAGAGTACGCAGAATTCCTCTGATGAGTTGATCAACCAGTTCAAATGTGCAAACGTTGGACTTTTTTGTTGAACTTTATGTTGTTTTTTCATTATTTTCTTTCACCAGTTTTAGGAATTATGATTATTCAGTGTAACTGATTATATGCATTTTGTGTTGCAATAACTAAAAATCCATTGATAAATAGAAAAAAACAATTTGTGTATTGTTTTGTCTTGTTAAAGACCTTTACTGCTTGGTATGAAACAAATAACTCATTTATTTAATTTATATATCCATAATAACAATGTGTGATTTTTAAGGTTTTTCTGTTTGCAATCCCTCTAGAAATAAACCAAATTATCCAAATGGCACCAACACCAACACTGTCAACTACAGCTTTGTGTGCAGCACCACCAGTCAATCATTGCAGTCACACCCCTAACTTCAATAACTTTGTAATAACTACATTTGCATCACACCTTTTAAAACACACAAAGCAGGTTAGCAAAGAAAACCTTGATGATGGAGATCCTGCCGGGTTGTACGATTCATTAAAACAAGCAAGTTGAAAATTTGCAGGTTCAGCCAGCACTGTCAGATAAGTATTTATGAAAACTATTTGATTGACCAGCTGTCCCAAATTTCCAATTACTCCAGCAGCAGCATAAAACTGATGGAGTTCCTTTTTCCTTTATTTGTTGTTATAGAAAAAAAAACTTAGAACATCAAGTTTTTCCTTTAAAAGATAATGGTATGTCATTGCTACCTGCACGCTTGTTTCTGCTGACTGTTAGTAATAAAGTGTCTTTCATTAAAGTTTAAAAAATCTATATGGATTGACTCGTCTTATAGGTACAAGACGTGATTTTTCTCATTTACAGCTGACTGATATCAATTTATTTTAAGCACTCTGTAGAATGGAACCGGACTGTGGCATGCTGCAGTGTTCACTGTCCTGTCCACAATGTGTCACATCTGTATAGTGTCTTCTTGCTGGCCTTCTGTCAGCACACAGGTAGCAGCTCACACACCACACACTGTGTTCTGGAGAGATCTGGGCCCCACTGCTGCTCCAAAAGGGTCTCAGTGCACAGGAGCCTGTCAGCAGAGGGGAGACGGTAGCCCCTTATGAACTGTCTGAACAACAGGTGGGTCGGGACATAAAAGCAGAAAAATCTGACTGATGAGTATTTAGAGCAGTTTAAAGCCTGAGCTTTTCACTCACAGGGATTACTTTGATATATAGTAACATAATTATTGTAAAGTTTGCTATGTTTACTATGACTATCTACATCCAAACTGTTTATATATACAGTACCAGTGAAACTTTTGGACACTGGTACTGTATATACGACAGAAAAAACAGACCACATCCACTCTGATTCCTCATAATGCCTTTCTTAGAAACTATAAATTGTCCCTTTCAAATAAAAAATTTCACAGAAATAGCAAATGAGTGTGCAGCACAGTAGTGTAGTGATTAGCACTGCCTACAGTAAAAAGGTCCTAGGTTTGAATTCAGTTCAATTCAATTTTATTTGTATAGTACCAAATCACAACACAGAGTCCCCTCAAGGCGCTTTATATTGTGGGTAAAGACCCTACAATAATACAGAGAAAACCCAACAGTCAAAACGACCCCCTATGAGCAAGCATTTGGTGACAGTGGGAAGGAAAAACTCCCTTTTAACAGTAACAAACCTCCGGCAGAACCAGACTCAGGGAGGGGCAGTCATCTGCTGCGATGAATCCACCTTGGCCAGTCTGTGTGGGTTTACTCCAGTTTCCTCCCACAGGCCAAAGACATGCAGGTAGTGAGGTTAGGTTAATTAGTGATTCTAAATTGCCCTGTATATACGACAGGGCACCCTATGACAGCTGCACCCCCAACTACAAGCAATACTTTCATACCCCTGCTGAGTAATGAACACTAGGATCCCCCTATATGTGTGTAACAGAACCCTTCATGCTATGTTAACTTTTACTTATTAGATGCAAAACATTACCAAAGAGGAAGTATGCAGCTGCACTGAGGGAGAGAATGATAAGGAAGATGGTGCCTAGACCCAGATCCCCCATGGCGCAGGCATTTGGACAAGCACAGAGGCTCTCCACCCAGATCTGCAGGGGCTCCCCCTTGCTCAGGCTCAGCTCTTGAATGGCAGACGTGGACTGATTTGGATTACAGTGATAATGCACTACTGTCATTGGGCGCTTGTCATGAGCTGAGACAGAATGAGAAGAAGAAGACAAGGGATTTTCAGATCATAGCAGCACAATGACAAATGTCTATACGTGTTAGGTAAGTGTGTTGGCCCACCAAAGTAGGAGACAGACAGCAGCTTTAGTGTGTCATTATAGTGGAACTCATTCCCTTCATGGCTTCCATAGTTGTTATACTGGATGATGTGTCCACTGAGCCTGTTCACAGAACAAAAACAGAGGGATGTTTGATTGAGTCACCTGCCATGTGTAAAGCAGAAAAACTTTACACAATCTTTTTTTATAAACTGTCGTTCCCAGATTTTTTTTTTTGGGGGGGGGGGGGGGGGGGGGGGGCGCAATTTTCAATTATAGGCATCTGCACTCTACTTTGAGGCTGTTTTTAACACTAACAAATAAATTTTTAGTTTAAAAAAAACCAAAGGGTTCATGTTCACTTTGTGTGTTAGGTTCGCCCCCTGGTGGCCAGTGTACTGTGAGCACCTACTTAGTTTTTATAGAGAAGCAAGAAGAAGTGCCTCAAGAGGTCTGACAAAATTAAAAAAGGACTCTTATTTGCTCAAATTAACATCATATTTAATAACCATTTTTTTGGATATTAAGTAGCTTACTTTCATTTACCTTGAATTCTGCTTCACTCATTTTGTGTAAGGGTTGTTTTTGTTTTTTTTCTGAATAACAGTTGAAGCTGTGAACAGAATTTCAGAGCATTTCATGGGATTTTTTTTTTTTTTAGTGTTTGCAAAGGTTTTGGCATATCTAGGCAAATGATTGAGTACACCGGTGTACAATTTGAACAGTTAGTAGTTTTATACATCTGTGTGTCAAAATAGATTATGTATCTTATTGCTAAGCTATGTTAGCATTAGGTTATTAAGTCATCACATATAAAATAATTAACATGTCAAAATCTGCCACAGAGGACTATTAGAAGACATATTTGTAGAGTTTCAGCAACAGAGTTACAACAGTTTTTATACATGGAGGAGCTGCTCAGATGAACAGGCAGCCTGCCCATGGAAGAGGAAGAGGGGGAGGAAAGCAACCAATCATTTTAAAACAAGCTCCACCTTGAGCTGCTACAACAATAAAATAGTGCTTACATATTAATGCGACAATACAGTATTAACTAACCTTACCTCACTGACTGACATGTAATATGACAAACAGTTGAAGAACTACTTTTACCTGTCACTGTCAGTACCTTGAGCTACTTCTCATTTTACCCGTGGAGTGATGCTACATTTACCCATGCAACAGATCTGAATCCTTCCACCGCTGAACAAAGCCAGTGCTTTGATACCACTCAGAGGCAACGGACTGGAAGACTTAACCCTAACCTGACAAATTCATGGGGAAAAAAATCCTTACCACAAATTACCAAAGACATCTATTTGGCTTCAAGTGGAAACAGGTTGTTAGAATTATTGGAGACTTATTATTATTGTAGACTTTGCTGGATTCAGTAAAACTGACTAAAGAATGCCTCTCTCATCAAAGAGGAAACATCCTATCAGAACCGAGGGTTTGTAGTGACCACCAGCCACAAGTATTGAACCTTCCTTAATTCTTTATATGTTGCTAGGAAAATGGGAAATAGGCAGTTTATTGAAACCAGCAAACACACATGGAAATACAGCATATGAGGCAAAAACAGAGTTGGTACAATTCTAACAAGCTTGAAAGTCAATATTTGGTATGACCACCTTTATACCTCAACACAGCCTGAACTCTCTGAGGCAGCTTTCTTGACTCTTTAAGTAGTCTTCAGGAATGGTTCTCCAGGCTTCTTGAAGGATGTTCAGATGCTCTTCTTTGAATGTTGGCTGCCTTTTGTTCCATTCTGTGTCAAGAAGATCCCACACTGCTTCAACACTGTTAATGTCCAGGCTCTGGGGAGGCCAATCCATGACTGATGGTTTTCCATTGTGTGTTTTTCTATCCGGGTATGCTTTTCCTGCACTGGCAGTGTGTTTGGGATCATTGTCATGCTGAAAAGTTAAGCTGTTACCAGTTGGATCCTTTAACCCTATGAAAATCTGATGATACTTCATCGATTTTGACAAGGTCCCCAATACTGGTGGCTGAAAAGCAGCCGCCACCACATTTTACAGATGGCTGTAGACACTCTCTCCTGACCTCCTCCATACACATTGATGATGATTTGAACCCAAAATCTCACATTTGGATTCATCACTCTATAAGACCCGTTGCTACTGATTTTCACTGCAGTTCTTGGATTATCAGACTGAGTGAAAAAGCAAACTATGTCCATGCTTAGAGAACTATTGCTCAAGACCATTTTTTAAAATTACAAGAAAGTCTAATGAAATAAGGGGTGAGTCAAGACTTTTGCACAGTACTGTATGTTCATCCCCTCGGTGAGAATCTGAAAGAAATAGAGGTTCTTTTTGAAAGTCGGGGAATTCCTCTAATGGTGATGGTTTTTCAGCAATCGGCCATTTTCACTCCCAAACAGCACACACAGTGTTGTGACCTCAGTCAGCAGCTACACAGCCTCGAGTGGTGACATGGTGTAGATTTCAGGTGGGAGACACATTCCCCCCAATATTTTGAGCACATATGTTTGTAACAGATGAATTCCTTAGTGTAGAAATAAAGACTCCAGCAGTGAGGAATAAGTAAGAGGAGGATGTAATGAGCACAGTTTTTCAAGTTTATTCAAGCTATTAAAAGCATTAAAAAGGTTTTTAAAAATTAAAATGTATTTACAGTATGTGAACAGGTGAACATGTGAATCTAAGCAGATTACTTCCTTAACCAAAAGACACAAAAACAGCCTGATGTTAGACTAAATTGTCAACTCATTTATAATCATTTCTGGAATGATGAAAACACAACCAGCACAGAAGAGTAAATCATGAACGTGTCCACAAGGATAATACTGACTAAAAAAATACTGCATGTTTTTTGAAAATGATACATAATTCTAAGAGATAATATTCTATGTGTTAGCCAGTGGGGCAGCAGGGTAGCACAGTGGTCAAATCCACCATCTGGCCGGGGCCTTTCTGTGTGGTGCTTGCATGTTTTCCCCATGTCTGCGTGGGTGAAATACAGTGAGTGTGACTGGTTGTCTGCCTCTCCCTGCAACAGCCTGGTGACCTGTCCAGGGTGTACGCTGCCTCTTGCCCCATGGCAGTTGGGATAGGCTCCAGACTCCCAGGATGTCTAACATTAAACATTTTTCTTGGAAAGTCTGAAAACACATCAAGCTGCGGGCCACTGCCTGATTTTTGTGTTTCCTTTACATAAATAAAGAGATTTCTGGCATAAGTGAATGCAGAAAAAGAAAGAAGGGAAAAAAAGGTGCATTGAAATTTATCAGAGGGAAGGAAATGAAATGAGGTGTCTAAAGCACAAAATTTCCTGTGGTAAATTTTTTGTATATTGTGACCCACACACAATGCACAAAGGAAGCCTGTACCCACAGTGGAAACCATTGGAGTTTATCAAAATGTTTACCAGACATTAAAACAGTCTGGTGAGAACTGCTCAAAGGTCAGGTTCACAGCCTACTCAATTACAGAAAGAGAGACATGAAGAGGAGCAGGTGTGGCCTTATGCAGCTGAATGCTGCAGTTCCTTTAAGAATACATTTGATTTCCAGTGTTCAGGGAAAGGCAGAAAAAGTTGACATAAATCTACATGGTCATTATAACCCCTAGATGTAGGCCATGTGTCAGCAGTGTGTCTTGTCTGCTCTACCTGACAATGAGGCACGCTGCAACATTGGTGCAGTCACTTCCTGTCAGGTCATCTGGCAGGGAGAAATGCTGGCAGGGGCTGAAGGACAGGAGGATCTCTTTGTCGACCGGGACCACGCTGTCTGTTTTCAGAGGCTTCAAACGACCCAGGAAACCGTCTGCATCTCCCGTAGCTTTCAGGTTTATAACTCCGCTGCCGTCCTTCATGATACATTTGCAGCTGTTGACGTTGAAGCACCCTGCCTTGTGAGCGGAGCTCCCACGAAGGGAAGCAATCGAGGAAAACAGGCCAAAACAAACAGATAGTGTGAGGAAGACAGTCTGAGGGATCATATTGACAGTGTGAGCCACAGAAGAGGACAGTGGTGAGTTATGTGCCGTGAGGTACCTAAAGTGTAGCTGACAGTAGGGTGAGGGTAGAAAAGTAATTAGAATATAGGTGATTACCATTCCTTGCATTCCAAAGGCTCAGTAAGCTCAGATTAGTGTTGCCACAAACACAAGAATACACAGGCAATCCTGGTGTCCCAATGGAAGCACTGCACAATCCCATCATCAAATTTAACCGCTTCAGTCTCTTCCAACATCCACCAGGTCACTGGCAAACCACTTGAGGGGAGGGATCGGTTGCATTTAACATGGTTTCATAAACTATATGATGTTATCTTTCAAATCAAGTGTTACAAGCATTTGACCTTCTGTTATAATACCATCTGAGTATGCCATACAGCTGGGAATTCTATATATAGGGGTAAATGTTAATCTAACTCGACTAAACTGAAACCCAACACTTGTCCTAACCCTAAATGAGCTGTTGTTGCCCTGGTAGATTTTATGAGGGTAAAACCATCTGCCTATCATTGTGCAGACACTAGACACTCTTCATTGGACCTGTGAAGGTGTGTCAGACACTTTGGGTACATTTTTATGCCCCAGTTTTTGCCTTTTGCATCAATTCTATACCAATTCAGTCTGATATCAAGATGCTTTTCTACTGCTAATCTACTTATAGTGCATGTATTTTTGTGTGTGGCAGGAATTATTATGCTTCTCCAAAAAAGTGTGTGGTCATGTAACGACTTTAAATTCATATATTGAGAGGCACTGCTTGCTGAGTAATTTATAGACAGAGAAATCTACATCTATATCCCAAAGCTTCATGTACCAGCTCCTGTTCGGAAATATTCCTGTCATAGGCAACATTGAGATTTCCAGTTATGCGCTAATTAGCACTTGTGTTATTTTGGCCCACCACCATCACTGGGCCACTTTTGATGTGATTAGACCTGATGTTGAGCAGATGCTAATACCTCGTCATCCATAGTTTCCACAGTGCTTTCGACACATCAAGCCTGTTCATAAGTTCACAGCACACTTAAGTCATTCAGTTTTTTTGGGCAGCCCATGTTACAGCCCTGGCCACTGTAGTTTAGTGTTTTTGTTTTTCTGTGCATTGTTTTACATAGGAGTGTGACCTCTATCTTGGAGGCTCGTTGAGGCTACGTCCATTTTTTTTGAAACAGGGATTTTTCCAAGTTCACTTTGAAAAATATCTCTGTTCACATGAAAACACTAAACAGATACTTTACTAATTATGCCAGGTGAACTGCTTGTTAACACAAATATCATGCAGACATGAACAAGATGACCTACTGAAGTTCAAACTGAGCATCAGAATGAGGAAGGTGATTTAAGTGGCTGAATGTGGCATGGTCGTTGATGCCAGACGGGCTGGTCATCAGAAACTGCTAATGTACTGGGATTTTCCCCCACACAACCATCTCAACCATCAGGGTTTACGGGTAATGGTCCAAAAAAAAAAAAGAAAAGGTGCAGTGACTGGCAGTTCTCTGGGTGGGAATGCCTTGTTGAGGTCAGAGGAGAGAGGAGAAGAGGAGGAGGAGGAGGAGGGGAGGAGGAGAAGGCAACAACCAATCAACCACTCGTTACAACCAAGGTATGCAGAACATCATGAAAACACATCACACAGATGGGCTACAGCAGCAGAAGACCACACTGGGAGCCACTACTGTCAGCTAAGAACCAGGAAATCAGGCTATTTAGCACAAACTAATCAAAATATCACAATAGAAGATTGGAAAAAACGCTGTACTCCAGTGGCCTCCAGACACCAGAGCTCAGTCCAACAGAGCACCTTTGGGATGTGGTCAAAAGGAATTTGAATGAGGAACTGACAAATCTACAGCAACCGTGTGATTATGTCAATATGGAGCAAAATCTCTGAGGAATGTTTACAGCACCTGGTTGAATCTGTGCCATGAAAAATGAAGGAAGATCTGAAGGCAAAAGGGGGTCCAAACTTGTACTAGCAAGGTGTACCTGAAGAAGTGGTTTATGAGTGCATATGTATATATATATATGCCTGTGTGTAATTACCATGACATACACCTGACATAAGACTAGATATTTTTGTTTCAACTTAACCTCTCCTGACAGCGTGTTGATATCTGCTTTCACTGTTACCACTGACAGTGTGTGACTGGTCTTGTTCTTTCATGCATGAAAATAACAGTCCAGTACTCTATTTCTGCTCTCCTCCTACATCACCAGATGTCAAAGTACAAACACCAGGCCTTAGTGGCTTATTTGGAGTCATGAATGAGGAAGTGTGCTGCCCTCTAGCGGTGATGTGGCTATACACAGCTCATTAGTTTGTCAAGGAAACCCAAACATCCTTTGAATTGCCATTCATTTAAGTGAAACATGACGTAATTTCCCTCAGCTGCTCCATGGGGATAAAGGGACCTTACTGACAGCAGATTCAATGTACCTGTGATAGTTCAACACCTTGGTATAAGTGAGTTAGCAATTCAGGGAGCTAGCATGTGACAGATCAAAATGCAAACATTTTCTAATGTGTCCGTTCAGATGATGGTGCTTTTTAATGATCTTAAATTTACTGGTTGCATTAGCGGGCTCGTTCTTTCATACCCAAATGCTAACAGTATCTGTCCATAGTGGAATGATTTAACTTTCAGGTGTCCAGAAACTACACTGAGATCTGGTGCAAAGCAACAACGGAGATGTTTCTCATTTAACAACAGATAAGTCCACTTTCTAATTCCTTTGAAATGCTAAGGGGCTAGCATAGTTCAAGAAAAAGCCTATGATCCGAGTTCCACAGCACACTGATGGTTCCACTGCTGAAATCAAAAGCAGAGCCCTACATTTAGTTCTAAGGGGCAGGCCAAATAAAACATTACAAATTATCCGTGACTGTAACCAAGACACTCCAGAGAACGCACACACCCCTGAAATCAACAAAGTTTAACGTATTACAAAACAGAAAAAAAAGGCCTGGTTTAAGTATGACTGTATACTTGGCACAATGTTTGTGGAGAAACACTACACAACAACCACTATTTTCCACAGATTTTATTTTGTTACTAGAAAAAGCCTCTAAGCTTTGACAGCATATTTGCGGACTGAGTAGAGGAGGTCTTTCTTCTGCTGTTTCTTGGTGCGCAGGCTCTCTTCATGCTTGTTAAGCCGGCGGCGCAGAGCTCTGGTCTTCTTGGGCCTCAGATCCAGGGGCTTGTACTTCTTGCCCTGATAAAAAAAAAAAAGATGTTTCAGTCAAGCTGAAAAACCTCAAACTGCAATCAAAAGGTCAATCTGCAAAGACTGATGTGTCACATTTTAGGGAGAGAAATGTTTTGTCTTGAGGGTTCAAATGAAACAGTTTTATTCTTGCCCAGTGTTACTCCCATTACAAGATTATTGAACAGTAGGTGCCTCAAATAAGTGTTAGTATGCAGCAAGCTCAGGAGACAACATGAAATGAAAAAGCAAGAGCGTCAGTCATTCACTGTGTTCACACTGACTGCAATCTTACAACATAACAGTGAATAAAGAGGGACGTAAATGCTAATCTGGCGACTCTCAAAACAGGTACGTACACCACAAGTTTTGTTGCAGCCTGTGCAGGCTGGCTTCAAGCAAATAATTACGCATTTAATTTTCCCAATGATGCTCTCATTTTGTGTTGGATTCTAAACACAGCAGAGCCCTTTTCCCTTTACACACAAACGTACACAAAAAAAGCTATAAAAGCTCAAATGTTTGTCTACTAATATTGAATGTTAATTTGATATTTTTCTTGGTCCCAATACCACTTTTTAACTTACTTAACTTTTAAAACACCAATTTAGTAAATTTATTTATTCATTTGTTCATTTGCAACATCTTGTGTCACAGAGTTAGGAGATATAATATTCAAATGCATCCAGTGTTGCCTTACACATAATGTAATGATTACATCTTTGACACACACACACACACACACACAACACACACACACACACACACACTAATTAATGGATACGTTTCTAAAGTCAGCTAAATAATAGTATAATGATCATGACTTCTGCTCTAATTAGGCAACTCAGGAAGCTGAGTTGATGAAAATAGTTATAAATTTAACAAAGAGCAGGTGGAAACATGACCCTCATTTTTTTCCACATTGTTCTAACAGAAGGATTCAATTAATTGAATTCAGTGACAATTTTACAGGCAAAAAGAGCAGTTAAATCTAAAAACTGAATTCTAGCAGTCAGTGTATACACAGTCATCAGTAAAACACTGAGGTCATCTCAGGCCTCAGGCTTTTGTTGCACAGCTATGATGCATCAGCAAAATCTGGACAACAAACAGCTCAGCCCAAAGAACCAAAGCAGCAGAGTCCCCCAAGGAGGGGTGTGTGTGTGTTTAACACAGGAACAGCTGGTGGTCCTCACCTTGTAGAACTTCCTCAGGTTCTCCTTCTGTGTCTGGTTAATTACAGTCAAGACTCTGGCGATGGACTTGCGAACAACACGGCTGTGAAGAATGAACAGCAAAGTCAGCTGTGGCAACCAGATTCTAACAAAATCCACAGATCATTAAGAAGAAGCAGGTGATTTTATATATTTGTTAATTCAAATGTAAAGGCACACATAGGGAAAGTGTCCAAGCCAGGACCAATTTAAACAGTTTTAATATTTTTGTTTAACCTATAAAAAGGTCCCCTAGCAATACAAACCTGCAATGACTATCACACACCACCAAATCAGGAGAATAAAACCTACAACAGCACTACTGTGAAAATCAGAAAATTAATACCTTACTAAGCTCTGAGAATCCATTGCCCCAAATATAGCCACATTACTTTGACACACAGCAGCTGAGGTACCACTACAAGGGAGGATTAACTAAAACACAGTCTTTCACAGTCACAGGTCCACACATCAGGAACTCTGTGCCACGAGAGACAGAAACATCAACTGATTTTAGAACTGTCAATATTAAAGAAAAAAAAAAAATTGTGGATTAAAGACAAATCTGTGTCACCAAAACAGGTCTTTAAAGAACATACTCTTTGAGTATATAATTTCTACATTTGTCAACTTTTGCTCTCAGTCGCGGTTCCTGTTCCAACCATTTCCAATGGGCATGTTCATCTGAATGTTGCATCTTAAAACATGGTCAGCAAATCAGACAAGTTGCATTTTGTTCAAGTGTAGCCATGTTTATATGTATCTGTTTAAAATTACACACTCATTTCTGTTTAAATGGACTGAATCACTGCAAAGAAAAATATCCCCTAAACAACTGTTCCATAGTGTGCCAAGTGTGAACATGCTTGACTCTCACTGACTCAACACCATTACTTTCCTGTACTTCTTTAAGTGGCAGCTGTGTGGAACCTGCATTACCCCAGTGAAGCAAAGCCAAATTAGTTCTAATTAAATTACATTCGAGCTGTTGTGGGAACTATTTATTGAAAGGCCATCAGACGGTAAAAGAGTGATGCCCCATTTCTCCCTGCCTCTGTACAGGTATCTGCAATATGCCAAGACCACACGGCCGGGGACAGTAAAGTCACATCTGGGTCGGTGTGGTCCACCGGGGGGAAACTATGCTTTAGTACTGGATCATTTACATGCGGTACTCACATCTTGGAGAGCTTGGACGCAGCTCCACCGGTAACCTTGGCCACACGGAGCTGGGACAGTTCATTCTTCAGGTCGTCCAGCTGCTTTAGCAGCTCCTCCTTCTTCTTGCCCCGCAGATCTCTTGCCTTAATTTTGGCCTGAATCACAGCAGGACAAACACTTTTAAAGAGAGCGCTACGTGGGCATCAAACACGCCATCAGCTCGGCTAACATTCCCAGCACCAGTTGAGCTAATGTTAGCGGGTCAGTACTTACATATTCATATTATTCAGACAAAACATTCACGCTATTTGCCATCAGTACTTACAATAACACATTAGCAGTTCCCCCTTCTCTGTTAAATCTACACAGCAGTAGGGGATATTTTTCCCAATAGCTTTAAGTTAGCAGCTGAGCAGAGCGGCGCTGGTCGGTACCAGCACACCGTAATATATCATTTTATTCTACTCTGGTAGCAGCCTGCCTATCAACACATATACTAACAAGCACCCAAGAAGCTTATGAATGCATATAGCACGAAGCAAATGGGTTTCTGTGGCCCTTAAAGGCGAAAATTTCGAATTTAGTCGAAGAGTGTTCACTACCCCACCATGTTCCTTTTCACTGCTCCGTCGGAAAGGCCGGACGCACCGCGTGCTCACAAAAAACAGCTTCCGGAGTTTTTTTCCTCTTCGTCGTTTTATTTTGTCAACGTGCAAACAGCGCCACCGCGGCGTGGAGGACACCAGAACGCTCGCCACAAAGTGGAAGTAAAAAAGGCACAGACAGATCAAAAGAGAAGAAACTTTTATATATATTCCCAGACCAATTGAAGCCAATCAAAGAAAACTGTACAACTTTATTATTTTCATTTTGCAAATACTGGCCTCCAGAAATGGAACATTTAGAAAAGTAGTTGATTTTATATATTAGAATTACATTGCCACATTAATATCAAAAGCAGTGGGAAAAATAAAGTAAAACTGGTTTTCCAGCCAAGGGGGTGCAGAATTTGTAACAAATGAAGGGCATGATTTGGGGATTATTTATTAAATGTAGGAAAAAGGGAAAAACATTGTAGTAGGTCTAACACCAAATCCTGTAGCTCTAGGAGGTGCTGTTTTTCAAACCAAGTTGACCTCAGACAGCTCTAAGCTACTTGATCATTTATATCAGCTATAAGAATGTGTCACTCAGCTGTTGCTTTGAATTAAAAAAAAAAAAAAAAAAAACTGACACAAGTACCAAAGCTTATCTGCCCTTCTCCAGTATAACGCAAAAACAGTCACACCTGCAGTCACAACCTGGACCTGAGCAGGGGCGGTCATATTATTTACACGTGGTAAAATACAGACCAACTAAAGAGCAGTGACAGGTTTTTTTGTTAAACATGGTCAGATAATGTGGAAAATCCTCTGAAATGCTTTGGTTGATGTGTCAAAGTTTTTTTTTCCTAATCACAAGCAGTAGCAGTCTACAGTCAACTACAGCATTTAGCTAATGTGACAACTAAGCATTTATGATGTGAAGAAACAATATTTTGAACAGATACACTGAACTGAATTTATATTTCTTCGCTTACAGTTGGAAACGTTGGCGTCCAGCCTGTTTCAGCTGATGAAAAAAGAGCAAATTGTGAGCCCATCCTTGATTATTGTGCGCACAGATTTCTAATCTGTATGCATTTGCTAATGTTTTTTTTTTAGCCTTAAAAGGGCGGGGAAAAACCCCTAAAGGGTTGAATGTTCAATCCATTGTGTGTATTAAAAAAAAAAAAAAAAAAAAAAAAAAAAAAAATTGCAGTTCCTCTAGTGGCCACTTGAGGCTGAGTCCATTTTAAAATGCCAAACTTACAACATTAGAAAGCTTGCGTTAGTTACATGGTACCAGCAGTGCCTCCCAGAGTCACAGAATAAAATGGTCACAGAATTTGGTGGCAGCCGTCATAAAAAGCAAAAAAGCAAAACTTTTTCAGTGTTTAACACAACAAAATCAATGAGGTTCAAAAGTGCATTCACTGTTTCTTCAATTCTCATAGAGACAGTATATAAGCTGATGGAGTGTCAGCGACTACAATCAGTCTGCTACCTTTCTTTAATAAAACATGACAATAAATCTGCATTCAAAGATATCCTCTTGCTTCCCTATATACAAACTCAACAGATAAAATTTCAAATCACATGATATGACTGACATCATACTCAGGACTAGAGATAGTGATGAGCAGTGTGAAAAGCTCAGGCAGAAACCTGAATGGGCTCAGGTTTATGATGATGATAAATACTACAAATTGATCACATCAAACCGTTAACATCCACTGTTTTATAAAGTTCTCAATGCATACAGTATGTACAGATTTCTATATATAAACAGCCAAGTGGAATGTACTTTGATTTACATTAGCAAAGGCAGGTGAAGGCAGAACATGTCCTTCAGTAATTTACAGAGCATTTACTTATTTTTTCACATACAGTTGTGGTCAGACGTTTACATACGCTCATCATGGGCGTGAATGTTACCATAATGTGGGGCTCTTAATGATTTCTTTGTCCAGGGTGAAATGATTATACAGCACACATCTTTGGTAACTTTAAAAAACAAGAATTAGGTGGCACAAGTTTGAAATTATTTAGGATTTTTTCTAATCCACACAGGGTCAAAACTATACATACACCTCCACTAATATTTGATTAAATGTCTCTTAGCAAGTCGCACCATGACTAGAGGCTTTTGGTAGCCATCAACAAGCTTCTGGCTGGATTTCTGACCACTCTTCTTAGCAGAATTGGTAGAGTTCATTAAAATTGGTTGGTTGGTTTCCTGGCATTAAGTTTAGTCCACAAATTTTCAAGATTTGAGGTCGGGGATTATGTTAGCCTGCCTTATCCATTCCAAAACCAGTTCTCAGTAGTATGTTTGGGATCACTGTCCATTGGAACACCCAATTGTGTTCAAGTTTCAACTAATCTAGCTGTTGACCTGAGGTGAAGTTGATGAATTTGGAGGCAGCCCTCCTCCTCCATTATTCCACCCACTTTGTGCAATGTACCAGCGCCACTGGAAGCAAAACAGCCTCAGAACTTAATGCATGTTGGATCTTCTTCCAGACCTTGGCAAAGTGGTGACACATCTGAATAACCTGTACTTATGTACAGTTGTCTGAACTGATGATATTGGAATCTGCAGTTGTTTTAGAAACAGCTGCAAAGCATCTTCACATCTTGGTTAAAGCTACAATTCTCCTTCTTAGATCTTCAATGACTTCCTTGGACCCCCCCCCCGCACTGCCCGGGTGCCTCGCGGTTGAGTGGGCGACCACATATGCCGTGCGGCGGTGCAGACAGTGCAGGTTCAAGTCCCGACCTAGTCGCATTTACTACGCGTCTTCTCCTGTCTTTCTCCACTGCAAACACTATCAAATAAAGGCCCAAAAAAAAAAGTTCAAAGATATGAAATCATTAAAAAGCTCAAAATTACCATGACATTTAGCCCCATGATGCATGTATGTAAACTTCTGACAACTGCTCCAGTTGCATTAATATACAGGCCATATCGATCACACTGGTGTTCAAGGACTGAATGAGGTGGTGCTTGGGAGAGGGGGGAGATATTGGAGTTGATTTGTGGTTATCACCATCTGCCTAATTCAGCAGGATTTTGTGTGCACTTTTTGTGACTGTAAATTTATCAAAAGGTGTAACACTTTACTACTGGGTGTGCTGAAAGGCTTTTAGATGTGTCCGTCGTTCTTTTAACTGTTTGTTTCCTTTTAGCCCTATCCCACATTCCTCCTTTTCCTTTGTCCTTTCCCAGGCTGCCATTGCAAATAAGAATGTGTTCTTTTGCCTGTTAAATAAAGGTTAAACTGATTCACTGCACCACACTGTGGCACATATTGGTATTACATGATAGCGCATCCCAACCTCAGTTGAACTTAAATATCTTTTCCAATACAATACAAAGACATTTGGGACAAAGTAAGAGACTACATTTCACTATTTATTGTGGTTGGAGAAATGTCAGCATTGTCACTTAGGAAATTTCTGGATTATGGTGGTCCTATTGGACATTAATTCCAGCTAGGATTCCCTTGATTGTAGATCAGTGATTCCCAACATGTGGGCTACAGCCCCTTAGTCAGCAAAGTGGGTACTGGAGCTGGACCATGGGAGGTCATTAAACCATTAAAATGGTCACCATAAAAATGATGAATTCAAAACTAGAGTGATTCTTTATTGAATCACCAATTTTTGATCTGGATCCGTTTTATTTCTCTTGATTGCTGGGAAATTGTAATTGACCAAATACGTCATCACCAAAAGAAAAGCAGTTAATGGAAGATCAACATCAATAAGTGAATCCCCAGAAAAGCAAAATTAATCCACTAATCAAAAAGAAGTGATACAAAGTACTCCAGTGATTAACTATACTCAGGGACCAAAGATGAAATCAAAGGTTTGTGTGGGCCACAGATCATTTTCAGATTCCTAAATGGGCTGTGGTATTCTTGAGTTTAGGAATGGCTAATGTAGACAATTTTGGTCCTTTGACACCAGTGTGAACAATTTATATTCTATTAAATAAACTCTCATTAATACTAAAGCCAAGGCAGCTTCAGTTTTCTGTACAAGTTAGTAAAGTGACACATTTTCATTAAATAAGCCCTCTGTGATTTAAAATAAAGTGATAACCAACAAGCTAAAGGATCCTTCAGCAACCAAAAGCTATAATCTGTCCAGTGAAGAGGGTCACATTAAGTCACGCTGATGTTTGTTCCAACCAAAGGACAGAAATGAGCCGGTCCCTAAAAATAACAATTACATCAATGTGTTGCTTCTTTCTGATGTTTCTTTTCTTGTATGGTAGCTCACTTTTGGCTGATAAGAAACATCAGATTAGTGTCCTATGATTGAAGAAGAATTAGGTTGCTTGATCAAAAATGTCATTTTAAAAATCACCAACTGATTATGAGTAAGACTTCATCCCTAAATAATAATGTGCAGCCCCCAACAGACCCTCCCACAGAGCCATAGAAAAAACTGTGAAGCTGGTCAAAGTTTAAAGCTTGAATCCTGCTCAGTGATGGGAAGCTACGCAGGAAGGACTGTTTCCCTTCAGATGTGGTCTCTTTTCGTTCTGTCCATCACTTCAGCTCTTTCTGCTGCTCAATCAGCTCCAATGAGTTGAACTGCCTGAGATTGAAGGTCGGATTATTCCCTTTGGAGAAGGCTTCGATCCAAACCAGGACATCTAGAACACAAATGACATAGCAATCATTCAATTCAATTTCATTTATATAGCACCAAATAACAACAACAGTCACCTCAAGGTGCTTTATATTGTAAGGTAAAGACCCTACAATAATACAGAAAAACCCCACTTGGTGACAAGCGGGCAGGAAAAACTCCCTTTTAACAGGAAGAGAAACCTCCAGCAGAACCAGGCTCAGGGAGAGGCAGCCATCTGCTGTGACTGGTTGGGGGTGAGGGGAGGGAGACAGGACAAAAGACACACTGTGGAAGAGAGCCAGAGATTAATAATAACTAATGATTAAATGCAGGTGTATAAGCAGAGCAAAAGGAAGTGAATGAAAAGAAACACTCGGTGCATCCAGCAGCCTAGGCCTATTGCAGTGATAAGGGATGGTTCAAGGTCAACTGAGCCAGCCCCAACTACAAGCTTAATCAAAAAGGAAAATTTTAAGCTTAATCTTAAAAAAAGAGAGGGTGTCTGTCTCCTGAATCCAAGCTGGGAGCTGGTTCCACAGAAGAGGGGCCTGAAAGCTGAAGGCTCTGCCTCCCATTCTACTCTAAGTATCCTAGGAACCACAAGTGAGCCACGAGCCTGAGAGCGAAGTGCTCTATTGGTGATATGATACTATGAGGTCTTTAAGATAAGATAGGACCTGATTCTATGTGAGGAAAAAGATTCTAAAGCCAATGAAGAGAAACCAATATGGGAGAAATATGCTCTCACTTTCCAATCCCCTGTCAGTGCTCTTACTGCAGCATTTTGGATCAACTGAAGGTTTTTCAGGGAGCTTTTAGGACAACCTGATAGTACTGAGTACCATAATCCAAACTAGAAGTAATAAACGCTGACTAGTTTTTCAGGTAATGCCCTCAGAGTAAGTATCTGGTTGACACCATGTTTCTAAGATTGTAGGGCCGAGTACAATAACCTCAGTTTTATCTAATTTAGAAGCAGGAAATCAGAGGTCATCCAGTCTTTATGTCTCTAAGATATTCCTGTAGTACTGATGTGTGTCATCTGGCTCCCATGAATAAATAAAGCCAAATATCATCTGCTTAGCATGAAAATGTCTGCCATGCCATCCAATAATAATTTATAATGTAAATATTGGTCCTAGCACAGAACCCTGTGGAACTCCATAATTAACCTTATTGTGTGAAAGAAGACTCCCATTTACATGAACAAGCTGCAGTCTGTTAGATAAATATGATTCAAACCACTGCAGCTTTAATACCTATAGCATGCTCTAATCTCTGTAATAAAATATTATGGTCAAAATATTGAATGCTGCACTGAGGTCTAGCAAGCCAAGCACAGAGATGAGGCTACTGTCAGAGAGAATAAGAAGCAGTGTTTTAGCCAGGGGCTGATCACCTGGTGCTGCACCAGGCTGAGAATTTCACCAGTTCATTATCAGAACTGTTCACTATCACTGCAATTCTGCAATGTGCAAGTGAGTGTGGCACGTAGCATTTACAGTTACAGGTGAAGGCATTATAATAAACATTTGTTGAATTTGGCTGTGTCAAGAGGCTGGTCTGCTCTACAAGGCAAACCACAGTAACCACCACAAACTTCATACAGTACCAGTCAAAAGTTTGGACACACTTTTTTTTTTTTTTTATAGTTTTATATATTTTCCATTTGTTATTTGATTTGCTTTTTGAATGTTTGTTTTGGGTTCTATCCCTTTAGAAGAACTCTGAATTACACCAACCTTGTACTCCAGAGTTGCCTTCAGCATGTCCTCTTTCCTCACGAGTGAAGTTCAGCAGCACAGATACAGCTCGTAGGAGCTGATACGCCTGATCAGAGCAAAACAAGAGCACACCTTCAGTCTGAGTGTGGACCATAGATCAGGCTCTGTCATGCAGTCAACACAAGCCAGATTATGCAGAGCCACATAATGTAGATACCTCAGCCTCTCTGGAGGACATGAACTTGAGGACGACATGCTTGAGATACTCAAAGTTGATTCTCGTGAATCGTTGAGGTCGGAGGTGTTGGTCACTGTGGTGTTGGAGGTCGGGGGGCTCGGGGTGGGCGCAGGTGCAGGGTCTGGAGACACTCTCTCTGGTTTGTCTGCTCTGTTTTCTGGTGGCTTTTCTTTCCCCTCAGCTTCTGACTCAGGTTTTAATTTCTACAGCGTACGAAGAGAGAAGGGCACATACAGTGTCACATTCATCTATATTTACACTCAGTAAGCTGGCAGAATATTAGCCTCTGCACAATTCAGTATAGCCCAGTCCATGACAGATACAGTTTTTTTACACTTGGGAAAAAATATGTTTTAAAGCTACAGTAAATAAATAAATACAGCTGCAAGCAGCAAAGAGGGAGCACACTTACTAAGGCACCTTAAATCTGATCATATCAAAAGCTTGCCCAAAAGCACTGATGGGAAAAGTGAATTGTGTTTACTGTAAAAAAAAAAAAATAGAGATTAGAGGGGTTGCTCCCTGCTGGCCTTCAAAAAGAGGCACTTCCTCATTGGTTTCACTTGTCAGACATGGAAGCAACAAATATCATTCAAACACCTATAGCTATAACTGAATTTACATTTATAGCAAATTCAGCATGACAATAAACCTGAACAGGAGAAGAAAAAGGAAAGATGCTCCTCCAGAATATTTTTTTTTTTGTCTAGTTACAAGAAACAAGACAGATCCATCTTCTGCAGGTAGACATGCTGCTCCACTAACACCATATTGAGATTCACTCTCTTACCAGTTCTTTCTGCAGAGTCTCTTCAGCTCTGCCAGTCTCTGCTGCAACTGCTTTATGGTCTGCAAAAGGTATCAGTGGAGTTTTATGTGTGGAGATGGGTGTACCTGCTTTTATGGATATATCTCAAGAACATCTACCTGGAGCTGATATTACTATTTCATTAAAAGCTATAAGAAACAATCAAATATGAATTATAAAAAAAATAAATAAATAAAGTGGCTGACCCTGTTCTTGTCACTGAGCTGCTGCTCCAGCTCTCTGTTGACTTTCTGGAGGTGATCCAGGTCGTCCACAGTCACACTGCCATTCTGCTCCTCCTCACACACCACACTGTGACTGTGAAGCTGTTCAGTCAGGGTTTCCACCTCCACCTCCAGGTATGAGATCTGGACAGTCCACACACGGACTATTATTCAGTGTACATTAAGTACTTAAACTGTTCCAGCTTAAGAAGAAATTCTGAATTCATGAGAATGGATGTATGAACGCACGAAAACCTAATACCGCCACACCAGTGACACCAACCACCCACTTCATAAAACACAGCTTTGAACATGTTCACTGTGCACTACTTCCATACAAGTGTGAGAGTGTGTAGGTGCTGACCCGAGCTTGGCAGCTATCTAACTGCTGAGTCTGGCCCAGCAGCTCTTCCTTAAGGCTGGTGAATTGGGAGTTTTTGTCAGCTCCATCTGCTCCAGCTGGGCTCTCAGACGCTCAGCCTCCTCCTGCACCTCGACCAGGGACGCCTGTCGACTCTGCACCTCTGCAACACAAACACATCATTTTTGAGACAAAGGTTCTAGAGCAGGGAGTGGACCAAAATTGGCCAAAACCACTTTCTTATTTTCACAGGATTCTTTCAATCGTACCATTTGAATAAAATGGTAGAATTAATATCTAATACCTATCTTCATGTTACATGTGTGCAAGCTGCTTTAAAAAAAAAAAAAAAGAATCCAATAGACTTAGTTTTAACTCAGTTCATCTTTTTTATTTTTACACTGTATTTTTTAACTGGCTGTTCATGCCCCACCAGTGAGCAGCACTCTACAGTTTGAGAACCACAGGCTTTAACTTGTGATCAGCAGAAACAGCAGAGATTTCTGTTTTGTTCTTGTTACCCACTTTCAAAGTCTGAGGAGGTAAAGATCCAGCAACTTTATATTTAGCTAATATGTTTAGTTAATATGTTTGTGGTCCCGACCACCGTGAAGAACACCCACAAGCCAAAACGTGACAGTCAAACAATAAGGCTGTTCTACATACTCAAGTAGCGTTGGAGCTTTAATCTATTCTGGGTATTAAAAGCACAGTAACATCTTTTAAAGGATTCACAGTGCACGTGTGTACCATTCTGGAGTGTTTTGATGTCATCCTCTCTGAGTGCCAGCTTCTCAGTGACAGTGGACACTTCCTGCTGTGAGCTCTGTAGAGCTGTGCTCAGCTCTGCAACCTGACATCAAGCACAGGCAAACACTTTTCATTAAACAATACACACAAAGGTAAGGTCCAGTGATGTACAGGTAAAGTCCAAAAGGAGTTACTACATTAGCTGCAGGAGCCCTTTTTTAGCTATTGACTTCCTGTTTCTGAACACTGCAGGCTGTGGTTTATCCACAGACCTGTGTTTGCAGCCCCTCCTTCTGTCGCCTGGTTTCTTCCAGAGCTTTGGCGATTTCCGTGCTCACCGTCTGCCGGCTATTCAGCTCCGCCTGGGAAAACACACACAGGCCAAGAATGAGGGCTACACTCCGCTTTCTTCAATAGCCCATAAAGTAAAATACATTTTTTAAGTTTTCTTTATACTCTGACCAAGTTGAAAAGCTGCATTATTAATATATGATTAAAATCTGCATGATGTCACAAATAAATAAACTATGTCTACATCCAGAAGATGATAATTATAATAAAAAAATAAAGTTAAATTAAATTCTAAAACCTAATAGCACTGTAAAAATAAATAAATAAAACATCAATCATATTACTCAGTTAAAAAGACAAATGATGTTAACCCTTCCATTAGGAAAGGATGTGGAGCTAACAAATGAGCTGAAACAGTTGTTGCTGTAGATTTTTGTTGTTGTTGGTTTTTGGATTCTTTGTTACAGTTGCCCTTTTTTTTCTGGAGTGAACTTTTTCAGTTGTTCAGCTTTTGGTTCCAGTGGTTTTCATTTTGGTTATTTTTTTTGTTTAAATTAAATATATGTATGTATCCTGAAAAAATTAACAGTGTGTTGTGGTCTTTACCCTGCACTGCTCCAGTTCTTCTGTTCGCTGCTTCAGAAGGGAGTCCGCCTCATCCATCTGCTTGTCCAGATCAGCCTACCAGTCATGTACATGAGCGCACACAACACCACACGCGCACGCACACCCCATAACAATACTCATTAATCCTTTGGGCCAAAGGCTCTATTTTGGAAATTCCATATGGAAAACATCATATTCACTATACAAGTTTAAGGACAAAATGTCAGATGCCAATAGTGTCTCATCCTGTTTTTCAGACCAGAGTGAAAACTCTACTGTCACACAGTCAAAATGAGAGCAAATGACAGCCACACAGCAGTGAGTGATGAGCTATTCTGAAGATTCTCTGCTGCAATCCTGCTA
Organism: Archocentrus centrarchus; assembly: GCF_007364275.1. NCBI lineage: Eukaryota > Metazoa > Chordata > Actinopteri > Cichliformes > Cichlidae > Archocentrus > Archocentrus centrarchus. The sequence goes on from NW_022060257.1 coordinate 1,462,926, forward strand.
AACATGATTCAGTAAAATGAAGCACAGAAATGCTACATCCATTTTTGTCATGGCTGTACTGGGCTGCCTACTTTAGAAAGCTTTGGAGACCCATGTGTGCCACAGTGTTTTTAACAACATATTCAACCCTGAGTGAATGTGTTGTTATAATATTGCATAAAAATCAGTCCAATCAAATAAAGAGAACTGAAACGAGAACATACCAGCCTGCTCTGTAGTGTCTGTTTGTCTTTCTGTAAAGAGGCGATGCAGTCCTCCAGCCGGCTTGCTTCTCCTGACTCTGCTGCCTAACAAAGACACCTGCTGATCCAGAAAGGCTTTCTCTGCACTCCACTCTCCCTGCTGAAAACACAGGAAAAAGCATGTTTAGACATACATTTAAAATTCTTTACCTTCACTCTAACCACACTAAAAGTCCATGTTTTAGCAAAAAAAACAAATAATTGAGCACACACAAATGTCAGTCTTTAATAACAGTTTACTGTGTTTTTGATTTCTCTGTGTGTTACAAATAGGTGCGGAATTAAAACAGATTACACAAATTATTATGCATGCGACTGCAGGAGGCCAGAAGCTGACAATATATTTTCAACAGACGGTACAATGTTAACAATATATGTCGAGATAAAAAGAGTTTAAAGTTTGCTTTAAATATTTTACTTCTTTGTAAGTGATACTGTTTTCCTAATATCAGAACAATATCATGAAAGACAAAAGCCACACATTAAGACCCCAATATACTGGCCATGTTAGTCGCTTCACGCACCCCAGTAACATCATCACACAGCCACATTCATTTATGCTCCCCACTATGGTCCAGGTAGCCGCTGCAGTATTCTCCTGAACGATAGGTGTCGCAACTAGAGACAAAACCTCCACTTCAGTGCTGGTATACGAGATGAAGTTGTCGAAACCGGAAGCAAAGAAATTGTCAGGTTTTTTTTTTTTTTTTTTTTTTTTTTTTACAAAGTCTCATCTTTTCCAACTGTTGCAACATCTCCCTCTGTATCACCTGTAATCTCTGAGCTTCTGTATTGATATACATTAAAAACAGCAGTAAAAACCAACACATTTGTACACTCGTGTCTTCAACACAGCTGCAGCAACACAAACGCACCAAGTTACAAAAAATCGAGAAGTGCAAGATCACTTGAAGTTTTCTTACTCAAAACTAACCAACAATGATCAATCTAAATGCTTAAAGTTTGTGACCCAACTGTTCTCTTTTCCTGACAGGTATACTGGCAGGGGATTCTGGCTTGAAAGATCTTTCAACCAAAAGTTATCGTGTAGGTTCAACATTAAATTATTTTCTCTGTCAGCCACAACAGGAAAGATCAGGCTTATTTCTGTTGGGGAAAAAGCTTATTATGTGCTCTGACTGCAAGTGATGCTCACCAGTTATCCATGTGGCTGCTGTTTCTCTGTGATCTGCTGCTCTGCACTGCTCAGCCTCTCACTACTCTCTAGCACCTGCTGCTCCAGATTAGCGATCTGAAACAGAAATGCAATCAATATGATATGAATGAATGTTCCATGACGCTTTATCATCAAAAACAATGTGACTTTCCAATCTCAGCTTAGAATCCTTGGGCAGCCCATCAATCAAGCAACTAGAAGTGCGTTTCCTCATGTATAATTTCTTAGAGCAGGGTGTCTCGTGTCTCACAGCTACTTGTGTGTCTGTTCTCTCTCTGTAGGCCCTGGAGAGTCATCTTTGTGTCGCAGAAGAGTCTGCAGCTCAGTAATAGCAGAGCTCATCCTGGATACCTACAGTAACAAAAATTTAGAGGTCACACATTTAGAATTGATTTATTTTTTTTAAATAACAGTCTGTTCAGCGTCTGTTGGGGTGGCTGTAGCTTAGCAGGCAGAGGGTTGGTGGCTTGACCCCAGGCTGCTTCAGTCTGCATGCCAAAGTATGCCTGGCAAGATACTGAACCCCAAGTTGCTTCCAATGCATTCATCAGAGTGTGACTGTGTGTGTGTGAATGTTAGATAGAAAGCTTTTGGACATAGAAAGTGCTTTTATGAATGTGTGCGTGAATGGGTGAAGGAGACATGCTGTATAAAGCGCATAGTGAACATTTCAGATTAAAATTAAGATACAACAAATTAAAAGAGTGGTTGGCAATCCAAATGAAAGTAACAGAAAACAGGAGCACCGCCTAGCAGGGCAAAATACGCCAGTCGCACTGTATTAACCCTGTGCCTCCAGGAGTTCATCTCTGCATAATGTCTTGATGTGGAGAATAATCGTGCAAGGTTTCATCAAATCCTTCAAACCATTTGTAAGATATGAAGTGGACATGAAAAATACTTAACAAAAACAAAGTTTGGTAAGTGTAAGCTGAACGATTCAAGTTATTGAGCAGACACTTCAATGGATGCTGCCCGATGCCATGGGTGATCACATAAAATGTCCCATCTTTCGACTGGTACTCAGTAACTTAATAACCAAAGCAGGAAAACAAAAAGCAAGAAAAACTCACACAAAGCTAAAATCGCTAACATTGAGCTTTTTAGCTCAAAACAAAAATAGTGATGTTAATTATTAAAAAACAGAAATATAAATTTAGGTCACATTCAAAAAGAAATTAAAGCCTACATCTATTTTAATAATGTAATCTGATTAATGGCCTACAGCTTCAACTTTTGTCTCCATTTACTTTTTTATCTCAATGTTTTTGTTCGTGTGAACTGATCAGTGGTTAACACTTTATACAGCTTACACCCTATAAACTAATACACACTGACTACCTCATCAGGCACTGTTCTTAATTCACTACCAGACATTACATCTATGAGGTTTGCAGATTGGCCCCATATAATATTCTCTACCTTATATCAATGTGCTGTTTTACCTGTGCCTCCAGAGAGCTGACAGTCTCAGCATGGTTTGTCCTGACAGCCAGCAGCTCTGCTCGCACCTCTTCCAGACTTTGCTCTAAGCTGGACTTCTGAAAAGATAAACAAAAATAATAAATAGGTGTTTCTGCTTCTCCTTCTTTTCTTAAAGATTATTATGATGTCCGACTATAAAGACATTCCATGATCATTATCTGTGGGCCAATAAAACACAACAGACTGGACTCCTCTCCAAAAGTGAGTATATCAATTGAGAACCATACCAAACTCATCTACCATGAGTTCATTCTGAAAGAAAATTAAAAAAATAAATAAATAAAATAAAAAAAAAAAAAAAAAAACAGCTAAACACTCAGCCATTACTGTCCTAAACTTAAACCTGGGGTGTGTGTTCTTAACCTCCTGCAGAAGCTCCTGTAGGTGCTCATCCTGGCTCAGGTTCCCCTGCAGCCGTCTCTCCAAGGATGTTACTTTCTTCTGAAGGTCCACCAACAAGCGCTCCTTGTCCTCTTCCGTCACGGCAGCCTGAAGACAGACAGTGAATAAGCACATCCTTGAAAACAAAAACTTTAAGACTTTATTTTAAAACCAGGCTTATTTGTGGGTTTTTTCCCCCAATACTGAAATGGCATTTGAAACATCTGGAACAATCTGTAATGTGATCCATTTATGTTTTCTGACAACAAAAACTAACACACTGAGTCTTCCTTCCACATTGTTGTTCTTTCAGACTCATGTTAAAGAGGACTAGATTTTTTTTTCCTTCAATCATGTATGCTGCAAAAAGAAGAACAGGTTTTTGAGTGTTTTGTGAATTTTGTTAAAAATAAAATAATTTGTCAAAGTATCTTTAGCAGCAATAAACAGCCGGAAATCTTCTTGGAATCTTCAGAGGTTTCCCAGAGTCATCCCTATGCCCTCCTAGTTTGTGTGACAGATATACAACCCCACTGCATCATGTGGTCACTACTATGTTTGACTTTACAAATGGGTATCAGCAATCATGCTCAGGTTTATGCCACACATACTGTTGGGAATTGTTCGCCAAACAGTTGAACCTTTCTTTCATCAGGCCAGAAGATTTTGCCTCTCATAGAGAAACTTCAGGTGCCTTTGAGCGAACTGCCCTGTCACTTTGAGCAAAGAATGGCTTCTATCTGGTTTCTCCACTGTAAGGTCTGACTGGCAGACTGATATGCTAACACTGTTCTCCCATCTTCACAAAGGAATTTACTATTCTTTTGGCTAGGCGAACAGATACAGGAAAAACTATTGCTGGTTCCAACACTTCGAGGATGACAAGAGCCTACTGTCCTGCTGAGGACATGCAAGGTACGGTAGTAGAATGTTTTTTTCTATCTGTCTGCAGATTTTACAATCCTTTCACAAACGTCTGCAGACAATCGCTTCTTGGCTTCATGGTTTCATTTTCACCATCAACTCTGACACCTTATAAAGATAAGTGTGTACCTTTCCTAATCCTAATCATTCCTAATCATGTCTTGAGAAGTAATAAAAAACAGTGCTCTTTTGCTTTTTCACTGTGGAATAATTGAGGGGAAAAAATGAATAGAATCATATTAGGAGAGGTATGAAACAAAATGCAGAGGGCCTGACAATGTAGACAATTTTATTTAAGCCCAATTAGATGCAGATTGTCAATCTTTAGCTGCAGGGCATTGTATTTTTATTATTCTTCATGTTCTGACCTTTTGCAGTTGCAACTTCAGAGCATCATGTTCAGTCTGTAATTCATGGAAGGACTTCTCTAAAGTTGAAACCATATTCTGTGACTGAAAAACAACAAAGTTAACAATCAATCAGTGAATGAGCAGTGTTGTAGAGTGACAGGATGTCCAGTCTGTGCTCAGCGCTGACCTTCTGGAAGTCTTCAGAGACCTGCTGGATGACTGACTGCAGCTCCTGGCATCGTCCCTCCAGCTCGCTGATCTTCTTGTCGGCCTCCTCTCTGAGCAGCAGCAGCTCTTCTCTGCATGGATCCAATAAAATGCTCTTTCAATTATAGTGTTCATTCGGAAAAGTCACAGTCCAACAACAATCCAAGCTCAATTCTAGAGCAAGTGACTGAATGTTGAAATTCTTAATGTTAATTTGTAACTCCCTCTGCAAAGCCAAAAAAAACCCAAAAAAAACAAAAAAAAGATTTTTCCTTACCGCTCTATCTCCAGCTCTGAGTTGAGTCTGCAGCTCTCCTCATGCTCCTGTTCCAGAGTCTGGAGTTTCCCACGAGTCTTCAGACAGTCCTCGTTTTTGCTGACTGAATTTCAGCCTCCTTTTGCTGAAGCTCCTGCTCCCGCTGGCTCAGCAGTTCCTCCTTCCTCAGCAACTGATAAACAAAATCCAATCATCATACTACACCAAAACGTGCTTTCAAACACAGGTACAGACTTTCCAGTCCTGCACAGAGGTACAAAGAATGCACTACTTTCAAACCAAAGGAAAATAATTGACTACAATTCTTTTTCCTTAATCGCAAAATGTTAGGAAGAAGCTGGCACTCCACATGTACGCACCATGTGTTTAACTTTAGCAAGCTCCTGCTGCTGAAAGCCCTCCAGTTCATCCAGGTCGTCCCTTTTTGAAAGAGTGCTAAGCTCTGTTCCTTCATCTCCTCTAGCCGAGCTGAGAGGGCAGCCTTCTCCTAAACAAACACACTATTGTTGTAAACATGCCGTTGTTCACATGCACCATTTATTGGATTTATTCAGGTGGCAAGAATCTTGAGGTTATGGATATGACCCGAGCTCTCTGATTAGCATGAGTGAGTATCTCACTATGCGGAACACCTCCTGTGTGACTTCATCAGAAGCTCAAATACCATTACACCAGCCCCTATAGGCTGGCTAAGCAACACTCAAGGCAGGATGGGCTAGGGCCCACCTACATAATAGGCTGATACAGAGTCAGGTGTCATTCAAAACAAGTGCACCTCTTCCTCGCTTTCACAGCAAGGAGGGTGGTCTGGTAAGACACTCACGCATGCTAATCAGAGAACTGGGGTTATATTCATAACCTTAGGTTTTCTTTCATAGCATTTGTTTCACATCTCATTATGGAAGATATATTCACTCCCAGACTGCCATGACATGCCTGTTAAGGCAACTGTCCCCAACAGCATTTCACAGGGGTGGCGCTTCCACCTAAGAAGAACCTGCACTATGGACTGAATGCACAAACTTAGGAACTCTAACGTCTAACTCGTAAAAACTTGTGTGGGGCAAGGCCCAGCGAGCAGCTATGCACACCTCTTGGATGGAAACGCCCTTAAAGAGAGCTCATGAGGCTGCCAGGCCCCTGTTAGAATGTGCCCACAGACCAGCAGGAGGCTGAAGAGCCCTACTAGGATAAGCAAGGGTAATAGCTCCTGCTATCCAGTGTAAAAGACACCGTTTAGACACAGGCTCTCTTATATGTGTGGTTTAGCCGAGGACACAAATACCTGGTCACCCTGTCCAAAACCCTGAGTCCTGTCCATGTAAATCTGCAGTTCATGGACTGGACACAAGATAAGCAACCGCTGTTGCTCCTCAGACATGAAAGGGGATGGATAAAGGGCAGGCTGTTCTATAAGACATGTGCCTATGACCTTATGTACACCTTGAAGGTGAAGAAGGCCTTACTCTTTTCAATCAGCAAAAGAAATACTGAAGAAATACTAAATGGACTAGTTCTTATATAACACTTTTCTACTCTGAGCACTCAAAGCACTTATACAACACATTTACCCATTCATACAAGCACTTCCATGAGTAACTAATTTACGTGCTTACTGTCTAAAAGTCACACACATTCATACTCCGACGCTTGCGTCAAAGAGCAACTTGGGTTCAGTATCTTGCCCAAGGATACTTTGGCATACAGCCCGGAGCAGCCAGGAATCAAACCGCCGACCTTCCAATCAGTAGGTGACGTGCTCTACTTCCTGAGCTACAGCCACCCCTACAATGACAGAATCATTGCCACGAAGCACTGAAATGGGCTGGTCTATGATTCTAAGCACCAGTTTTCAAGCACATGCCACTTATGCGCATGTTGAACCACTCACGGGCCAGGCCCATAAGCTAGCCTCTCTAGGTGGGATGGAATATTGAGTGAATAGCCGCAGAGCAGCTTTAAAAAATAAAAAAAATAAAAAATCCATCAGCCACTGCTTTCCTGGCCAGTATGGGGCTGCCTAGATGACAGAGGGACCTCTTTCCTTCACTCTGGCCAAAGTTAAAGGAATTAGGGCCACTGGAGGATATGCAAAAAGGAGTGTCCTCAGTGACTCGTGAGCCAGCACATCCACTACCTCAGTCCTCTTTGACTGTGCAGGGAGAAAAATACAGGGCACTGAGCATGATGCATGAACATCCACAATCACCTGACCAAACCAGAGCCACACCTGCTTCATTGCCTTAGGGTGAAGTCTCCAGTCTGTGTATAGTCAGTTCAACTGGATAAAGATCCACCCAGAAGTTCAAAATTCCCCTTACATGAGTTGCTCTCACAGTTGAACAATGCTCCAGACTATCAGTCTGTGTGCCAGTGTATGCAGCCTGGGGACCTCACTCTCCCTTGTTTGATGATATAGGTCACAACCATGGAGTTTTCACTGTCTCCATCTCAGTTTCTTGATACTAGGTTTGTGCTCATAGGGCAGATCTAACAAGGAAACCAGTGAACACTGCACATACAATAGTGACTTGTCAATAAAAACCCTAAAGCCTTCTCCACTTTAATATCCTTTTGAACACTGATGGGGACAAAATTAGCATCCTGTTGTCTTCAGTATCACTTGAAACTAGCAATTAAGCCCATAAATTCATCAAGGACGGGTTAGTTTACTCAGGTCAAAGGGGAAAGGAGCTAAGGCCCATTTTCCCATGGACTTCTATACAACTAGAATTCTTTTTCCTATTTGAGATGAGAAGTTGCCCCTGCTGGCCATGAGAAAGAGTGCAGGCTTAAGGTACTCCTGTACTGGCTTCACTTTTAAAACCTGGAAACCAAGCCCCTGTTTTATATACAGTCTATAATCCTTCCACGTTTGACATGGACAATTATTTTAAGATCTTCAATTCTTACAAGTTGTTTGTCCTTGTTCTACACGTTTTACAAGAGATTAAACTTACTTTCTCTAAACTGGCCATTTTGTCCATCCACTCCTGAAAGGGAAGAATAGAAAATGTTAAAAGAATATAGAATAAATCAGCACTATACAATAAGTGAGACAGAATGTATCCTTACCTGATCTTTCTTTTCTAACGCTAAAGCCATCCCCTCTGCCATTTTTGGCTCTGCTGGCCTGATGAGAGTCATTCTGTTCCTGAAGTTTTTTTATCGATGCTGAGTAGTGAAAGTGAGACAGAAAAAAGAAAGGGAAAGATGGAAAGCACACAGAAAAGTTTGTACGCAACCAAAGAGAACATAAATGTTAAATAGAACAGATAGTGGCACCGTTAGTAGCTGTGAAAAGTTGCGAGTCGGTTTAATAAGTGTGTTCATCCCAGAAACAAAAACAGGCAGAGAAAAGCAATGCATGGCAACTGACAGAAACAGAAAGATAGTAAAGCTACTATCACAATAGCTGTGCAGAAGAAAACAAATCCATCCTGAAGACATGAAGCAATCTAGACTAAAAGCCCCTAGAAACTGCAGAGTACAATACAACTCACAATAATACAATAGTACAAGATAGAAGACAAGACAAACTATTCTTAGAGCAGCAATTCTATCTACATTACTACAAGATAAAACTATGAAGTAAGCAGGGAGGGGTGCCAGAGAGACAGTTGTGGGGTTTTAAATCAAGAAGTTTTTGGAGAACTGAGAGAAAAGTTGATATTTTGAGCCGTTTGGCATTGGAGTGCCTAACATGAAAAATGGTTATCCTCTTAGGAGTTAAATATGTTATCAAAAATTCACTCCAAGACATTAGGGCTGTTGCTGACTGGATGGCCCAGTAAGGTCTCATCTAATTCCTCATTTGTCACACAAGTGCCAGTGTTACTTTCACAAGGAGGAAAGTTTGACATCACTAGTCTCTCATGACTAATCCATTAATTTGTGAGGAAGAACAGACATCCTGGTGTTTTCAAATCTTTCCCAACCTCCTAAACTTAGCACATAAAGTAAGAAAATTTGTGTTTGGTCACTTATTTCTTGTTGTAACAATGCTTCTTGGCAATAAACCTTATATTGTTGGAAAGCCTGTTTGAGTAAAGAAAACACATTTGTAGGCTGAGCAGCAGAGTTGAGTATGTGGGTTGTGTCCATGAAAAAAATCTGCCAAATCTTCTCTGCCAGCGCCAAACAGCTTATTCTGCTATTGACCCTTGTTTGGATTGGATAATGGAAATAGCATGTGGAAGAACCATACACAGCCACAACAGTCTGGCATCTCCTCCTCACGATGGTCACCAGCTTGGTCACACACTACTGTGGGATGGCATCCCATTCATCAACCAGCAATCATCCAATCCAATAAACAACACCAAACAAGAACCAATAAGCTGTTTGGCACTGGCAGAGAAGTTTTTCATGGGCGTAACCCACATACTCAACTCTGCTGCTCAACCCACAAAATAACAAAATAACCCCAAACAGAAATTTAATTACTTTTTTGTGCTAAATTTTGTTTTGATTTGCATCATCTGTCTTTGGACAATCACTCTGCTCTCAAATCACTTTGCTCTCTGAATGTTTAGTTGCCGCAAGCCAACTCCATTGCTTCCCATCTCATATTTTTCCATATCAACTCATCGGTGGCCATGTTGTTGTTATGGTGGTCCTCAGTATCATTCAACTACCTGCCACTGTGGAGCATATTCCAAGTCTACCATCTTGGACAGAAGCTGGGGTCAGTAGTTCTTTGTTCTGCTGCGAACATGACGGTCACTCTACCTAGAACCTGCAGCAGGTGGAAAATTGGTTCATGTGCTGCTACACCAAGCTCATTAAGGCTGCGGAGCAGAACAAGGAATAAAATGAATGGCTGCAGCCCAGGATGGTGAAGTTGGAGTTTACTCAAAGCAAAAGATTCACACAAGCCAGCAGATTACATGTGTTTGTCCCATATTACTTGGAAAATAAAAGACTTCCCTGGTGCAGACAGAATCTGAAACTGGGACAGACTGGGACAGACTCAGTAATTTGAAAACAGTGTTTACTGAGTTAAAGAAACTGACCGCATGGCCACAGTTTGTTGAAATGGACGACCAAAAAGTGAAGTTTAAACTTCATGTAATAACAGGTAAAAATGGTAAGCTAGCTTGTTTGTATTAGGTTCTTCCAATGTTTGTGTTTATTGCTTGTGGCTTTGAGTGTGAACATATCAAAATTGGCATATTCTGATACATTTAGCCATGATTGTATTACATCAGGTACAACAGCTCTCTTTGCTCCAGCATCTGCCAAAAGCTACACAGCTACACCCAGACCAAACTCCTGAAGCCTCCTCTCTAAACAAAATTCTATTGTGAAATGTGTTGCTCAATTATTCACTTACTACTGAGACAAAAACACATTCATCTTGTCTTGGACAAGACACACTGGACACTGAGGTGGGGTTCTGACATTTCTTGTCAAATATTTTAATTAGTGGATAAACCAGTTTGGGTTGTTTTGTTTTTTTTAAGCAAGCAAAAGGAATTTGAAATTAAAAGAAAAAAGCGCTTCTAAAGCAAGTCTCTAAAGCCCATGATATTAGCATCTGGAATCCAAAACTATCTCCATGAGAGGAAGTGATGATGTGCCAGGTAATGATTAGTACAGCTGACAGACAGGAGACAGAAAGGAAGCTAATTGGGAGGAGAGTAGAGGTACGTACAATCCTGATGCCTTTCTAATGCAATTTCAAGCTTCTCCTTGGTCTTCTGCATAATTCGTAGCTGCTCAGCGTAGTCTAGTGTTGGGAGGTAGGGTGATGGGTTGGGGTATCAACAGTACACACACACACACCCAAACACACCCACACAAACACAAAGAAGGAGGAAGAGGCAGATGACAGTCAAGAGAGAAGCAGGAGAGGAGGTGAACAGAAGGAGAGGGGAAAACAAAAGGGAAAACATGGTTGAGAAATAATGGAAGGTAAAATACTAATGATTTTCTTAACTGAGAAAACCATACTTGTTTAAAGGCTGCGTGAGAATGTGCCACCTTTAACCTTTCAGGGGGGTTTTAAGTCATTAAAGCTACGCAAAGGAAAGAGATGCCCTAATACTGAGAAGAGAGGAAAGAAAAATCACCCTGAAGCTAAAAATAGTTACAGTGGGGAAAATAAGTATTTGATACATTGCCGATTTTGCAATTTTCCCCACCTACAAAGAATGGAGAGGTCTGTCATTTTTATCGTAGATACACTTCAACTGTAAAAGACAATCAGAAAATCACATTGTATGATTTTTAAATAATTAATTTGCATGAAATAATTATTTCACAATAGAAAAACAGAACTTAATATTTGGTACAGAAACCTTTATTTGCAATTACAGAGGTCAGATGTTTCCTGTAGTTTTTGACTTGACTTCTGGCCCACACAGATATTCTCCAGATCTTTCATTTTTGTGGCTGTCGCTGGGCAACATTAGGTTTCAGCTCCCTCCAAAGATTTTCTATCGGGTTGAGGTCTGGAGACTGGCTAGGCCAGTCCAGGACTTTGAAATGATTCTTATCGAGCCACTCATGCTGGAAGACCCAGCCACAACCCATCTTCAATGCTCTTACTGAGGGAAGGAGGTTATTGGCCAAAATGTCACAATACATGGTCCCATCCATCCTCCCTTCAATACGGTGCAGTCATCCTGTTTGCAGAAAAGCACCCCAAAGTATAATGTTTCCATCCTCGTGCTTGATGGTTGGGATGGTGTTCTTGGGGTTGTACTCATCCTCCTTCCCCCAAACACGGCGAGTGGAGTTGACACCAAAAAGCTCTATTTTGGTCTCATCTGACCACATGACCTTCTCCCATGCCTCCTCTGGATCATCTAGATGGTCATTGGCGAACATCAAATTTGCTGGCGTGAGTAGGGGGACCTTGCATGCCCTGCAGGGTTTTAATCCATGACAGCATAGTGTGCTACTAACGGTCATCTTTGAGACCATAGTCCCACCTCTCTTCAGGTCATTAAGCAGGTCCCCCCGTGTAGTTCTGGGCTGATTCCTGACCTTTCTCAGAATCATCCTTACCCTACGAGGTGAGATCTTGCATGGAGCCCCTGGTAGCTCATGAAATACTTATTTCATGCAATAAAATGCAAATTATTTAAAAATCACAAAATGTGGTTTTCCGGATTTTTTTTTTTTTTAAGTATATCAAATACTTATTTTCCCCACTGTATTTAAAACAGAAAAACAACTCAGTTAAATGGTAACAATAATATTCATGCTGAGACATTAACAAGAAATTTTATGCTGCAGCATGTAGGGCAGAGAAATCACCTGTCCTGCTTTAGAGGAGGCTATTAGGCTCTTCCTTATCTTTTGTCATGTAAGTCAAATGTTAAGGTCACCACAGAATCCCTGTGAGCGAAAAGCTCAGGCTTCACACACTCAATTTCAGACAGTTTTTTCTAGTCTTAGTATGATGCCACAGAGAGGCGATATACTTAACAAGCTCTCAGGCACACAGCAGCCCCACCCACCTGCTACTCAAACCTGTTTGCTAGCTCACTAAAATGGGATTAAGCATAGACTTTTTACTGAGTCAATATACTTTACTGCTGTGAGGCTCACAGACATGAACACTCATTACAGAGACCATAAAGAGTCCAGTTAAATATATGTTTGTCTAGATAATTCTCTTTTTGGTCCGTGGTGTCTCCTGGTCAAACTGAAAATCCTGTGTCATGCATCTAATGCTCAAATGCCTTTATTCATCATGTGTGTCTTTTAAATGATTTTTAAAAACTTTTACAGATAATTTATAATGCTAAGGTAAACTTATGCAGTGCATAATAATTATCAACACTACAATTACATCTTTAACTCAACCATTTCTAACTTATGTGAGATAAAACTGAAATCATTTAGATTTTATCAGATTATCCGAGAGTTAGGTACCCAACTCTTGGATACCTAAGAGGTAGGCTATATTGCTTATAGCCTTCTGCATTACTGGTACAGGGTGCATTTGGGTTTAAATGTAACTCTGTTCTAATCTCTCCTGAAAGCTGTAGACTGCAACACTTCAGCTGCATAACCTTGGTCTTACGTGTCCTACCTGATAGTTTGGCCTCCAGCTTCCGGATCTGATCATTTCTTCTGAGAAGCTGGGCGGGCAGGTCATCCCTGGAGCTGCTGCCATCAGATGCCTAAAGACAGACAGATGACACACAAAGCATTATAGAGCTGCAACTGGCCAATTCATTGGTTAGACTAATAATAGAAAATTATTATTCTGCACAAATATTCTGATGTACCAATCTTTTCAGTCATTTATAAAGAAAAAGTCCAAAATATTTTACGGTTTCAGCTTCTCCAATGAAATCACTCCCTGCTTTTCTTCTTTATCAGACAGGTAACAAATTAAAAGAAATCCAACAGAGTGCATTTCAAGAGGAATTCATGATACTGCCTTTGTGTTCATGTGTACAGTAAAAGTAAAGTAAAATGTTACTTATAAAAGCACCATTCAAGATAGATATCACAAAGTGCTAAAAACAAAAACTATGAGTTTGACTGATTTTTAAATGAGACCACCAAGTCCACAGATATCAGAGGAAGAGGAAGAGTATTCCAGAGTCTAAAGGCCACTGTTGCCCTTAGTATTATACTACATCCCAAAAACACAATGTCACGGATCAGCTGGCTGTAAAGCCACATCACTAAATTATTTAGCCAAGTGTAACTGAGCCTCAGGAGTCCAGCTTGCTCTGTGAGAGATGAGACCCTCCTGTTAAAACCAATAACAGAGCTTTAACACCAAGATGGATTTGATTAACAAGCTTAAATAATCAATTCAATTTATTCTTATGTGAGCATCACTCAGAAGAGAGATGAAATACTGATTACATCTTTATCTACTGACAGAGATGGACAAAGGTGCTAAAAGGCTTTTATCCAGCCAGAGAGAGGTTAAAAAAATGCAATGGGACCACAGCCTTTACAGGAGATGCCAGAGAAGCTCTTACAGAGGTTACTTGTCTTCATATTTCAGCACTGCCTTGTATGGAGAAAACACAAAGCATCTGCAAACATATCACAAGCGTTGTGTGAACTTAACACGATCTGAGGATCCAATTCTCAGATCTGTCCTCTTTAAAGTAAACAAAACAAAAAAAAAAAAACATGTCAGGCCAAAAATAGATTAGAGCTACTAAAAATGACTATATATGACTGAAAAAGCTCCAAGATATTTCATTCAGATGCATCAATTTTCTTATGAAGGCTGCTATGCCATGTTAGGGATATCTTAATTACCAAAGTGCCAATTAGTGCACATGGCACAGCAATCTTAGACATCTGTGAAGGCACCATTAATACTGGATGTCTTTTTTCAGGGAAGGCCTTGCTTATTTATGCAAGACAATGCCATACCACATTCTGCAGTCCTTGAGCCTGTCCTCAGTAAACAGCTTATAAAATAACAGATCAACTGGGTGATCCTGGTCAGACTAATGTTCAGTTCTTGAAAACCACAAGAGAATTAGATAAGACCAGCTGAATCTAACCTGAAAAGAGGTAAGTGTGAAATAAATGACCACAAAAAACAAGAAAATCAACAAAAGGCAGAGGTTCAAAACAATGACATTTTACAAAAATACAAGCAAGTCTACTACTAGAATGTATTCTTTTCAATGCACTACTATAGAACAGCAAAAAAAGGCAGAAAAAAAAAAGTGAAAGACAATATGAAGCCAAAAGATAAGCATGAGAATCAAAGTGAGAAAACTGGGAAGAAAAATCTCATTCCACAAGCAGAAAGCAAGAGAAGGTTAAATGCATTTCCCTTCATTACTGATGTGGTCAGTAACTCTGTTAGAAGACTATTAACTCCTCTGTTAATAGTCTTCTAATATTTAATGCAAACCAGGATACCAAGGATCTGGGAGCAGGTTGAAGTAATATTTATTTTGTAAACATGTTGGCTTTTCTACTCAAATGGTTACTGAATGAGCCACACAGAAACAAACGTTTCTTGTCACATCAAAGCGAAAGAACAAGGCCAGTACCAGGGCTAGTCTATGCCAGCTATCAGAGGACGAGAGCAAGGGTACAACCTGGACAGGTTACCAGTCTGTCGCAAGGCTAACACAGAGAGACAGACAACCATTCACACTCACATGCTCTATGGTCAATTCAGAATCGCCAGTAACCTAACCCCACACGTCTCTGGACTGTGAGAGGAAGCCGGAGTACCCAGAGAGAATCCAGACTCATGCGTGTGTGGACTTATGCAGACTCCACAGATAGGTCCCAGACTGGATTAAAACCCAGGACCTTCTTTTTTGTGTTTATTATTTTTGTTTTCTTAATGCTTTCCACTGCAGTTCTAACATGAGGTCTCCTGATAGTTTTTAAGTTTCATTCTCCTAAATAAACTTTATCTTACTAAACAGTGAAAATTCCAAAGAACTTACAAAGTCATCCCCTGAATCTGCTCCCACTGAAGTGATGGATTCCTTGCTGATGGTGCGGGGTATGCGAACACCAGTCCGAGGTGCTGTGGCCGCCTCCTCAGCAATTTTCTTTTTCAGTTTGGCAAACATATTCTTCTTTCAGTTTCTCTTTTTGAGTGCAATTCAGATTCTGGAAAGTATGCAGCTTCACCCGGTGCATGGAGTTTAAGGTTCCTTGCTCTGTTGGCTCAAACAGCACCACGTCCTTATGCAGTACCACTTCAAAGAGGCTCCTAATAGTACTTCCATTCTGCTACATCTACAAAAAGAAAAGAGACAGTTATCAAAAATCCATGAACAAGCTTAGTGTTCAACAGGATGAATGTGCACATAACAGAGGAGGATAGGTCATGTTTGTTATTTGGATTGTAGGTGTTTAAGATGGGGACTGCATGCATTTTTAGGAAGTAAGCTTGAGTACATTGCTGTAATGAGTCCAGAACAAGATCCACAGTTTTTGGCATCATGTGGTAGGTTTGCCTAGATATTATTTTACAAACTTTTACTTTTAGCCTGTTTGTCCATCAGACAGGGCAAAGAAGCCGGCATGGCTCCAACACTCTGAGGAGACAACAGCTTTCTGTGTAGTTCCTGCTGTAAGTGCACTAGCCCTTTAAACGTTTGTGTCATTAATAGACACGGGCTTATCTTACAGAAAACCGTGAAATCTTATAGTTATTTATCAAATCACCTGTCCCGGACTCTAGAGTTCCTAACTAAATCTGTTCTCTTGGCCTGGCTCCACAGTATCCTACCAAACTCAAACTAACAGCTAAAATAAGAACGAGTTTAGTCGCAAATTGCTGCAAAAACAAAGTGGGGATCAACAAATTGGGGGAAATACAATTATGCTTTCAGAGCCTATTCTGACAGGCAGCTAACCAGCTAGCTCTTCCAACCATAACAATAAGAGTTAACATTACCACCGGGTGATGTTAGCTGACTGCTCGTACACTGGAGTCGCCTTCTCTTACCATTTTAACTTCGATTAAAAATCACTCCGGGTGTTAAATGACTGTATGTTTTCCCTCTGCAAACATTCAAAGAACGGCAGTCCCCAATATGAGCTATAAACTCGCTGTTTCAATTGGCATGCTAACTATTGCTAGTCAGTGAGCTACACCAAAGATGTTCCAAGAGACTTTACACGTAATCACCCCAACGCCAGATGACTGAAAACGTCACGACTACGCCTCTGCTGATTGGATAGAAAAAGTGAGAGGTGGGGAAATGTAGCGCTCTCTATAGGCACGATAAGCAATCACAATCAGAATACATGATTACCAGCGGTTTTGTTCCAGAAACTCAATTAAAATATAAATATGAAGGATAGAAAAACGCAAACCTATATGTAAAAAACAGCAGCAACAGTTAGAGGCTCTATATGAACATGCTATATACAAAGTTACGGTCATAATCACCGAGTAGATTCTGTAGATTCTCCATTTTCACATTCTTCAAATTCATTCTTTAATTGTTAATACATTTATTTAGCAAAATATTACTTTCAATTGTTTATGTTTGCTAGCTGTATATGACAGGGTGAATATTTTCCACTACAAATTTTTCTACACATTTGATGGATATAAATATGAGGCTCTTTTAATTTTTTTTCTCCCACAAACATTTTTCTACTCAAACACATGTACTATTTAAAGTGCTGCCTGCAATATATTTTTTGATGACCCTGATAAAGTCTACAGCCCAGAATGCATTGATAAAGCAATAAAGTTGCTCTTCATACTACAAGTATTGCTCAAGCTTCAGCCTCTTTACACTTTTGCTCTTCTCAATACACCTTGGAAGCAGGTGAAGCTGTGCCAGAAAAGTCTGGCATTGCTTCTAGCTGACAGCATGGAGATACTTGCTTAGCAATAACAAAATAATGACACCCACAGTCCCATTTACACCCTCAAAACCTCCCTTTTTCCTTCAGTATCAGTATTGCAGTACTTCAGCATGCAGCTAGCGCTACAGAAAAGAAGCAAGCACAAAGTAAGCAATTTTTTTTTTAAGTGGCAGGTCATTTTAAATGCAACTTTTCAAACAGCTCAACATTTATCAGTAAACACACAAACTATTTCTGGGCAGTTTGTCACATAGTTGGTGTATATTCCAGGGAAAGAAAAAACATTAATATGTGACACTCAGATGAAGAAAGGCAGGACAGGAGAGGATGATGAAAAATGAGTCAAAGGTAAAGACTGCTCATCGGGTGACTTTTCTTGAAGTGGAAATTTAAAACTTGCTTGTAATGTCTTTGGAGTGGGGTGATTGTACAGCATATATATTTAAATGGGGGGCACAAGTTTGAATTTATTTTGTATTTTCTCTAATTCACACAGGATCAGTACACATACAGGCTCAAATATTCACATACACTTAACTTAATCATTTAATAAGTGGTGTGGAGGGTTCTACAATGTCTTTTAACTTGACCTCTAACCATCTTGAACCCTGTGTTGCCTGTAATGCATCCATCAGTGTGTGAATGTTGGATAAAAGTGCTGTGTGACTGTGACATGTAGTAGAAAGTGCTTTGGCTGCTCAAACTGAGTGGAAAGGTGCTATTAAAGTACCGGTCATTGTAGTGCATCTGCTATAAAGCAGAAAAGAAAAACCACGTGTTGGCATCAGGAGCATAAACTGTTTTATCTTTTCTGTCATGCCTTCAGAAAAACAAAAACCTCTTCTGTTTATTACCTTTCTGATCAAGTTGGTGTCATTATCATTTAAAAGCATGAAACTTCAAATGGATAAAATTATGATAGAATTTTTACAACCCTGTCTGTCAAAATGACACATTAATTTGTTCATGCTCTGAGTCCATCCAGTATATGTTGAACTGTGACCTGGTATCTAACCTTTAGGTTCTTCTTTCCATGAATGAATAACATTCCATAAAGTGAAGTGTTTGGCAGCCCTAGCATTGCAGCACCACAAGTTCGAACCTCACAAGTATTATGATGAAGCCTGGAGTTATTTTTGACCCCTCACCCAAGCATCAATTTTTAACTAGAATTTTTTTTATATTTCTTTATTTAAATTCAACACACAAAAATTATAATTACAAGAGTAAATTGTGGAAAGTTACAGAGAATCTTTTGGGTACCATAGGTTTAACAATACTAATATTTCCAACAAAATGGGAAAGAATACATTTTATTTCACACATGAACTCTGAGGTTTACATATTTATTCATTTTACAGATCACGAGGTGTGTACATCTTGAAATATGTTATACTAGATGCAACATTTCCTTTTGTGCAGTGCTTTTTCCTCTTACACGCAGCTGTAATACATAAGAAAATAAAATAGAAGAGTCTTTCGAACACTGCATGCGCAGTTTGCCCAGCAGTGAACTTTCATGTTGATTTATAAATATGAACATTTGACAGGGGTCAGCTGACTTCCATCCTTCCTCTAATACAATAGCAGTACAACGCAGCTCAGCAAGCCACCTTTGCTGTAATGATTTAAGCTGCAGAATAATGGCATTAAATGCACAAAGTGGGAGTAGCAATTGACAGTTGGCACCAAAAATGCACTCTAGATACTCTAAATGTACTAAATGTATATGGGTTCTCAAGTGCTGATACCACTGTCCCAGTCAGCATTGTGCAACGCACAAATGGCTGTGTGTTTGAGCTTTAACCCGCTTACAGGAAATAAGGTGTTGTTGTTCGGGGCGGGATGACTCTTTCAGAGTCAGGCACTGCTCTGAAGAGCTTTGGCTCTCTTGTGTTAGCATCTTTGAAGACCATGATGGAGGCAATGTTGCCACAGCGATAGCAGTAGTTGGGAGCTGACCACACGGTCACCAGCTTCTCGTCAAACATGAACTTGTACCCTTCGTGGACAAGTTGATGAGCCCTGCAGATCAGCCTGAGGTTGTTGATGTGGACAAACTGCAGTTTTTAGAAAGAAAGAACAGAAGAAAAGGAAGAGGAAATGAAACCGTTAAAACCCCAAAACAAGGCTACTATAATCTTTTTGCTGCTGCCAAGAACCAATTCAGTTTGGAGAAATTCACAACGCAAAAAGCTACACATTTATACAAGCCATTAAGCTGCTTAATATATCTTTTTAACCTAATGTTACTATAAACTGTTTTGTTTTTTTAAACACACATGAAACAGCTTGAAAGAATAGATAAAAGGTAAACACAGCTTCACTTCAGCTGTTCAACTGATATCCATCCATTCATGTTAACTTATTAAAGTAGGCTACATAATTCATATCAAGTTTAATTTAAAGTGTCTCTGGCACTCTGACAGCTGTATGAGTACTTCAAATACAGGAGTACATGTTAATCCAGCTACGGTCCCCGGACAATGATGCAATTCCCACTATAGTGTCCCTCTGCTGACCACCAGAACACAACAGGACATAACACTGCTGCAGCTTCAAAAGGCCATTTTCACAGTTCACAGCAAACACAGTAAAAATGATTGGTTGAAGTGTCTGTAAAACACAGCTCTGTGATTATGAGGTTTGTGATATCAGGCTAAGCAGAGCTTTTGTAGATGGGGTTGTTGTGGTTGATATAAGTGTAGTAAACCAGTCTGTCCTATTCAAATTCCTTTCACTGTTACCTTCCTATCTTTGGAAACAGTGTGTATAACGTGTGTTGTGATTATCACCAATACACCTTAGAGTGATGTCATGGCCATCAGTCACTGAGTCAGTAACCTCATCAGTGCCACTTACCCAATTTACTAAAGCAAGAACACATTAGAGAAACACTAAGTTTGGCTCAAACAGCGAGTGAGACTCCTCACTGTTCTTCTCAGTGGAGTCTCCCCATCTCCATGTTATCAGCATGATAATTTGGGGGGGGGGGGAGACTATGGGCAAATGTAGCACATGGATTAAACTAATTTGTTTATACAGCTGGGAAATTGTTTAGTTGTCAGTGGGCTACAGTAATGCCAGTACTAAGCAAGTGCATATTTTTACAGCTTTTATTTTTACACCTGAAAACACTCTAAAAACCCATTTTAATGTTAACAGCGCCTTTAATACACAAATATCAAGAAACCAACCTCATTTGTGACCTTGGCCCCAAAAAGCCAACCAGCTCCTCTGGGGCTGATGGCCCAGGTGTCCACATCTTCAGGGTCTGACCACACCAAATCACAAAATGCTCCTTTGTGGGGGATTTCCTGGTTCCGCTCAATGGTTCGAATTTGGTCTAGGGTCTTTATGTCTGGAGACAGGCCTCCATGGACGCACAGGATTTGCTCGTCCATCAGCTGGAAGAAAACAACACAAAACAAATCGTTAGGAATCACAGATACACTCTTTGCACACAAGCACACATTAACTTTTGTGAGCCAGGAATCTGTGTGGGATCCTGTGCTACATGGCATATAGGTGCTCCATTATGCTGAAGCAAGATTTCTACTCCTCTCTGTGACTTCATCCAAATTCCCCAAATCAAATTCAACTTCCAGTTTTGACATAGTGCAGGAGATCAACCATGTGTGACAGATGGATGACAGAATGCAATTTGCATGGAGTGTCTTAAGAGTGACAAGAGGAATGGTGTGTGTCTACAGAAAGTAATTACTCAGAAGGCAATAGTGGAAAAAGTTAACACAGACATCAAATATAACATAGATGTAAAAGAACTCAAAAGTTATAAGATCGTCAACCTTGTTGCTTAGAAATGGGTCATTTTCAGAGAGCACAGGACCCACTGGAATGGCATGCAAGAAGAAATGAATTATATCTAAGTCTATTGAAAAAAAGATCAGTTTCTTGGTTAATAACAGCAAAGTGACACAGTGCCAGTGATGAGGAGAACCGTTTAAAATAAACACTTTGAGAACCCTGTTGCTGTAAATTGACACAAAATAAATAAAAGTGAACTTAAAACTGAACCAAAAACAATCAAAATGCATTAATTTCTAAGATTTATCAGATTAATCAGGAAAGGGACACCATTAGACAAGAAAAACATTCGCACAAAGCATTAGTCAACATTACTTATGTGCCATTCTGACAACTCATTTTAACATTTCTTTCATTATATTTTTACCAGTTTCAAAAACAGCCACCATCCATTTGCTCTTATTTTGGAAGTTCAGTTGGTTATAACCATCCCTTCCCGTCTCATGTTTTCTCATAGTCTTTGACCCACTATTTTGAGTTTTTGTATCCTTGGTTCAGTTTTTTGGTTTGCATTTACTTCCTTGTGTGTTTCAGTTTAACCTAGCTTCCCTAGTGTTCCATTGCACTTTGTTGTCAAGTCTTCATCTCCGTGTCTTTCCCTGTTTAGTTGCTCCCTGTTCATTTTGATAGTCTGTCATCTATGGTACTTTGCATTTAGTTTTACTAAATGACACCAAAGGTGTCTACAAGCCAAGCATCCAGACGGGTCCCGTCTTCCCTGCTGCTGGCCTCGTCCAACCTTGTGAGAACTCCCATCTTCTCCTTCACCACCAGCTTCTGTCAGGCCACAAGAGGGTCCTTGTCATCATCATCAATCCCCTCCTTCACCTCCTCGACCATCTGACAAGCTCCACCTGCACTATTGGCTCCCTACTTGCCTTCTATTGGGAATTTGCCCATACTGTTGGTCACCACGGCACCCTCCGGAAGAATTGCTTTATCCCTTCAATTGTTATTCTGCTATGCATGGCCCCCAGGCTGAATCCCAGAACTGTCTCTTTGCTTTGCCTCACGGCCAGGTGAACTGTAATTTCTGCTTTTTGCGGCCCCTCCCCATTTCCTTTATAAATTTTTTTGTCTCCTTCTGGTTTATTCCAAGAACGCTGCATTTGGGTCCACTAAATGTTGTCCTTCACACAGAATTTCATGACATATACCTCATTCACACTCATTAATACAGCACTTTATGTCACAGTCACACCTACGGCCAAATTACAATCAGTACCGTGACATCACTCACTGGTTTTGGACACAGAATTTTGAAACTAAGCTTGGCTGGAAAAGCCCGTTCCACCAGTTAGAAAGTGGCTAGATGCTTTCTAACTGTGTAGCTCACAGCTCAAAATATCTACTTATTAGTGTTATGTAACAGACTAATAAAACTCTAGACTTTCACTCACCAAAACTTTAGCACAAACTTCTTGGATGGTCTATACATTACAACATGTCATATCATTAGTTAGATAGGTGCCAGTTGCAGTCCAAGATGGAGTTGCAGGATAGGAGGCTCACTGAAGAGGCACTTGACTATTTTGCTCTGTTGTTTATGTGTCACAAAGAACTTATTGTTTAATAATTTTTTTAAGAAAGTGTATAAGCCTTAATTTCACAAAGAGCACATGCATGCACGGATCTGCTGGTGCACATCAGTTTCGCTTGGCCCATGTGCCAGCTGCTGATGAAGATATTTTAGCTTCACTTCTAGAGAGCTGTCACTTTTATATGCATAATTCTTTCAAAATATGAGCAGCTGTCATGTATCTGGACAAATCTCATAACCAGTACAAAGTATATTTAATATTTCAATACTCACAGCTGCAACGGTTAACATGTCGAAGACTTTGGTGCAATAACGCCAGGCATTTGCATTCCCATACTTAGTCTGGCACTCATCTATAAGAGTAAAAAAGTGAGATGAATGACAACAAAGTCTGCAGGTGCGCAGATCGTCACTAATATGGTGAGCAGATAAATCTGCTGAACTTATTCAAGTCACTTTTATTTATATAGTGTTAATTTGAAACCGTCACCTCAAGCTACTCAGATACAAATAAAACAAAATTTTCAATTTTTCATTACATATTAATAAAAAAAGGCCAACTCATTAACGCATTCAATACAAAGTCATTTTGATCTCGTTGAAGAAATTTCCCCAGTGCCTTGAAAAACGATTTGCCCTCTGCCTGATTTCTTTTTTGATCTCATTTTTCTGTTGGTTTTGCTTGTTTGTCACACTTACATGTTTCAGATCAAATTATGATATTCGACAAAGATAACCTGACTTAACAGTTTTTAAGTGATGATTTCATTTATTAAGAGAAAAAAAAAATCAATCCAAACCTACCTGGCCCCGAGTGAAAAAAAAAAAAAAGAAACAGTAATTGGTTGGGCTGCACTTACAAGCAAGAATTGCAATCAAGCATTTGTGATAACTGGCAATGAGTCTTTCACATCACTGTGGAGGAACTTTGGCCCACTCGTCTTTGCAGAATTGCTTGAATTCAGCAACACTGGAGGGGTTTCCACCGTGAACAGCCAGAATATTTTCCCAAAAATCTTGAGGATCCTCAAGATGTTTTTATCAAATATGAGACAATTCTGTGTGTTCTTTTTGGTCAGCAGTGAGTTTTGCCTTGGAACTTTCCTATTTTCGGCCTGCAGTTCTTAAGATGTTGTTTTGGGTTCTTTTGAGACCTCCTGGGTGGATCATTAATGCGTGCTTGGAATAATTTTGACAGGCTGGATACTCCTGGGAAGGTTCACCACTGTTTTTGCAATTTCTGGATAATGGCTGTAACTATGGTTTGCTGGAGGCCTTAGAAATTACTTTGTAACCCATTCCAGACTCAGACCGAGCTTTCATACTATGAGACGTGTGAACGAAATATAGTTTCTCAGGTCTCAGTATAGGTCAAACATAGGATTATAGTAGTAATATACTACAGTATAGTGATAAATAAAATACAATTTAAATAAGTACAGAAAAATAAATAATAAATGGATAGCTGTCCTACTAGATGCGCCCTGTACAGGGTGTATCCTGCCTCTCTCCCTATGTCAGCTGGGATAGACTCCAGCCCCCCCACGACCCTGAACAGGATAAGCAGAAGAGAATGAATGGATGGATGGATGGACAGATGGATGGAAACTAGGATAAGTAAAAATAGACAATACATTAAACTAAAACTAAAAAGCAGGTATAGCAGCGTTCTACTATACCAGCAACAACTTGAAACAGTCTTAAGGTGCAGTGGTGAATTACAAATAGCAGCTGAATATCAAGGTAAGACTGACAGATGACAATGACTTTGTTTCTCATTCGTTCTGGAGTTTATTTAGATTGTGGTATGATGTGTTTGTTTTTGTTTGTTTTTTAGAGCTTTTATCCTACTTGACTTTGTCAGACAGGTTCAATTTAAGTGCTATCTTGAATCAACAGGTCTAGCAGTAATCAGGCCTGTTTGTGGCTAGTGAAAATGTTAGATGTTAGATTCAACTAACTGTCATTGTGCACACAAGGCAGACAACAAAATGATCTTTCCAGATCACTCATCCAGAGACAAGCAGCTCCGGTCATGCAGCCAGAGACCGGCGCTACCGTTAATCACAGTTAATTCAGGACTTCTTTGGGAAAATTACATTTTCCACATTGGGCCAGGTAGGTCTGGATAGCTTTTTTGCCCTAATAAATAAAATCATCATTTAAAAACTGCATTTTGTATTTACTCTGGTTATCTTTGTTTCAGATCAAACAAATGTAATATTGTAATATTTGTTATTCGAATGTGACAAATATGCAAAAAAATAAGAAATCAGGAAAGGGGAAAATCCTTTTTCACAGTACTGTACATTCTATCTATACCCAAAATATAATGAAAAGCATCCTTCAGCTTTACAAGTTATTTCTTTTGTTTTATGTCTGGTTGGTTTTTTTTTTGTTTGTTTTGTTTTTATTCAGACACAATCTGTTATTTCTAGGTTTCAATACAATACAAATACAATCCAATTCATCAAAGAAAAAAGTGAATCAAATCTCACCATAAAAGCCATAAACTTGGGTGATCTGCCTGCTCTCATGGTTTCCACGTAGAAGAGTGATGCGGTCAGGCCATTTGGCTTTCAGCACTAGCAGGTAGGTGAACGTCTCCAAGCTGTAATACCCTCGGTCAACAAAGTCGCCCTACAGATGACAGGGGTTTATGAAAGACACTGTCCCATCACACCTGTTAAACAGAATCAATTAAGAATGCTGCTTCTAAAAGTTTGCTTCCTTCTATTAACTTGAGAACTAACCATGAAGATGTAATTTGTGTCTGGAACCTGGCCACCAGTTCGGAAGAGTTCACAAAGATCATAAAACTACAACACAAAGACATAAACACTTAGGTATTTATTCATTCATTTATTTACAGGACAGACCAACATTAAGAAGATGAACAATATGATAACAGTCAGGGTACACGTGTTGCTTAGAAACAGAGTGTTTAGAGACACCATTTTTACCTGTCCATGTATGTCCCCACACACTGTTACAGGAGTAGAAACGGGCTGCACATTGGACTCCTCCAGCAGAAGATCACACACATAGTCACATAATCTCTAGACAGATCACAGCATAACAGACATAAAACATAAAGGTTTAGCCATTCAGTATTTATAAATAAGACCAATTTTATAGCAGAAGTATGAATCTTCAATGTCTTAAGCTTGTGGGAACATAAAGGGCCAAAAGATTAGATTAGATTGAATTACTTTGACAAACATAAATCAGGCTTAAACTGTGAAGTAAACCCCAGGTAGCAAAGATACAATGAAATCTGAACAATTACCCAAATGCTGTGCAGTTTCAATAATTTTTTTTGATAGTAACTGTAAACAAAAATCTTGTGCCACCCCTCAATTCTTTATTTTTTACTAGGAAAATGGGGAATAGGTGGAGCCATTTCTTGAAACATGTGTAAACATATATTGAAATATAGTATTTTAGGCAAAAATAGAATTTTTACAAATTTTAAGAGCCTGTAAGTCAACATTTGATTTATTTATTTATTTATTTTTGGTTTGTTCTTCAACACAGCCTGAACTTTCTTAGGCAGGTTTTCTAGTAATTTCTTTAAGTAGTCTTCAGGAAGAGTTCTCCAGGCTTCTTGAAGGATATTTCAAAACTCTTCCTTGATTGTTGGCTGCCTTTTGTTCTGTTCTGTGTCTAGATGATCCACGGTGCTTCAATAATGTTGAATCTGGGATCTGGGGAGACCAATCAACGATTGATAGTGTTCTACTGTACATGTTCTATCCCAGCGGGATAGTGTTTGGAATCGTTCATACGGAAAAAGGAAGGTGACCAAATGCATCTCTCAGGTCTTTGCTGGATTTTTTCCCCCCATTTCCTAAGGACATGACTTTCAGATACTGTTCATCTGCTGAAATTAGTTTTGTAGGGCTGGCACATTTGTCCAGTTTCCTCAGTTTTTTTAAAAGGCACACTGCACACCATGCCAAGATTTATTT
The DNA here is from genome assembly GCF_007364275.1 of Archocentrus centrarchus. Classification (NCBI taxonomy): domain Eukaryota; kingdom Metazoa; phylum Chordata; class Actinopteri; order Cichliformes; family Cichlidae; genus Archocentrus; species Archocentrus centrarchus. The sequence goes on from NW_022060257.1 coordinate 1,489,602, forward strand.
TTGCAACAGGCTGCTAGTAACAGAGTGCATAAAGATATATTTTAAACTTGGTTCTTTGCAAAGTTGTCTTCTATGCTAAGCTGTCTTCTTCAGGCTTTTACACAGTACTGTATAGCATGTTTAGTCCTTTTCTGAAACAGACCAATTATAAAGCACTTTGAGTCCTTCCTGTTTGTGGATAGTTATCACATTTAAAAGGATCCTACTTTGAAAATAGCTCAAACAACTGGCAGCTTAATAGCTTTGAAAACAGCACAAGGAAATGAAAAATAATAAAGTTTCAATTTGATTTTGACTGAAGTCCTGCAGAGCTGGTGGAGAAAGCAAACAAATCTGTGCACACACAATTCTCAATTTTCCTCAACAGCTTTAGATTTTAGATTTTTTGGATTTAGAATACATAACAAAGTTAAGCCATTTATATGTAGACATCCACACTAGACACCACCACAATTGAGAATCAGCAAAATTATGAGGATAAATTTTGAATTCATCTATTTTTTTTCTTTTTTTTTGGCCAAAGTGATAGGGAGCCACTGAAGATGGGCAAAAGAGCTACTTCAGAGCCACAGTTCAAGACTCCTGCTTTTGCTGACATAAACATGTCAGCAAACTCTGTTCCAGCTTTTTGCTGACTTGGATTGCATTTACAATCCAAGTCCAATCCAAATCCAAGAGTTGCCACTATGTTTTTTTTTTTTTTTCCAGGATTCAGAATTAGTACCCTGCAAACAACAAATCCAAGCATATCTTCCATTTGGACAGTAACTATTGGAAGGCTATCTTCCATATTGGCAACAGGAATGACACGTTATTTTCTTATGTGGCAGAGAACCACCTGTGATCTGTTACTGACTGGCTCCAGTCCTGACATTTTTGCCTAAACCCAAGCATGTAACAGGAACCCTCACCAAGCAACAAACACTAGCCAAACAAAGGCAGTCTGTGTTGCTGTATGTGGAATACACATAACCTTTACTCACTGCTGGCCTGCTCCTGAAAGTAATGAATCATTTAAATGCTCATCTAGCAGGCTTGTGCAGGGCATGACATAAATACAAAAAGGTTGGGAATCTGCACAGCAGCAAGATGCTGAGTGAAAGGTGCCAAGACTGTTGCAGTTAGCATATTCATGAAGCATGGGTACTGGGTACAGATAAGGTCTGTATATAACCTAAAGGTTGGAAGGTTGACAGGTCGCTTAAAAAACTCATTGTAGCCAACCAGTGATGTTGACAGTAACTGAAAGACTGTTTTCTTCAAATTTTCACATTCATTTTAAGTGCACACTAATTAGTTTTCTTTCATAGACCACTGAACAGATCAACTCTGGGCAAGACTCGTGTTTTCACAGGGACTGTCACCAACTATAAAGCGACTGGAGCTGTGACCGCATCCATACACCTCAGTTCCTTTGAATATTATGTATCATCACTTGCTGTCTCTCGGAGGGCAAAAACAACACCGATAGTTTACAAATGCTGGGAGCCAGAGTCAGCTGCCCCTTGTTAGGTGAATAACCTGCAGGAGGAGATGAACCTGTCACAGCTTGTTACTATATAAATTTAAGTGAGCTTTAAAGGATCTAAAATAGTACTCTTGGTCACTACGACTGCTTTTAAAGTTCTTGAAGTTAGAGTGTTATGCGTTATCCAAAAACACAAACCCACGACGCGCTAGCTAGAGGGAGCCCTGTGAGTCTCTGGAGGTACAGTTACAGGCAGCGGTCAGACCGAATGACAGCAGCTAGCAGCACCGCCTCACTGTTGATATGTGGTCCCTTCAGAAAAATAACATTCCCTCAGGACACTGTCGTTCGTGCTTCATTAACATCTGCCAGGCCAGTTTAACTTTTATTCTGCTGCAACAGCTAAGCGCCATCATTTTTTACTGACTAAAATGGTGAAATCAACAGGCTAGCATCACTAGCTAGCTGAAGCTAATTTAGCTCTTCCAACAGACAGCAGCAGCTAGACTGCGCCACCAGTATCTGCTCACAACAGGCGAAAACGTCAAGAAAGTCCCATTTACCTTAAGGTCGTTTTCTGGGAGGTATTTACACTGTTTTGCGATCTCTGCATATTTATCTAAATCTAGAGGCGCCATTATACTCAGCGAGTTATATACGTCACTTCCTGGAACACTTTTTCTCTAACTTTATTTCAAATTGTTCACAAACAGAAACCGAAATATGACCGCATATACGACTCTGTTACTTTGAACTATTACTGCATTAACATTCCCATATTGGCCGAGGAAAATCAAACAAACAACAACAACAACAAAAAAAAAACACCTTCATCGGTTATTCCAAGACAGCTTTCCATGGTGGAACGATGAATTCTGTGTTTACGCCCCCTCACAGATCCTTTAGTTTAAAAAAACAAACAAACTTGTTATTTTAATAAATATGTACTGCAAGAGAAATTGTATTTCGTTATGATATATGTTATATATATATATATATATATATATATATATATATATATATATATATATATATATATATATATATATATATATATATCCAATCTCATTGTACATCCTGTATAATGACAATAAAGGCATTCTATTCTATTCTATTCTATGTGTGTGTGCGTGTGTGTGTGTGTGTGTGTGTGTGTGTGTGTGTGTGTGTGTGTGTGTGTGTGTGTGTGTGTGTGTGTGTGTGTGTGTGTGTGTCTTACCACCACTTGGCATATAAGTTACCACCACAGAAGGACAACTCTGGACAACTCTGATCACCCACTTTATAACATTTTTATGGAACAAAAAAAACCCTAAAACATCAGTAATGGAAGTCTCCTCGTACGCACAGCCATCAGGCTTTTAAATTCTAAAACAAATAGCAGATGAGTTATGCCAGACATGGATTTCCCTTTGGGATCAATAAATTTATTCTTATTCATGAAAGAAGATCTCACTGAATTAAAGAGTGGTATTATAATAGGATGCCACAACTCCAGCCCCCCCAACCTTGAACAGGATAAGCAGAAGTGAATGGATGGATGAATGGAAGGATTTAGGAACCACGTCAACTCAGTCACAAAGTGGCTTAACAGGTTGCTGAGGCACAGTGTGTAAACATCACCTACGCTGTGCTAATTCATTAACTGTAAAGTTCCAAACCTCCTCTAGCACTAACATCAGCTCAAAAACTGGGAGCTTCATGGCATGCATTTCCATGGCCAAGCAGCCATGCCTAAATAACTGTAATAATTGCATAAATAGTTCCATGTTTATTTAATTGTTATTATTTTTTTTATTATATACTTTTTCTTGGTGCAGATCATTTGTATTGCTCACAGTATGCACACAGTGCTTTTTTTGCTATTTATGAATATGGCAAATGAGAGCCTTTGTAATAGTTTGACTTCTTGTTGCGCCATGAGGCCACAAGGGGGCAATAAATTAATCCTAACGCACAGAAGAAGCCTTTCGGATGAGCGATTAAACGTCTTCAAGAAACTTAAAATAAGTCCAGTCGCCCTTTTCAAGCTCCAGAGACTAATGATTATACACTGGCTGCAGAAAACTAAGGCATACGCAATAGCATACCCTCACCTTATATATTGAAACTCAAAGCGTAGTTATGCAATGTGAAACGTCTTCAGCATAGGGGCAAGGTCAACATAACGTGAGGTGTGATTCTCACTTCTACCACTCCCAGGAAGAGGCCAGCAGCAAAGTAGCACTGTGGATAATAAACAGCACTTTATTTGCTTAGCAGCTAAGCAATGCCAAAACAACAAACACAAGCTTTTAGTTGTCTCTCTAGTTACAAAGACTATTTACAAAGTCGTCTCATCTAACAACAAAGATTTCAGGAGTGCAACTCAGGTCTACCAAATTAATTCCAAGCTTCTACTCAGGGTTCCCGTACAAACACTCAAAGGTACTAACAAACAGCTGTCACTGTTTTAGGTGCAGAAAAAGTAAGGCGGGGGGGGGGGCTCTGACCTGGAGGTAAAGAGGCTTCTGTCCATCCAGTCATCTGATACACACCCAGGAACTTCTTAAAACCATCCAATCAGCAGTCTCCACCTGTCATCTCATCCCCCCCCCCCCCCCCCCCCCCCCCACACACACACACACACACACACACACACACACACACACACAAACACCTTGGGTGGAGGAGAAAGAGCTGCACACTAGCAAACACACTCTAATAGGGAGGAACCAAAAATATAAGCAAACATGGCACATGATGATGGGTCATAACAACCCCCCCCCACCCCACCCAAAAATCAAACATAGCTCTCCTAAAAGAAATATTTGATTCATGATCAGGACAGAGCATCACCTGTGATGTTTTCTAAGCCTTTATTATAGCAAATTTCCAAGTTGGAAATTTTGGAGTAGCAAAGACCAGCACATGAGATACTGGCTGCTTTTCTGCCAACAATTTGAGGCAAAAACATAAGAGGATTGTGGTCAGAAAACACAATGGTTGGAGCTGGGGCCAAGGCAAACCTCAAAATGTTGCAATACCGGTATTAAGGCCAGGGTCTCTTTTTAAATTGTACTGTAGTGTGGTTGGTGTTTCTTTTATTTGTTTATTTATTTTTTGAGAAGTAACCAATTGGATGGTAAATGCCACGCTTATCTTCCAGCAGGAGCCCTGCATCATCCCCCACAGCACTGGCATCCACCTCGAGTTTGAATGGGCACATTAAATCTAGAACGGCAAGCAGAAGAGCTTCAGAGGAGAGCTTTGGTAGCCGTTGAAACAGCATATAAATAAACATTTGAATTCTTCAAGCCTGCACCATCTAACAAACATGAGACAACACAGTAAATAAAAGGCGAGTGGGGCAGCTTTTCTTAAATTTTTGCTGTTTAACTTTCTTGCCATAAATTCAACATTAGTGTAATACTGAAGATATTATCTATAGGTATGCTGTGGAATGAAGGTGATATTAGTGTAAAGTGTAAAGCTGTTTTCTTTGTTGTTTTTTTGTACTGTACTGTACCTTTCAGGTGGGAGTTGCTGGGTATCCTGTTGGCAAGACTGCCGCTCTTACTGGGCAATACAAGCAAGTTCAAAAGAAAACTACACCTCATCTCTAGTGGTCCAAGCCGACACCTGTGTGTCTAACATTTTCTTTCTTTTTCTGTCTCCCAATTCACTCTCAGCACAGGAACCACACGATTCACAGGAGGAAATTGGAGTGAGGCTGTTTCAACGGACCCTCAGATTCAATTCCCTGAGTTTTTCAAAGTTTATCCACTTTTATGAACATATAACAGCAGTAACAACAGAGAAAGGACACAGAAAACTATGAAATGCTATTCATTTTTCCTCGTTTAAAGAGTTAATGAATTCATTGTGGTAACTAACTGCAACGTAAAAGACAGCATACATCAAACCAACAAGTCCTCCAATTCAAACGACAGTATCAGTCGCTTATTTGATCCTATACTTGAGCAGAGCCCTCAGAGAGTGAGCAGGGATTCAGAGTAGACCAGATAGATCCTGAAGTGTGGAGCAGACAGCTGGAATATGTGAAGAATAGAGAGTCAGAACTGTGTTTTTCTGTAATTAGTACTCAGTAAATGCACTGATGTGCAATAGTCTTACACCACAAAAAGTAAGGAAATTTGTATTTGGTCGATTATTGCTTGTAGCGTCTTGGATTTTAATCTTATATCGTTGGAAAGCCTGTTAGTTCCCCTTAAAATGTGCCTTTTTTTTTTTTTTTAAAGGAGAATGCATTTGTGGGTTGAACAGCAGAGTTGAGTATGTGGGTTGTGCCCATTAAAAACTTGCCAAATACTTAGCGGAGAAGATTCAGTTTTATCTAATGCAAATTCACAACAGCAGACACCTCAATGCGCTTTACATCGTCAGGGAAAAAGACCCTACAGTATTAGAAAGAAACCCCAACTTTGGCAGGTAACAGGTGACCATCAGTGATGGCAGCTGGCAGCAGAAAGATTCAGTGCATTGCATTTCTTCACAACCAGTTGTCCCGTTTTGGGTGAAAAGGACAAACTAAAAACAAAAATTATATTTCATTTGTTACTGGTTTTGTTGCAGTAGTACATCGCTTTCCCAAATGTTATATTCAGTACATTTCAGCCTGGGCTTTCTACAGTCAGCTTCCTGTTTGATACCTGCCTCACCTGTGCCGTTCATGTCGTGTCATCGTTGAGGAAATTTAATTTGGACTGTAAAACAGCAAAAACGCGTTCATTTCCGCATGTCAGGCGAGAAAATAGACCATGCATAGCTGTAATGCCCCGTTCAACCTTATGTCCAAGTCACCTTTATGTCATCAAGTGTTTTATTGTTCTGCTTTTTACAGCTTTTGAGTAAGCCGAAGATTGGGGTTGCCTTTCAGAAAGAGTATCTCCAGGGTAGGTTTAACGACGCTAGTAAATGTTATAACAGTTAAGAATGTCAACTGTATTATTAAGCATAAACACAGTTATTACAAGGTTATTACATTTTACACAACATAATGTGACTTCTAAATCAAGACACCATTGTAAATTTCCCTACATAAGGGGGCGCATACTGAGGTGTTTTTAAGTGACAAAAAAATAAACTTACATAAGCCACATTATTTTTTACAAAATATACAAAAATGCTTCCCAGTGCGGTCCACTTTATGAATGAAAACTGGTTATAATTTTCGGAGCAGCTGAGACGCTTGATAATTTACAACTTACTGTCTGGAATGTAAAAAGGGACTATCCAATCAACGGGCGCTCGAGCGCCCCAGGGACAGTCTTCCGGGGCTACCATTGGCTCGTCAGCACGTCGATCTGGGCTGTTCGCGCTAGGTTGCAGCGCAGGTGAAGTGTTGACGGTGGTTCATAGGGCAACAAACAGCAGTGTACGCCGCCGGGAGACATCAACGGTGGAGTACACCTCCATTCAGGGAACGGTCTGAGAGAGACCATTACTGGGGCTTACATGGAGAGCTGAGACTGAATATGACGTTAACGCCCTTAATGATGTACATATCTCTGCTTTTGCTATTTATTTTGTATGTATATAGTGGGTTTTCTGAAGCTGCACCCCGCATCGGTACCTACGATGCGTCGTCTATCTCCGGGAAAGCCGGCTCAGCCTCCGATACCTGGGATACCTTCCACACCGACATGCTTCGTACTTTACCCGAGAGCTGGTTCCCTCTCTGGCCTTCAGCCGGACTCGCACCGTTGCCGGCTATTGTTTCAGCTGGCCCATCCACCACCACGGCCACCTCCAAATCGGCAACCACGGACCCGAAACCCACCACCACCAGCACCCTTCACGCCCCTGATGCTGGAATAATCCCAGACACTAAAGAACAAACAACAGGATCGTTTTCCAGACGAACCGGCGTGCGCAAGCGGTCCGCAGACTCGCAAGCATCACTCTTTGCTCCGGAGAAAATGCTGCAGACCATGGTGTCCATGGTTTCCCAGCGCACGGCCAATGACGCCTGGGCTGCGGATAATATCGGCACATCTGTTACCTCAATAGAGAGCAGCCAAGGTAAGTAATACGAAGCACGGCCTTTTCACATGATACGTTTCTGTAGCACAGTCACATCAGTGTGTGGCGTAGGCTTGGATGGTCGCACTGTGGGTTTGACGCAGCCACCGAATGAACCAGATTGCAACAATGGGCAGACGCCTCAGATTGCACAGTGCCCCTTCAAAATAAGCCAGATCCTAAATGCTCCCCATGCACAGCTGTGTCTGTGTGCTAATTTAGAGGTCTTTTAAAAAAATTATTACTATAGGATGAGGTTGACATAGATTACAGTGCTGGGGGGTTGGAGGGGTGGGGGCTTTGAGGGGGTGTGTGATCCTGTTGTTGTTCACTCAGTTTCTCCAGTCACAGAGAATCAATCCAAAGCCTTGCTCCTGTAGGGTCAGAGCAGCCATGTTTGCAGCTGACAGGGAATAGGCTGCTCACATAGCTGCTTCATCCTCTCCATTGTTGTTTGCTTGGCATATTCAGAACAAGGCCATCCAAGCAAAATGGCTAGGCAGGCAAAGCCATGAATGAGCAATGACAGTGGGGGAGTCTGCCCTCCTCCTCCTTCTCTCACACCTCACACACATCTCGGCATCCATGTGTTGTTTTCCCAGTTATCACAATAGCACACAAATGTCCAAAATTCACCTTTAGGAGATGGAGTGTCTTGCCCAAAAAAATGCTTTCATGTTTTCTTTGCCAACACTGTCTATTCCCTATACAAAACCCCCATCCTGGATATCCCTAGGCTACACTGTGTTCTGGTTGTAGCATTATGTACCCCCCCCCCCCTTCCACACACACACACAAAAATCTTCCACAAATGAACACACACCCCGAACCTATGTGTACAGGCTACTGTATTTGACTGATATTGGCCCCTCACACCAGGGGGTTTAATCAGTCATGTTTTTTTTTTACATTGACCCCTTTGTTCTCCTCACTGTGTCCTACCTGATTGTTAGCATTCATCCCAGTGATGCTAGAGGATTAAGAAAGCTGGTCATGGTGTGCTGCAGCCATAAATGGCTACTGGGAAGTCTCCAGATTTGACAGGTTTGGGAGGACACAAGTCAGACTTGAGTTCTGATTGATCTCCTAGTAGATGACCTATCACAGATGCACAGATGTGTAGTGGGATATTTTTAAAGAACATTTACCAGGTTGCCAGTGGCTGTTTAGGGTCACACTTTGGTCACACCCCCTCTTACAGGGAATTTTCACCAATTTGATATACCCAAATGGAAATATTACAACACAAGAGCTGTAATGCTAAAATGCATGTAAGAGACCTGATTTGAAAGGCAACATCGTCGAGTTTCTGAAAGCAGCATTTATCTAAAATACAATCTAACCCTGCCATTAAGTGGATCACTGGTGAACTGGTGGATTTTTTTTTTTTTTTTTGGATGTTAAGAGGTTAAATCATAGCATTGGAGCTAAGTTTTATGCTGGAGATTAACACAGAATAGCCACAACACCTGCCTAATAGTGCATGGATTCCTTAGCTCTGACCTGTTAGGGCGTGGAAATGGAATTTTTGGAGGTGTTCTGTGTTGTCAGGCACCAGCATGTTAGCAGGGGATCCTGTGAGAATTTAGAGGCCGTGTAAACACCCTGGAGTCTTAGTCTTGTTCCTCAAGCCAAGAGGCTGCCACAATCAGGCTGTTGCCACAGGGGGATGGAGGCACGGGGGTCTGCTTGGTCCGCAACAGTGTTCTGGTGGGTGGCCTATGTCAAAATAACATCGACGTCAACATTATCCAAGCCACCTAACAGTGGTTTTAATGTTATGGCCAAGCTTGTATGTACACATACAGATAAGTTGGCCAGTAAAATGGCATATGAACAAGAAAAAATTCTAATGACTAATCAATTGTTTGCAAAAAAATGTATAGATTTTTCCAGTTTCTTTTTCTTTTTATAATGTGTATGTAAAACAGAATGTCTGGGGTGTTAGTCTGCTGGCTGGCATCTCTATCTGAGGTGGTAATTTTGTATTTCTGAACTGGACCATTTTTGCTTTACCTCCTTTTCTGTCATATGTACACTGTTTCAATGCTGGATGCTCATATTAAACATGAGTGATGTTTCAAATAATGAGGTCAGTGTATGTACAAGTAATCCTTGTGAGCCAAAAGCTCAGGCTTCAGACCGCTCTAAACACTCACAGATTTTTCTACTCTTCGCTCTGTAATATTCCTCATATGGTCATCTGCCACAGCTCTGGCTGTGAGTACGAAAGCCTCATAAACCTTTTGTTTATGAGGAACAGCCAATCAGAAGAAAGATGGCTTAAAGCAAATGAAACTAAACAGCTTGCTTCAGTTAAAGAATGAACTGTGAGCCAGGGCCTAGTATATGTTAAATAAGAATGATTTTTAACCTTAAATCATGCAAAACTACTAGAGTCAAAACATGAAGCATGGAACTAGAAACAAGAATAAGTGCACTTTAATGTTGAGGAAGAACTATTCAAACATTTAGGACTATATAAGTAACAAACAAAGTTAAAATTTGGAACTTTGGTTGGTAGCACAGAAACCCCACCCATCTGCTGTTCAGACCTTCTGTTTATGATGGACAGCCAATCAGAAAAAAATTAGCTTAAAGAGTGCAGGAAGAGAGCTAAAGCGGCTTTCAGAGAGTGGATTAATTGAGGTTCTGCTGCGCCCAAGCCCTGTATAAGATAAATAAAGATTATTTTTTAACTGTGATTTATACTCCAGTACAGTGCACAGACAAAAAAAAAAAAAAAATGGAGCAGGAAGTGATCACAGCAGATGCACTTTAAAATCCAATTGAAAAGCAGTAGATTCACCAAACTGCAACCAGTTTACCTGGATCCTTTTTGTGTTAGTGCTGCAGAGCTTGGTGGTGGCATTTTTAGCCATTTTTCCTTTGAAGTCATTTGCTGCACTTTGTCGTACATATGAGGTCACAAATGAAAACTTCAGCTGGCCTTATTTAGATTATCTTCAAAAGCTTCAGCACTCTCTGTTCTTGTAGCGTAAAGGCCACTCACACTATATCATCGCATCATTTGGGTTAACGCCTCGCTCAGGTACCTCTGTACATTCTCTCGCAGGGCAGAGGCCTTACAGACCGATACCGTGTGTTGTTTTTCCACAGTTTTACTTTGAAATATCTCTCAGTAATTCATGAAAGATAATGTGTTTTGATTTTCCAAAAAAAGCTGAAAGCACAGTGATTTTCACCGTCGTGAGGCAAGACACAAGGTAGTTTCTTTTTTCTTTCCCGTTGAACAGTCTTTCGCTGCCTGTGGCTAAATACCAGCAGCCATGCTGTCACAAGCCTTCACAGCGAGTCAAATAGGAGAAAAATGAACCTTGGTTCCTCTTCTCTTTCTCTTCCTCATTGGACACGGATCCAGCCCGATCTAAATCAAACCTGTCGCTGTGGCTTCACAGAATCATCCCACACCTAGAGAAAACTGGGTTTTAAGAATGAACTTTGTGTGTGTGTGCTAGAGGTGATGTGCATTCGCTGGATCTCACACATTTTCAGGCTTGATCAGGGTCGACAGTTCTTTAGCGGGCATTGCTGTAGCAAAGGCCCTGACTGTGTATTCAACAAGCTTGCGTAACCACAGGCCTTTATTAGTTACATAAAACTCCAAGCAGCAGTGGAAGAGGAGTATAATCTGAGTAGGACGCCTGAGCAGGAATGCATTAAAATTCAGCTGTCCTTTCCTCTCTTATTGCTAGCTGAGGTATTATGCGCACACCGCATATAAAAACATGCTGCTCCTGCTCTCTTATTTGTCTGTTTTCTTTGTCTCACTGCTGAGCACAGAATGGAGACAAACAGTCGAGCCTTCAGTCGCCACACCTAGCCTGAGATCAGATGAATAATAGATTGGCACTCTGCACTCTATGGGTTCATCCACATGTCTGTCATTACATCCTCTGCAGAACCCCTTCATATGCAGCACAGTTGCACACTTAGTTTATCATCTTTATTTTAGACTGAGTCTACGAGAGATGAGAATCTTTTTTTTTTTTTTTAAAGCATAAGTGAATCTTGCTTTAAAAAAAAAAAACAATATATTTGCGGTTAGAGAAGCGGCTGAGGAATGAAAAGGTTGCCTTTGAGAAATCTGGTTGAGCAAAGAGAATTAACAACTCTCTGTACTCCTTTAGCACAATGTAGTGGGCAGCTCCCGCTAGAGGGCTGTGGATAGACTAGACAGCTTAAAGTGATTTATGGTGGAAGCCAGGGCAGCTTCTAGTGTCTTTGTTTCTAGGCTTGCTCACATTTTGTCCACTTTCAAACTAAATTTCCCTCCTACTACTGAGCAGAGCAAGTTTAAGTTTAAGACGCGCGTAAGGCAGGTGTCTGTGTAAAGCTTTATTACATTTGCTAGACTAATGACATCGCTTTTTCCAAAACACAGTGCATCACACTTTCCACTGGTCCCATTAGCTGTGTTCACTGTTGTAGCAATGCTGCACTGACAATGAAAACATAATCAATTATAAAAAAGGCTTTAAAGTTCAGGTGCTTAGGAATTATTCATCCAGCCAAGATGCTGAGGCGGCATTGCTACCTTTAGGCATGGAACACAATGGATTTTATCGTCTTCTGTCTGTAAACTTTATCATCATAATCACTTGCATGGAGGTTGTGTGATTGATTTGGTTTGTCAGTCTGTTGTTATGGATTGATTTGCATTAACATTTTTACCAGCTGGTGGTAAATTGAGATAAGAACAGCTGAGATACCATGTGATGTTATCTTGAACATCAAGACAAACTTATCCAGATCCAGGTCTTCTTTTGGATTTATGGACTCAACTTCTTAACAGCCAACAGGGGCCTGTATCAGGAAGCAGTTTAATGACTCAGAGATCATTAATCCTGAGATGAGGGAGACACCAGGGTTTCTGTTCCAGAAAGAGAGTTAACTTAAACTCAAAAAGTCAGTCACCGCAGTAACAGACTCTGTGAACTAAATCTGCTCACTGGCGGGTTTTCTTTAATAAACTCTGAGTTTCTCTCGGACTCTTCCCCTCCTGCTGCACCTGAACCAACTGCACGACACCCCGATTTCTTTCCTCCTTCATAAAGTTATTATCATACAGAAGTTTGCATTTTTGCAAACTCTGAAATCCCAGTTAGACATCAGTACATTACTGTTTTGTCCTTATCATGAGCGCTTTTTCAATCACTCAGTAGTCAGTATATAAGGATGGAGACGACAAATACGTCGCAGATTTCTTATCAGCTCAGAATAAAATCTACAGTCTCCATCTTTCTAACTCTGATTCTGTGGACAGTAATGCAGCTGCAAACATTTACAATACCTTACTGTAGCAATCACTGTTTAATTAAAAATGATCTCTATGCTTTAGACACAGACTGATTAAGAATCAATCATTTGTCATGTTGTAAATGGTCACACTAATGGAAAAATGGCTGTCACAGTTGGGATCTTGGCGATAATGTGAAAATTTGAGTGACAATGAGGCTGCAATAACTTTAAAGGCTCTAAAAGGGAACTAAATATATTTTAAAGTGAGTTGTAAATGCAGCTGCAGTGATCTGAACATTTCATGTTGAAATTTGTTCACAGATTGCGATTTGGTCATTAAATGATGTCAAACAACATTTGAAAGGTACAGAGTCTGGAATTCAGAGCCTTAACCTTTATCATATTTTCCACTGAAAAGCACCTAAATCAGCCTCAGTGGGTTCACCCAGAACCGGATCAGCCCAAAGCTATCATAGGCTCCGTAACAACTCACCAAACCATGTCCGAGTCCACTTGCACAGCAGGACAGATCCACATTGGATAAGGATCACGGATTTGGACTGGATCAGGCCCAGATCCCGTTCAGCTCTGGTCATTTCCCAGTTCATCCATTTATAATGGCTTAATTTTTCCTGACATGATCTATGTTCCTTATTTAAACCAGCTCATCCTGCCAAAACTATACTGAAATATTTAAACTCTATAAAAGGTTAGATATTTCTAATACCATTTTTGCTTTCCAAGTGTTTGTTAAACACTTGGAAAGCCGCCCTGAATTATTTATTTATTTTTTTACTGTTACTGAACCCTTACTGTTAACAGTAACTCAGTAAACCATCTCTGCTGTGGCTGTAAGAGAGTGAAGGCTGAGATTAGATCAGATTAGAAGTGGTTAAACTGGGGAACATTAAAGCTGAGTTTTTCTGTAAATCTCATGAAGTATTTTTATCCAGTAATGGCAGAAGTAATAAAATTTTCAGTAAAATAGTGAGGTTGGTATATTCCATCAGTAGATGCAATTTATACTGAATAGTTATTGAAACAAGAAAATGGTCATAAACTGTTGCAAAACCAGTTTTTATTCAATAAAAAACTGTCTCGAGGCCAGCGTCGCCTAAAGTCTTTTGCTATCTGTGTAACTAATACCACAGTTCCATGAGTAAACTGTGTGTGATCTGTTTCTCCATATTTTGAGTTCAGTTTCTGTCTCCTGCATTTTGTTACATAATTAGATTTAATAATCAAATGTAAAATTAGAATTGCAGCTTCATCTAATGAAAATTCAAGTTGGGTATATCAAACTTTTGGACTTTCTATGACGACGACAGAATGGCACAAGCTGATTGAAATCTGACTCCTCTTCCTCCTGTTTATTTACTTTATCACCGTAGGACTGACACATGTTCATATTCCTTGGTCCACTGAATTAAAATTGAGGCTCTGCTTTCTCTATTCATGCATGTGTTTAACTCAAGGTGGACATGCTCAGAGTTGACTGAACACACTCTGATCAGCTGTTGTGGAAATTGTTGTGAATGGGAAACTAAAAGTTGCGTTAATCAACTCAGAGTTTACTTTTAAACTTTAGTGTAGGTTTAGTTAATGCTCCTTTTATAGCATTTTTACCTGTTTGGATCACCCAAATAGAAAAAGCTTTTAACAGAAAAACTGTTAAGCCAAAATGAATGTATGAGACTTCATTTCAAAGGTAACGTCTTTTAGTCTTTATTTTTTTATTTTGCGTGTGACCAAAACAAAACCCAACCCTAACCCTGACTCTAAACAGCCTGCTGATGACCTGGTGGATGGTAGCAAGTTAATTCGTGGATGGTATGGAGGGAATTGGTAAAGACTATGGTGGGACTGATTAATTGAGTGCTAATTGATGCATTTATTCTTTGGCTTTTATATGTATAAAAAGGTGAGCTGTAATGTGTTACTTGGAAAGTTAATGGACAGATTTTGTGACCTTTAGGCAGAGCCAAGTTAGCTGTTTCCAGCTCACTGCTCCTTGGTCAGGACCCTGAAGTTTCACATTGTAACACAATGGATACCCCACCGTGTCATCTTTCAGTGTGTGGCGTAGTCCCATAGACTTTCATTGACCCCTCAGTATCTAAAGTTAATGGCATGGTACAGCAGGCAAATATAATCTGCTGGTGTTTGCTACTGTTGTGGGACACATAACTGTGGTAAACAAGGAAATGGCAAAGAAGCTTGTTGCAGATGGGAATGTTTGCCGTGTCAGATGTGGGTAACGCAGTGAAGGGATGTATTTTAACTCAAACCGCAATGGTTTTTTTTTGGTTTTTTTTAACTTAATCCTATCAAAGTCATTTTGTTGCTAGACCTAAACAAACAGGGAGTAAAAAGGACAAGTATAGAACTAGCAGGGTGAAGCTGGATGACCAGAGTAAAAAAAAGTTGAATGGGCATGACAAAAAGTTTCGAAAACCAATGTTCGACACACTTACATGTGACTGCAATTGTGGATGTTTGCCATAGCTTTTCAAATATTCAAACAACACAAAATGAGTTAGTGCAATAGTGGACTTGTAGTGGCTATCATTTTATTAAGTGTGGTCAATACCAATATGCACCTGATATGTATTTTACTGCTGTTACCTTTCATACATTATTCAGTCATTCTTTGTCTTTCCCTTTTCACCCCATCCTCCCCTCACTCAGAGATCCTTTGTAACTGCAGCAGTGGTTTTGAGGGGATTTTGGATCCCGACGACTGTGACAAGAGCACGGGGCAGTGTTCATGTGTGATGGGCTACACTGGTCTGCAGTGTGAGGACTGTGAGGAGGAGTACTTCACCAATGGCACCAGTGGCTGCCTGCCCTGTTCCTGCGACTCCTTCGGTGCAGTGCACCCCCTTTGTGACAGGTAAGGCTGCTTTCTCTGTTTGCCCTCAAGGGCAGCCTCTGGCAGAAAAGTCAATTTGTTTGTTGTGTCAACACAACTGCAGAGATGTGACTGTCTTCTGTGCTATGTCTCAGTAATAAATGAGATAAGCTTTACTGTTTTTCTGCCTAACTGTGGTATAAAATGCTCATATCAACTGTCTCAAATAACTGTATGTGATGTAAGAGGGGCTGGTAATTTGAAACCAGTTTTACTGTGTCACACAGGTGAGGCTGCATTTTAGCATCTTTCAGTTCATTGTTTTGGTTGTACAGCTCTCAGCTTTACTGCCTGGATCAAAAGTGAGCAGCAGAAATAGACAGATATTTTTATTGCCCAGAACAACATCACTAGTTGCTTAAGCATTTATCAGCTAAAGATGATGTTAATTGTTGTTTTTTTGTTCTCTTGGTGGAGACCAAAACAGAGAGAGTCAACTCTGAAGTTATTTTGGTCTGAAACAAGGCTCCTTGACTGCTGTATGTGTAAATGGGCAACTACATCAATGGATTTGGCATAGAATGCTTTGCCAGACGATGTGTTGTTGTTGTTTTGTTTCACAGTCCTCAAATTGTCCAAAAAACAAAAAAGTCAGATTTATTAGTAAGTACATTTTTTTTGCTGTCTCCATAACCAAAACTTCATTTTCAGGCAGGGGCAGAGGTTGCTGTATTTACTAACTGGAAGGTTAGTGGTTTGATTCCTGGCTCTTCCAGTTTGTGTCAAAGTATCAAGTTGCCCCCGATGTGTCCATTGGTGTGTGAGTGTATGCATCAATATTGGATCAAGTGCTTAAAAGGCATCGAGTGGAAGCATTGTATGAATGTGGGAGAATGGATGAATAAGGTTTGTAGTAGAAAGTGCGTTGAGTGCAATACAATGACTTTGTATTTTGTGTAGGGTGAGCCTTTTTGAAAATATTACAGTACTGAGCAAAATGAGTCATTTCTTTGTATTTTGCTAGGAAAATGGGAAATAGGGCAGACATAAATGGTAATATAGTACACAAGGCAAAAACAGAGTTCGTAGAGTTCTAACAAGCTTGAAAGTCAGTATTTGGTATGACCACTTTTATTAAACAACATAACTTACGCTCTCTTAGGCAGCTTTCTTTTAATTTCTTTAAGAATAGTTCTCCAGGAATCCTGAAGGACATTCAATGTTTTTATTTGGATGTTGGCTGCCTTTTGTTCCATTCTCTGTCAAGATAATCCCACACTGCTTCAATAATGTTGAGGTCTGGGCTCTGGGGAGACCAGTTGATGACTAATAGTGTTTCATTGTGTGTTTTTTTTCAGTGCATGTACCCTTTTACTGCATTGGCAGTGTGTTTGGGATTGTTGTCAAGCTGAAAAATGAAGCTTTTGCCAATCAGATGCTTTCCAGATGGTATTGCATGATGGATCAAAATCTGATGGGTCTTTCTGCTTTCGTAATTCCATCCGTTTGGACAAGATTCTCACCAGCTGAAATGCAGCCCCAAACCATGACAGAGCCCCTACTGTGTTTTACAGATGGCTATAGACTCACTGTTGTATGTCTCTCCTCACCTTTTCTGTTACATATTGATGATTTGAACCAAAAAATTTCACATTTGGATTCATCACTCCATCAGACCTGTTGCCACTGATTTTCAGTCCAGTTCTTATGTAATAACCTCAGCCTATTCACCTTGTTTCCCTTCCTTAAGAATGGAAATGTTAGATGCTGTTGATCAAGTTTTTGGCTAATAACTCTTTGGGAATCACCTTGTTGGTACAAAAAATATTGCTTTGTGCCTGTCTGTGTTATCTTTGGCATTTTTTTGTAGATTCAGCAAAATAAATGGAAACAAATGATGTGTTTTTGCAACAGTCTGATAGCAACAAAGTGCCTAAAGGTACAATGTAAAACTGGTTCTTTGCTAAGTTGTCTTCAACGTGCAGACACAGCAGTTGGTTCATCCCTTGAGTTAGGGTCCTTTTTTTATGCTTGAGTGATTCATGCGTCAGTGCTAAGTGGCTTAACAAAAAAAAAATTAGAGAGAAAGAGAAACCTCTGAAAATGGTCTGGTACAAGCACTGGACTGAAACTGAGTGGAAAAAACAGCCTATGGTCAAGACCACTTTAAAAAAAATTACAAGAACGTTGGCCTACCTGGAGGCAAATGAAAAGAATGCCAACTTTTGCAAACTCCTGTATTTTGCCTAGTTTTAGACTGTTGCTTATAGTAAGATATGATTCTCATATGTATTTGCTGACAACTTTATACTTGCATCTAACCATTCAATCTGTCTGGCAATAAGTGATGAGAGTGAATCAAATCATCAACACTTGCAATTCAGTATATAATAATTTTAAGGTTTTATACACCAGACAAGAGAAATCTGTTACATAGATAAGATTTCATCTTATCAGTATTTTTAGTCATTTTTTTTAAAAATTAGTTAATGAGTTTCAGATGGGAGTCCACCATTGGCTCAGTGGTGTGCTCTTTCTGTTGCTATGAAACATTAAAAGTATTAAAGACTTAACTGAGTGCCATAAGCTTGTGCCTATGTTTAGTTGTAACACAACAATAGATTTGAGGTGGAGATTCTAACTAAAATCTGAGTGACTGGGGATTTTTGGGGCTGATGCCAATACATTTTAGGAAGTAATTAACAGATCACCTTATTTACTTATATGTTAAAAAAAAAAAAAAAAGAAATCCCAGAACGCCCCTACGGGCAGTCTATTTTGCCCTCCAATCTCGGGTCCTCTACCAGAGGCCTGGGAGCTTGAGGGTCCTGCGCAGTATCTAAGCTGTTCCCAGTATTGCGCTCTTCTGGACAGAGATCTCGGATGCTGTTCCAGGAATCTGCTAGAGCCACTCTCCCAGTTTGGGGGTCACTGCCCCAAGTGTTCCAATCACCACAGGGACCACTGTTACCTTCATCTTCCACATCCTTTCCAGCTCCTCTCTGAGGCCTTGGTATTTGTCGAGCTTCTTGTGTTCCTTCTTCTTGATGTTCCCGTCACTTGGTATTGCAACGTCTATCACCACGACTTTCTTCCTTTGTTTGTCCACCACTACGATGTCCGGCTGGTTAGCCACTACAAGTTTGTCTGTCTTTATCTGGAAGTCCCACAGGATCTTAGCTCTGTTGTTCTAAACCACCCTTGGGGGTTTGACCTCGGGACTTCCAGGTCATACTCGGCACAGATGTTCTTGTATACTATGCCGACCACTTGGTTATGGCGTTCCATGTATGCCCTGCCTGCTAGCATCTTGCACCCTGCTGTTATGTGCTGGATTGTCTCAGGGGCATCTCTGCACAACCTGCACCTGGGGTCTTGCCTGGTGTGGTACACTCAGCCTCTATTGATCTTGTACTCAGAGCTTGCTCTTGTGCTGCCATGATTAGTGCCTCTGTGCTGTCTGTCAGTCCAGCCTTGTCCAGCCATTGGTAGGATTTCTCTATGTCAGCCATTTCTTCTATCTGCCGGTGGTACATGCTGTGCAGAGGCCTGTCCTTCCATGATGGTTCCTGTTCTTTGTCCTCTTCTTTCTCGGGTTTCTGCTACCTGAGGTACTCACTAAGCACATGATCCTTTGTGGCCATCTTCCTGATGTATTCATGGATCTTCGTTGTTTCATCTAGGACAGTGGTTCTGACACTCGCTAGTCCTCGGCCACCTTCCTTCCGCTTAGCATAGAGTCTCAGGGTGCTGGATTTGTGGTAAAACCCTCCATGCATGGTAAGAAGCTTTCTTGTCTTAACATCAGTGGCTTCCATCTCCTCCTTTGGCCAGCCTATCATCCCAGCAGGGTATCTGACAACTGGCAGGGCATAGGTGTCGATAGCCCGGATCTTGTTCTTCCCATTCAGCTGACTCTTCAGGACTTGCCTTACTCTCTGCAGGTACTTGGAGGTTGCAGCTTTCCTAGCGGCCTCTTCATGGTTCCCATTTGCCTGTGGGATTCCAAGGTACTTGTAGGTGTCCTCAATGTTTGCAGCGTTGCCTTCTGGTAGTGTAATCCCCTCAGTTCTGACTACTTTTCCTCTTTTAGTTACCATCCGACTACACTTCTCCAGTCCAAATGACATTCGGATGTCATTGCTGTAGATCCTGGTGGTATGGATCAGTGAATCAATATCTCATTCACTCTTAGCATACAGCTTGATGTCATCCATGTACAGGAGGTGGCTGATATTTGCTCCATTCCATAGTCGGTATCCGTAGCCAGTCTTGTTGATGATCTGGCTGAGGGGATTCAGGCCTATGCAGAACAGCAGTGGGGACAGGGCATCTCCTTGGTAAATCCCACACTTGGTGTTGACTTGTGCAATGGGCTTGGAGTTGGCCTCTAGTGTTGTTCTCCACATACCCATTGAGTTCTTGATGAAGGCTCTTAGGGTCCTGCTGATCTTATACAGTTCTAGGCATTCCACGATCCATGTGTGCGGCATTGAGTCGTAGGCTTTCTTGTAGTCAATCCAGGTGGTGCACAGGTTGGTCAGTCGGGTCTTACAGTCTCGAGTGACTGCTCTATCTACTAGTAGCTGGTGTTTTTTTCCCCTGATCTCTCTGCCTATCCCTTTCTGGGCCTCACTCATGTATTGTGCCACATGCCTACTTATCTTAGCTGCTATGATGCCTGACAGGAGTTTTCATGTTGTACTGAGGCAGGTTATGGGCTGGTAGTTGGATGGGACTGGTCGCTTCTGGGGGTCTTTGGGGATCAGGACCCTCCGGCCCTCAGTCAGCCATTCTGGGTGTGTCTTAGCCTCTAGCAGCTGGTTCATTTGTGCTGCCAGGCACTTGTGGAGTGCAGTTAGCTTCTTTAGCCAGTAGGTGTGAATCATTTCAGGGCCTGGTGCTGTCTAGCTCTTCATATGTGAGACTCTTTCTTGGATGTCCGCCACTGTGATGGTTACTGGGGCCTGTTCAGGAAGGTTGCTGTGATCTGCTCTTAGATCCACTAGCCACTGAGCACTGGCATTGTGTGACACACCCTTCTCCCATATGCTCTTCCAGTATTGCTCCGTCTCCAGCCTTGGTGGGGGTGCTGTTCTCATATTGTTCCCCTGCCACTGAGAGTATACCTTGGATGGTTCGGTAGAGAACATCCGGTTTATTTTCCTGGCTTCTATCTCTCTGGTATACCTCTTCAGGCGGCCAGCCAAGGCTGTGAGTCTTTCCTTGGCAGTCTCTAAGGCCTCAGGTATGGACAACCTGTCGTACTTCTTAGGCATTGCCTTCTTCTTCATCCCACCCTTCTGCAACTCTGAGAGCTGGCTAACTTCCCTCTGTGCTGCCTTGATCTTAGCCTCTAGTTGTTGTTTCCATGGAGGGTACTGCTCCTTATTGCTGTTCATCTTATAGCCAAGAATCTCAAGGATCACTGCTGCTGTGTTATACATCAGTGATGGTACTGGTAGGGATTGTCTGTATTTCGCATCTTCTAGTAGGTCTTCAGAGAGTACTTCACATAGTCTTGGTAGTCGGCGTCGAGGGGTCCAGTTTGCCTTCTTAGCCATGATCTTATCTTTCAGGTCAGCTGCTCTGGTATTCAGTTTACTTGTTGTTATCCAATCTCAGATTGTGGGGATGATGAAATGTTGTCCTGGTTCCCCCTTTTTTTTTTTTTTTTTTTCCTCAGCATTTCAAAGGTAAAATCATGGCATCATTGTTAACTTATCAGCAATGTTAAGTTTGCAATGAAGACACCACTTGACTCTGCACTGTGGTCAGCTCTGATGCCACTCTTCTACATGTGCTGCCAACACTGCTCAAAGTGTGTAATAATGGAGTAATGAAGGAATTGACAAGTTGACTGCTGTGTTTGACCAACTGCCCACTAAAGCACTCTGCAGTGTGGGGAAAAATAAGATTGCTAATTGTGTCACTGTGATCCAAACTTGGAAGCAAATCCTCTTTATGAGGCTGCTGAGATTTATTTTGAGCCTCAATAAACTCTTTCAGGTGTTTCTGTTATGTAGACTGACTGTATACTTTGTATAAACTTTGCATACAGTGGATTTTCAGGACGAAATAAGACCTCTTGAAGATTTGTGATGTACCTGGAAATTGACTGCAGCATTTTAAAGAAGTCCTATCTTTAGCTGCACAACTGCTGTGGCACGCCAAGCCTGAACAGACTGTCTGCTGTGAATTAGTGTTTGTTATCTGCTAAAGATGGGGCCGAGATGTTCAGGGGATCAGCTGTGCTCAGACATTATGTTCATTCACAATCATGGTTCTGCTCATTGATACAGGCCATCATGCCGCAGGCCTCCCTAAAGATGGGAAAATGTTACCCCCACGAATACTCCTCAAATTCAGTCAAAGAACACACAATGGTTTTTGTATACAGCTTTCCTACAGTCACAAGAACTGAGACTGGGAAGAGAAAGCTGCGTGTGTGGGTAGGGAATGCAATAAAAATAGCGGCTGTACTCTCTGCCTCTAACCATGAAAAGGAAAGCTGCTGCTTTTCAGAAGCTTGAGTCATTGTCCACAGCGTGTGGAGGATTTGTTTTGTCATGCCCCAAGAAAGACGTCACCTTGTATAGGTTTACATCACCTGAACTAAATCCTAATGGGTGCAGTCCTGTGTTGCAAGTCCAGGATGTGTTTTTCATGCTGATTGAAATGTTGCATCTAGAGCTCTGTGGGATGACGGTGAAGGTGGAGGCAGGAAGGTTATTTCGGGGCTCTGGGCTTTCACACAGTAACACACCAAACTCGCTCCTCCTGAGATGTCTGAGCCTGGCCTCTGCTAACCATGCTGGCCTAGCCTAGCCTCATTCAGGAGCTTAGTATTGTAAATTATCCGGATTAACCAGCTTTCAGACCCCCTGGCCTGCTGCTTTAGGTTTCTTTCCCATTAAGTAATGAGCTGAGATATTTGCAGTCTGTGCTTTGATCATGTATGCTGAAGTCACAGTGATAACAGCAGAAATCATATAAAGATTTTTAAGCATTAGTTCAGGAATTACTCACCTGGCCAAGAAGCTGAGGGGACATTGTTACCTTTAGGCATGGAACACAATGGGCTTTACTGCCAGCAGACATCTCATCAACTGTAACCTTCCTCCTAGCGATTTTATCATTTCTATCATTAACTTTCCACAGAAAACTGAAGCAAAAATAGAAAATACACCATAGAATATTTGAACATTTTAGGGGATATACCCAACAAAATGGTGGATTTATTGTGACAACAGGAGAAATCAAAACTCAGAAATACTGGAGCTGGACAGGTGCCAGAAATAATTACAAAACCAGGGCGCAGGGACACACACAGCACAGGAACACTGACAACAACACGACAAAGAACAAAGGAAACTGAGGGCTTAAATACACAATAGGTAATCAGGGCAAGAGGAAACAGCAGGGCACAGCAGGTGAAGCAAATGAAACTAATAAGACAGGGGAAGCAAAACTAAACACAAAGCACAGGGAAAACCACACTGGCAAAATAAAACAGGAAGTGACTAACCAAGGAACACACAGACAAAACACGGGGAACTGGCATACAGACCCGGGACAGATGCAGACTAGTCACAACACAGGAGGTCAGAGTAAGGATAAGATGGCAAAACAGACACAAGACCATAGATACAGGGAAGACAGGGACAAAGGGAACAAGACAAACAAACTGGGGACTAAAACTCAGGAAAAATTAAACACAAAACGCTGGGCGTTTCTTATCTTATCTCAAAGACCTCATAGTCCCATATCACCCCAACAGAGCACTTCGCTCTCAGACTGCTGGCTTACTTGTGGTTCCTAGGATATTTAAGAGTAGAATGGGAGGCAGAGCCTTCAGCTTTCAGGCGCCTCTTCTGTGGAACCAGCTTCCAGCTTGGATTCGGGAGACAGACACCCTCTCTATTTTTAAGATTAGGCTTAAAACTTTCCTTCATGATCAAGCTTATAGTTAGGTCTGGATCAGGTGACCCTGAACCATCCCTTAGTTATGCTGCTATAGGCCTAGTCTGCTGGGGGGTTCACATAATGCACTGTTTCTCATTCACCTTATTTACTTTGTTTATACTCCACTCTGCATTTAATCATTAATTGATATTAATCTCTGGCTCTCTTCCACAGCATGTCTTTCTCTCCCCTCAGCCCAACCGGTCGCGGCAGATGACTGCCCCTCCCTGAGCCTGGTTCTGCTGGAGGTTTCTTCCTGTTAAAAGGGAGTTTTTCCTTTCCACTGTCGCCAAGTGCTTGCTCATAGGGGGTCGTTTTGACTGTTGGGTTTTCTCTGTATTATTGTAGGGTCTTTACCCACAATACAAAGCACCTTGAGGCGACAGTTTGTTGTGATTTGGCGCTATATAAATAAAATTGAATTGAATTGAATTGGGCAGACGGCCCAGGACGTGACATTTCCTGAAACTTTTGGACTTACAGGATGTTAATTAAGGTCTGGAATAATTTACCATCAACTGTACTGATGGCAGAAAGCTCACAGCCCAACTCTACTAGAGTCACAGAGCAATTGATACCTATGCAAGTCATTATGCCTCAGTATATTGTTTGCTCCTGTCTTACTGACATAATGTGATATTCAAAAGGTTTGAACCTATTTAGGAGTTTTTGAACAATTTTACAAATTTGAGTGACAGGCGTTACACGTATACCTAAAATGTATATGTAAGCATGTGTGTGTACCACTGTATAACGCTGAATTATGCCAGGTTTTTGGCTAATAGCTCTTTGGGAATCACCTTGTTTGTACTATTTTTATGCCTGTCAAATGGTGTTATTGTTGGCATTTTTAGATTCAGCTAGGGAAGTGGCAAGAAATTATGTGTTTTTGTGACAGGCTGCTAGTAAGAAAGTGCCTAAAACTGGTTCTTTGCCAAGTTCTTTGTCATGTGTAGCACAGCACTAGTTCATGCCTTGAGTTAGGTGCCTTTTTTATGATTGAATGATTCATAGGACACTGTTAAGTTTTAACTAACAATGAACAGGAGTGAAAATGAGCGAAAAAGCAGTCAATGTCCAAAAAAAAAGACCTTCAGCAAGCAACATATAAAGAAAGGAGGGGTGACTCAAGACTTTTGCACAGCACTGTAGAGGTTGACAGGACCGTGATAGGGGCAGCAGTGGTGACCTTTATTAGCAGTCTCCTGCATTTAGTTATACCTCAGTTGTGGTTTCATAAATCCAAGGGCTCAGTGACAGATTTATAGTGCCAGGCTTGTTGATGCTTGCCTTCTAAGCTCATTTCCTGACACTAGCAGAGCAGGAGTGAAAAACTGGTGAGGTTTTCATTTATAATAATAACATCAATGATAATAAAACACCAAAGTGCAACTAAGTCTGAGCTTTGCTGTGAAGCAGCATTATGTAACTGCAGGACAGCATATAGCTCACAGCCAGAGCTCAGACAGCATGCTCCTCTGTGAGGCTCTGTTTGGGATTTTGATTGAGTGGAAGTGGAAGATTTTTGCTGGTTGTGATGTCATGCTATATACACATGCTGAGTGTTTTTTAAGAATGCTCTCTGCATTTCTGAGTCACTGTTTTTTTTTGCTGGTGCACTTGTCTGGTTAGCTGGCCAAATATAGATGACACAACAGCTTAGGAAGATGCTTAAAAGGGCCTATTTTGAGCTTTCTAAAACATCAATTTAAATGCCAGAATTCCACATTTGTTCCTTAGAATCAAAGTGCAAGAGCTTCTTACTAGAATATCTACTTAAAAAAAAAACCACCATATGGAAGGTCAGTCTCTTTCTTTAATAGCCTCTAAGAAGGAGAAAGTAAAGCATGCAACAAGCCTTGCTGTGTTCAGAATAACTATCTCTCTGTATCCTCAAACTCAGGGTCACATTTGATCAAACTAATGAGTTTATAAATTGACACCAGCAGCTAATGTCAGGAAGAGGAATTCGGGTTGGATCAAAAGAGGCCTAAAGTGCCTTCCAGTACTTTTTTCATTTGGACTGTGATTTACCCTCAGATCATACTGGCTGCTTTCAGTGTGAAATGATCCTCTGTGCTCTTTAACTAAGTCCCAGTCAGTACATCAAATGGGAAAACAGCTATACTTCAGCACAAACAAACTCTGGTTGTAGATTAACTCACCTTTTACCAGAACTGCTGATAATGGTGCGACCTCTGCTCACAGGAGGAGTGCTGAGTGTGTTGGATACCCGATATAAAGACTTTAAGCCATGGTTTGGAAACACAAAAGATCATAAATGGGTGACAAATGCATAACAAAACTAAGGGTTGGGTTAGACTGTAAAAAAGACTACTTCATATAATGTGGCGTTTTGCCTCACTGGAGAAAAGAGTTGTATGTCTTAGAACTTCCATTTAAACATCATTGCACATTTGACAGTTACTCCAAGAAGACTTTCATATTGTTTCATTCATTTGTTCAGTTGTTATATTGCTCCCAGTCTTGGCCAGGACTCCTTGTAAAAGAGATTTCAAATCTCAATGAGATTTTCCTGGTAAATAAAAGTTATGTTTTTTTTTTTTTTTTTAAAGTGATGTAAACAGTTACATAGTTTCAGTCGAAAAGTGCTTGAGAGATGTTCAAATCCTCATATCCTTCTTCAATCACTACTTGAAATCAGGACTTCTACAAAATGTGCTTTTATCTGCTGGCAGTTTCTGGTAGCTCTGACAATAACAGGGGTCAGTCCATATGTCCGTGTGAATATCTCTTCAAATACCTTGAGGCCGTTCAAGGTTCACATGAATTCAAGGATGAACTGACTAGATTTTGGCAGCAAAGGGTCAATGCTAACAGCAGAAATGACCTCACAAAACATATTTGGCTATAACTCATCGTAAAATGTGACCATAAATCAGATTTACCCAGATTTACAAGATACATTTGCAAACTTAACCAAGATCCACTGTCATTGAAGTGGGCCCATTCTCTTTTTTGTCTTAGATTTCTTATTGCAAATATATGGGCAGCACAGTGGTGTGGTGGTTAGTACTGCCACCTCACAGCAAGAAGGTCCTGGGGCCTTTCTGGCTGGCGTTTGCATGTTCCTTCTGTGTCTACGTGTGTTCTCTTCAGGTACTCTGGGTTCCTCTCACAGTCCAAAAACATGGATGGGATTAAGGCTAATTGGTGATTCTAAATTGACTAGGTGTAAATGTGAGTGTGAATGTCTGTCTCTATGTTAGAAAGTTGCTCCAGTAGCTGTTACTCTAAGGTAACACAGTGGTCCAAATGTATTATTGCGTTATTGTGGGGTCTTTACCTTACAATATCCTTGAAGCGACTGTTGCTGTGATTTGGTGCTATAGAAATCGAATTGAACTGAATTATACTTTTGAGTTTGGGAATGTGGTTTGCATGTACCCTCTAAAATGTGGCACTTGTTGCCTTCTGTAGTTTATCCTATAGTGTAGTATATACTTTAGAAAGTATTTGACCTGTGATTAACCTAAATATGGAGCTGGAAATTACCAAAATATGTCTTCTTCAATATTAAAGAGGACCATGTTAACTTAAGTTTGATCAGCTGGACATTATTATTAGCTGATATTGGCTTATAAAGTATTGGCTATATAGCATAAGAAATACAAATATGTTTGACAGATATATTGGTGTTCACTAATAGTAAAATTCTGGGTTGATGCCAATTATAACAATAACCTTTTGGTTGGGTTTTCCCCCTTTTTGTTTCAGGAACACAAGGAAATGTTGGTAATAAAAATATCTGAGCTGTTTTCAGCTCTGTACAGTACTGGATGACAGTCTGTATGATAAGATCTTTCAGTCTGTATCAGAATGAGGAACTAGCTGAACCTGTTTATGTTCATATTAGCTAAATCAGCTGTTGCGTGTGGACATATAAATATCCAAGTGTTATTGACCCTGGGAATTCCTTCAGGGTTGGTGGTTGTTTAAAGGCGAGTGACATTTGTAACTGTGCCCTTAATGGTCTTAACAGCCTTAATGAGATTCCCCTCTTTTGCTCTCTCATACTGTGGCATTTGTCTGCAGTGGATCTGCAAATCATGTGATGTAAAATGGACGCACACTGTTAGCCAATTTGCTGTGTTAGGTCAGGCCAGTCTTTGGCAAAAGAGCTGTAATAACCACTTGTATCTGTCAGAACACGAGTGTCTACTGTATGTGGGTCAGACCCTGTGGGCAATGTCTATAAGGCTTTTTTTTTTTTTTTTTTTAACATTACTGTGTCAAAAGGCACCACAATCTGTAATGAATTATTGATTTTGGCTGCAGATGTTTCTGTCTCTGCATCATGTCACTGGAGGCATCTTTGCTGTTCATCTGTTTTTACTTGGCATTTGGTGATATTTCTGTGGTGAACAATATTAAGTGTTGTATTTTCCAGAGTACACTGGCCAAATTGTCTTTAAAGAGCTTCCATTGTAACCATGTATTTTTTCATGTGTTTGCAAGGAATGGTAACAAAATAGCCAGCTAAGTTCAGATTGCACAGTAGCATAAAAAGGTGACAGTGATTATTGATTTCACATACCTCTTTAAGTTTGCATAGTTTAATCTATCGGCACTGCAGTTTTGAGCTGGCTCGGGTCTCAGGGCATATGACAAAGCTAAAACGCTGGCACTAATTTTTCTGTTTATAAGGAGATTCCCATCAAAATAAAAGTATTCCACTGGGTCTTCAGTTTTTCAAATGCCAGGAGTGTGTGAAGACATCGTTTTTTTTCTCTTGCAGCCAACAGCAGAACATGTGGTGTGCTCTACTCAAGGCTGACACATTTTTAGGGTTAAAGTTAGGAAAAGTGACTCTAGTGAGTAATTAAAAATGGCAGACATCAAGGTAGCTGCTCATTCTTTGTTTGAGGGCAATGCAGATGTTACATGGTGACACTGATAAGTAATAGAGGAAAAGCCTTGACTGTCAACATGAAGTTTCAGGCAGTTCAGCAGCAGGCTGAACTCCCTTTGCACTTTGCAGACCTTTTGAATGCACAACAAAAGCTTATAAAATATTTAAGAAAAACCCCAAAAGGCAGAATATTGTTTCTGCAAAGGTCAAACATATGGCCTTCTAAGCAGGTTTCAGGAGCTTGTATACAGATTTAAAGCAAGTGCTTCCATTTTCAGTCCAGCAGCTGACTCAGTGTATGTCACTGCCTGGTCAAGTGGAATTGATAAGCTGATTTTTAGCATCCTGCTGTGTTTAGACAGCAGCAATGGACTGCAGGTCTGCAGGGTGAGACCTACACACCTGAGTCCACACTGATGGCCACACTCAGGACACCTGCAGTCCAAGCTTCGCAACATCATCCCATCTGTGCCTGTAGATGGGATGAAGCTAGTTTTTAATCTACAGTAGATATCTTTTAGTTATCGCTATAAAAATGTATATTTACAGTACCAGTCAAAAGTTTGGACACACTTATGACTAGGGCTGCAACGATTCATCGATTAACTCGATTAAATCGATTCTAAAAATTTATCGACACAAATTTACTGTGTCGATGCTTCGTTTAAACTCTGCAGCGCTCAGCTGTCTCGGTGTAAGCGGCGCTCCTCACTAGCATTAGCAGCATTAGTGCTGACGTTTTTTTTGTGGGTTTATTGGGGGCTGGCAAACCAACATAGAACTGCATTACCGCCACCTACTGGACTGGAGTGTGAATCACTCACGTATACACAAGCACACATTCTAAAAAGCTCTCTGTCGCTGCGATGGATTTCATTTAACACAGAGTGGATCATCACTAGAGTTGCCACCTGTCTCGTAAAATACAGAACCCCGTATGTTACGGGACTCTGTGGAATACGGCTCCGTAACATGCCGTGTTCCGTACTTTACGGGACGGGTGGCAACTGTCGCTGACATGCATTTCCACGCCTCCACTGCTCTCTGTGTGTCTGTGTGTGTTGTGCTCGCTGACAATTTCAGCTGCTATTTTTGTCTTTACTTCAGCTGTAGCTACCAGAACTGGTTTGCTAGAGCGCGGGCCATTAGCACTAGCGATGGTTCGGTACCGGAAGGCCCGCCCCCCAGGACCGAGGGGCTCCTTCAAAATATTTTTTATACTTTAATCCCTTATTAGTGACTAAATATAGAACTGCAGTAGAAAATAATTTTCGAGAATGCTTGTGAATACAAAGCATTACAACATTACTCACACATGCGCCATGGCTAGTTTTTCAAAACACTCATAGCAGGCAGCGGTTTTAACTGCGCAAGCGCAAAGAGGCGAAGCTGTGACGGTGAGCTCAAGTAGTGAAAAAGGAAACGTTTTTCCAGCGTCCAAAACAGCAGCTTTTTCTTTTAGTAACCACCATTAAATCTGTGAAACAGCTGGAGGTCCTTCATCAAGCACCTGATCAGCAAGTGTTAAGGTGAAGAAAAGAGAACTTTGTAGCTGCTCCATTCACCGCTGTTTGTTCACATGGCGAGAAACTGCAGTACGGAAGTTAAAATATGCAGATAAACTGTTAATAAAAAAAGTATTTCTTATCCGATTACTCGATTAATCGCTGGAATAATCGATAGAATACTCGATTACTAAAATAATCGTTTTATGCAGCCCTACTTATGACTGTGTCCAAACTTTTGACTGGTACTGTATATACTAACTGGATATACACAGTCTTCAATATTGAACATTTGTCTTTAATTCTTTTCCGCAACTCCGAGTTTTCTCACTTTTACCTCTTCTATAAATAGATCTAAAAGTGAGAGACTGTGGTTGAAGATGCAGTTAACACTGAACTTTTTTTTTTTAACTCGAAGCTGTCCCGACAGCATGACACATCTTTTAAATTCTCCTCTTTTCACAGGAGGGTTGCTAGACTTTTAAATTGCAATGTTTGAGCTCACCCAACTGTCAACAAAACCCAGCTCGCTCTTTAATACATTTGAGGTGAATTTACAAAGTAACAAGCTAAAACCTGGATTATGGCGGAAACCATAGTCATGATTATTTTGGATAATTATAATTGAATTATTTAACACGGTTATTTCTTAACAAAAACACTTTTTTTATTCAGACTTTGTGGTTTTATATGGGATTCCTTTGACCTTTGAATATAGCCTAAATCAAATGAAAAACCAATAAATAAATAGGGGAACATGATGGTTGTGGGGCAGAACACAGGGTTATTTAGTAGAAATGCTCACAGAATATAAACCAGTTCATATTGTGTAGTTAGTGCCCAGGCAGGTGTGTTTAACTATAAACCCCCCTCACAAGGGCAGCTGCTGGTCCCTGCTGACCTGCAGCTCCACTGCAGGATGTTTGTGTAGCAATAAGAGACCCAGGCAACAGCAGGTCTGTGTGCCTTGGCTGACCTGCTCAGTAGCTACACAGAGAGCCTAGGAGTGCTGACACCAACCAAAACCTCAGGCCACTGCAGAAAGCGACTGGTATGAGAAACCCTTGGAAATCCAAAGAAAAGAGCAGCTGCTTCCCTTGATGGTCTTCTGCTGATTTACCTTTCAAAACCTTTTATGACTTTTACTTCCTCTGTGTAGATCTTGTTGATCATAGGCTCACAACCTATCGTCTTAGCATAAGCTAAACTACACTGAGTTTGGACTTTAAAGGGGGGTGGGGGGCACTGCTGTAAAGGAAAGAGATGGGGTGCACTTAATTTACAACACAAAAAGCTTAATTTACAGTGCAATTCAATTTTATTTATATAGTGCCAAGTCACAACATCAGCTCCCTCAAGGTGCTTTATATTTATTTACTTTTTTTATCAGCAGTGGAGAGAGACAGGAAATGGGGGAAAGATACAGGGGAAGACACACGGGGAGGTTGGCAACAGGCCGGGACTCAAACCCGCGCCGCCCGCACCACAACGTGGCATATGTATGTGGTCACTGGCTTCACCACTAAGCCACCCAGGCACCCAAGGTGCTTTATATTTTAAGGTAAAGACCCTACAGTAATACAGAGAAAACCCCAACAACACCTGGTGACAGTGGGGAGGGAAAAAAAACCCCTTTTAATAGGAAGAAACTTCCAGCAGAACCAGGCTCAGGGACGGACAGCCATCTGCCGCCACCGGTTGGGGATGAGGGGAGGGAAACAGGACAAAAGGCATTCTGTGGAAAACAAAAAAAGGCCAGAGATTAAGGCCCTGTTTACATGAGAATGGTCTGCTGGAAACAAATAGTTTTTCTGCTTTTGTTTTTAAAACAACATGTACAGTAACGTGTACAGACAGCAGCGTTTTAAAAATGATCGTCATTCACACAGAACTGCAAGAGATGTTGAAAGCGCTATAGTTTGCATGCCAGGCAACAAGTTGGTGGTGTGTGTTTAAGAGTTGCAACCATAGTACCATGTTATGGTCAAAAGTATTGAGCACTGCACTGAGCACAGAGGTAAGTGAGCACTGTCAGAGGCCACAGGAGGATCATTTGTAACCTTCACTAATGCTGTTTGTGTGCTGTGATGAATTCAGAATCCTCTCTGTGGTACGTAGCCCGTTAATGGAGATAGGATTAAATTTAATATCGTAGGACTTCGTTGAGCAGTCTTGTAGGAATGGGGTCTAATAGACACGTTAATGGTTTGGAGGAAGTAACTACTGAAATAACTCAGAAAGATAAATCAGGGAGAAAGAGTCTAAATAAATAACAGTAGTGTTAAACGTAACTGTACATAAAAGATGGTTATGAATATTTTTTTCCTCTAATGATCAAAATTTTATAAGTAAAAACATTTTGTGGGTTTCCTCCCAGTGTCCAAAGACGTGCATGTTGGGTTAATTAGAGATTTTAAATTTTGGTATGGGTGTGAGTTAGACTTACTGCTAGAATGTATAGAATAAAGTGCTTTATGAATATGTGGTTAAATGTGACAGTCTAAAGAACGTTGAGTGGTCAGTAAGACTTGAAAAGTGCTAGAAAAATGGGAGGACATTACATAAAAAAAGTAACTGTTTCATGTTTTTGTTTTGTTTTTTTGTAATCATGTAGCTCTGCTACATATTAGTTTGTTCCAGTTTGAATTGTTGGAAGGATGTTTTGTCCTAAGCGTTTTCCCCTTGGTCTTACGCTGTGCAAAATGAGGATGTAGAGAAGTTAAACTGAATTTAACAACTGAATATCAGCATTGTTCAATGTTGGCCCTGTTGACTGATATCAGCACATTAGAAAGTGAAGCACGTGGCATGTTTGTAGTACCCCCTGGGGGCAGTGTCAAAAATGTGCGGACCAGCCAGTAGTGTGGGCTACTCTTCTTGAACCCATGTGTTAAAAATAGTTAAACATGTCCACACGCTGTCGTTTCCCATTCCAGTACTCATTTCAGTTAATCAGCATTCTACCTGCACATAGCATCATCAGGCTACAGGATGCTAGTTTTTTTTTGTTTGTTTGTTTTTTGAAGGATTGCATGCAAGCACATCTCGTTGCTTGCATATCTAGAATCCTTCACTTTGCTGAACTTTTAACACAAAAACTCCCACATGTCACACAAAATGGCATCCTTGACATGTGACTGGTTAAGAAGTTAAACCAGTGTATTTTGCAAAATTCTGACTATGTCATTATGAAGAACTTCTCATTCTAAGCATTACTGTAGGGTTTCAGCGGAATATTTCAGTGCCCTGTGACTTATGTTTGTTTAAACAAAATATCTCTAACCTTTGACTGTATAATGTACACCATATTTATTGTTTGACCACACTCCATTTCGCTTATCCACTGTATAATGAAAACAAACAATCTAAATTGTTGGAGATTCCATCCTGGACTCCTTAGAATGTTTCTACCCTCTTGTCAGATGCAGGCATGAGCTAAGGCAGCGAAGGGGAGAGCTGTCTAAGAGCAACTAAACCTGCTTGTTTATTTTTACTAAACCTCGTGGGTGATTGAACTTGCAGTTTCCCCGTTACAGAGAGGATGCTTGCACAGCAGCTGCCAATGGGGCAGCACTGGCGCGGCAGCAGCAGAATGGGGTTAAGCTTTGTCACCCATGTTATACTGACCTACTTAACATGCAGATCTGATGCAGAGCGGCTTGGCCAGCACAGGGCCATGAAAGTACATCAAAACAATAACAAACCCCTCCTTCCAGGCACAGAAGAGTAAGAAAGGGTCTTCATAATCTCACAAGCAGGGGCATTGAGACACAACCTAAACAATCAAGGCTTAGTCCAAAGCTATGGGGTCCTATAGGTCATATATTGGTGAGGGGAAGCAAAGGGCTTCAAGCACATGTACAGTATCTCAGTCTAAAATTTAAATAATTATAGCTTGGTGGATTCTGAACTGATTTTGAGACAGTTTATTACAAATGTGTTTAAGGTGCAAAATACTTGGTTAAATTAAGTAAATATGTAGGTTTTTATACCAAAATACTTGGTATGCTGTGTGTTTGTACATAAAGAGATGGACAAGAGAAAAGTAGCAACATGAATGCACAGTAGACGAGCAGAAGGGCTACACACCTGTGAAATACCACTTCTGCATTAAATCATTAAAAAATGGCTCACCTCTCAGCTGCAGTTAAAAGGCTGTTCTTGTCTCCTGAGTAACCACTTTAGAAAGATTATGAAGAAAATACAGACCATAAAGTAAAAACCTGTGATCATTGTAACCAAAATGAGTATACCTGTGGTTTCCTATTATTCTAACTGCATGAACATAATGATAAAATTTAGGAGTATTTCCTAATATTTGGTTCTTCTTTTTTTTGTTAAACCCACACCATGAATCCACAAGACGGTTGTTAGAGCAATTAAAAGATCTGGCTAGGAATCAGTGGAAATGCGAAACACTGGCTGATGGGAAGACTTCCAGTTTGTAGCAGAGGAATATTCTAGCATGATCATGATCCAAATATAAAGATATGAATCTAGCAGGCTTTTTCCTGCATGCTAAAATGTTGGTACACCTAAGGAAAGTTTTAGCACTTAATAGATAATCACAAGGATTGTAATATGGTAAATGGACTAGTTCTTATATAGCGCTTTTCTACTCAGTCAGAGCACTCAAAGCGCTCATACAACACGTTTTTACATTTACCCATGCACTCCCATTCATACAAGCACTTCCATATTTTTACTAAGCTAAGTGCTTTTTAATTAACTAACATTCACACACATTCATACTCCGACAGAACGGTCGGAGAGCAACTTGGGGTTAAGTGTCTTGCCCAAGGATACAGTGGCATGTAGCCTGGAGTAGCCAGGAATCGAACCGCTGACCTTCCGATCAGTAGGTGACCTGCTCTACCTACTGAGCTACAGCCACCCAGCAGTAAAATATCTTAACTAGATTCTCCTTCTTTTTTTATTAATTGACAGAACTGACAAACTGAATCGACTTCTGTTAATCTCTCAACATCTAGCAGGTTAGTAGGGACCCATCTGGGGATAAGGTTGGGTTTTATTGTAGCCCCATGCTAAATAAACAGACTTTCAGAGACTAGAAGATTCTACTTTTCACATGAAGTCTTAAATTTTGGCGTTGCAGATTTTCTGTTAAAATGTTTTTTATTTCCAACTAAGTGAAAATTCTTTATTTACTGCCTTTGAGGTATTTTAAAGATAAAGAGAGCAGCACAGCCCCACCAGCAAAGAGCAGGTAAATGGCAGATGGCTGATTATCATTCTAGACATTTTATATTTGTGCAACACTGGTATCCTGCAGAGGAAGTTTGTGCCTGCCATCAAGAATGACACTTGACATGCAAACTACAAAAAAAAAAAGTAAAATAACCTCCATTCTTTCTATGGCCAACAGGAGGGACTCTGATCACAAGACTTGCATTGACTACAGTCATGACAAGTGAATGGACTTACTCAAATACAACACGAAGCTCATTTTGTAATTTATGGTCCCGTTGGAGTCAGAAAGGAGGATATGCAGGGTACGTTTTACTGCATGATTGATGAGTTGCTACCATATTAGCATGGAGATCAGGGTAGCAGTTTTATGGTATGATTGAGAGTGCTCAAATCATCGTCTGCTTTTCCAGCCATGGGCCTGGTGGATTTGCACATTAGACAGCACAGCCCTTAATAAATGAGTCTTTATTTCGAGCTGCTCATAGAGGAAGGCTCACTAGAAACTGATGACAGATTGTGTTGCATTGCTACAGGTCAGTGTGTGACTGCCAGCCAGCTGGAGCAGAAAACATGGTGGCACTTTAAAGGAAAAATACACCATGTTAGATGATTTTCCAGCTTCTGTCCCTTGTAGTATTTGTTACATTACAGCTGGCTATTCTAAACATCCTGTTTAGATGTTTTGGTATTCATTTCAGGCAGCCGCATGCTGTGTCGTGGTGTATCTGAGATGTCTTTCTCTTATTTGTTCTTCCTCTTCATTCCTCTGATTAGAGAATATACAGGTATGAGTAGCCAGAGGTTAAAGGTTGTATTTTGTACAAACAAAAGTAGAGGAATCAAAGCCAGTGGGCCATCTGGCCTTACTGGCAGGCTCCAAGCTGTATAAAAAGCCAGCTTTCACTGTGCTCTCAATCTCCAGCAGATGCCGTGAGGAGTGACTGTTAGTGTTCGGTGATAGAACATTAGAAATTAGGGCTTTTCTGAGGGAAAAGGTTAATTGTTTGTCAAAGAAAAGTTCAGAATATAAAGAATAAAATAATGAGCTGTTTGATTTGTCACATATAAGTACCCTAAACCAGAATCGCCTGTCTGATAATAAATACTTTTGCTATTAACATTTTCTTCATTGCTTTTCTTCATGAATTACAAGGACGTAGTGTATTCAAATTGTGACATAATACTTGTGTGTATGTAGATGCTTCTTACTGAGGTAAATTGTATATTTAGACGCTCAACACACTGTGTGCAATCATCCTGTCTGTTTCGCACAGTGGGAGCTTTTGGCAGAGACACAGTACAGTAAGTGAGTTCAGCCTTGCCACTTCATGTGTTTAGACTTGTCTATTGTTGGTGCATATGGCAATTTGTTTGCTTGTCACTCAAACCTTCGATTCAGGTTAGGATAGGTGGCATGTGTGTTTGGTGTGCTCAATATTAACGGTGTAGAAGCTCCACCTGTTTGGCACAACCTGGCAGTGTGCTTGTTGGGCTTTGGTGCGCACCCACACACAAAAGAAGTGAAGACTTTCTTTTTCTTTCATGGGCTACGTGCTTCACAGTCCACAGTCTGATGAAGACCTTTTAAAACTGAAACTTTGGCTAAATAACTCTAATTATGCAGTGCAATAAATCAGCCATAGGCCATCAGTGCTGAAGAGATTCACATCAGTTGCACAGCAATGGCAAAGAGGGCAAGGACCACTCCCAGAGGTTGTCGTTTTCATCACATCAATGCTCTGTAATGAGACATTAATAAAATATGAAATTATAGCTCAATCAGTGCTGTATTTTTTTTAACTACATGAAACAAGCAGCTTTAGTGCCTTTCCCCCCAGCTTTAGACCCAGATTTCTTCTGATTGGCTGTCTCTCACAAACAAGATGCAAACAACTCGTGGGCGGGGCTTCTGTGTTCACAGAGCTGTGTTCCTAAAACGACCATATTAGATATCCACTCTCACTGACCTCATACAGAACCAAGAGTAGAAAAAACTTTGTGAAAATGTACTTGTACACACACTGACCTCATTATTTAAGACTTTGGCTATTTTTCAATAAGAACATCCAATATGAGAGAAAATAAGGTCCACTTAATGATACTTTATTTGATACTTACTTTAAGTGTTGCATTGATTTTACTTAAATATAAAAAGAAAATGTGTGTGTGCTGGGGGGGGGGGGGGGGGGGTGACATAAGCAAAACTTTAACTACATATAGTGTGCCTTATACTTTTAAAGAGAAATGTATACAATAAGCTGATGATGGTAGCAGGCAGGAAGAAAAAAAAATTAATGTAGATAAAATGAAGTTAATTGGGCTAAAGGCAAAATGAATTTCTTTACATTTTCTTTAATTTTGCGATGAACAGATTATCTTTTCTTTATCTTTTTTCTTCAGTGGCAGCTGGACATTATCTCTTTCACTTCCTTGTATTAGGGTCATGATGCAGCATGCTGATATTTTTTGTTAGTGCCGTGTGTGTGTGTGTGTGTGTGTGTGTGTGTGTGTGTGTGTGTGTGTGTGTGTGTGTGTGTGTGTGTGTGTGTGTTGTGGCTGGAGGAACGAGGACTGTTGATCTCCCAGCCTTGTCTTCAGCAGTGCCCACGCCTCACTGAGCATCGCCGTGGGCCTCTTCATTTGCATTAAGTGCAGTTGTTTTAACAAAGCCTTGTGTGTGTGAAGACCCACGCACACACTCATGGAAAGTGCTTTGAGTCACTCCTGATTTGTTTCAATTGTTTTGAAGTCATTGTCCCCAGATTACATTTCTGAGTCCATTGTCTAGCTTTAAGTGCTGATCGGGCTTGATTTAGCTTTGTACTCTTACAAGGAAATTACCTTCCGTGTGAGTTGGATCAGAGAGGAAAATAAAATCTCTCCCACTTCCCTCATGTATTAATGAGCATTTACTATTTTTAACAGTCACACAGGATGAGAGCACAGATCTGATCCATGAAAGACACATTAACAAGTGAAATAACTCAGTTGTGAGTATATTTTTGCTGAAGAGCTCAAATGTAATTGGATTTAAGTTTGCAGGAGGATTCTTGAACACATTAACCAATGAGATTTTCTCAGTTGAAAGCAATCATTCTCAGTTATGTAAAGCACATGAAGCCAATAAAAGCCTCTGCTCAGGCTTGGGTTTCATAACCTGACAGATACAGCATGTATTAGGCTGTTAAAGATCACAATATTCTTTAAAACCTCTGATATATCTGCTGTTAATATTTTTAAACAGAGAGCTGTTTAAAAATTTCAACCTCTATACCAACCGAGACAAAGACAGTCTGCTCTTTAACATGTGTAGAAGCGACCATCTGCCCCCAGTCTGAGTACCCTCTCATAAGTCTGTGTGACCACATGTCCAGCTTTGGGTTGTAATTTAATGTTTCTGAGCTACATGAAGTTTAAGGGACCTGTGCTTAAAGATGAAACAAAAGGAAAGACCTCATGTTGTACATCTGTCCAGATCACGACTGCACAGGCAGCCATTTCCATGATATTTTGGATCCTTTTTTTTTTTTTTTTTTAATTTTACAGTGGAGGACGGTATTGATGCATCATCCATATTTATACAATATAGTCTGTGGTTTAAATAATTTTTCATTTGACATATAACTATAACGTGCCAGAGTCAGTCCTTAGATGGCTGTTGAGACTGCTCTGTTACTTAGTTAGTTTGTGTACAGGACCTGAAATCAGTGCTTTTCTCATGAGTAGCTATGTTTTCAGTACCACACTCAAAAACAGTGCATTCTGGGAGGTCTGCTAACCAGCTAAGTGACCTAATTGCTGTAGGTCACTGGATGTAGAGGGCAGCTAACTGTTAAAACCTTAATACCACATTATAAAATAAATGTCAGCACAGTCTGAACATCAGGTGTGCGGACTGCAGTTCAAAACACACACACACACACACACACACACACACACACACACACACACACACACACACACACACACACACACACACACACACACACACACACACACACAGAGCTTCACTGACATTGCCAGCATGGTGTTGTGTTCCATTAAAATGCTTTCTGCAAATGTATTCTGTCCACTGGGGTATTGATTTTTGTCTTCTGTTCTGTCCCCACAGCTCAGGGATATGCGTGTGCAAATCAGGAGTGTATGGACCCAAGTGTGATGAGTGCCACCCGGGTTTCTTCCACTTCAGCAGCTCTGGCTGTCGGCCCTGCCAGTGTAACAACCACACCAACTACTGCCATCCGCAGTCTGGTGAGTCAACTGAGGACAAATGAAGTGATTGTATTTTCATTATCACTCAAACCAAACCTACCTTTTTATTATTCAGGATTGTCTGAGTCAGCTGTAACAGCCGCAGTGGTTTAGTTTTTGCCTTGTAGACAGAAAATCCTGCATCCATATCCACACAATCTGATTGCAAAATCAGGAATTTT
Organism: Archocentrus centrarchus; assembly: GCF_007364275.1. Lineage (NCBI taxonomy): Eukaryota > Metazoa > Chordata > Actinopteri > Cichliformes > Cichlidae > Archocentrus > Archocentrus centrarchus. The sequence goes on from NW_022060257.1 coordinate 1,529,194, forward strand.
GTGTATTTAGACAAACTGATTGCAACTAAATATGATTTATAGGTACTTTCCTTATTTCATTTGGCTGGTAAGCTTTCACTCAAAATTCTGATCACTTTAATAACTTACTTTATGTTATTTATATTAACCAATACTATATAAATAAAGTAATAAAAAATAAGCCTCCTATGGAAAAGCTAACTCATTAACATGCTGCTGACAAGTTGAATGCATTAACAATAATAGCTCCATTACAATTACATAATATTCAAGTGTTGTCCAATATGTTTTTGTTTTTTCTTCATGGGTGATACCAATACTAATAATGACTGTTAATAATAATAATAATGACAGACAACCTGGAACTGATATTCACTTGTATATTACTTCATAAATACACTATTGGAATAAAATCTGCAGCAGTGAAAACCCAGAAAGCCTTTGGGCTTTCTTTCTAAACCCCTGACAATGACAACACGCCTCAAATGAAAGACGCTGCTGTATCCGCCCCTTTTTCACCATGCACTCTCTTTGCAAATGGACATTGTATAAGAAAGGCAGCGCCTGAGGGTCCAGTCTTTGCTGATTAAATACTCATAAAAAGCCCTATAAATTCAAATGTTGAATTTGTGTAGTGTACCCTGAAAATAGTCTGCTGAGTTTAACGACTCTTTGGCAGCACACAGACCCTCCAGTTCCTCAAAGTAAATATTTACTGTAGAACCACAAAGAGAAAAAGGTAAAGCAGCTTTCCCCGTTGGTCTCAGCAACTAGAGAAGCAAGTTAAACACTAGGGTGTAGTCTCCAGTCTGGTTTGTGTGTTCTTGAAAGTGCATTTATCCCCCTTTGTGCGTTCCTCACCTCCCACCAGTCAGGCTTTGAGAATTAGAAATCACTGGCTAGTGACAACCCCGAAAAGGAGGAACTGCAGAGGGGGTGTGTGTAGCAGTTTTATACTCCATATGTCTTTTCATTATAATGCAGGGGCAGATGGAGCTCTGCAGCCTTCACTTGGGCTCAGTGTTCACAGTGCTGTGGATTACCGTAGCTCAGGTTTGACAGCTCCCTTTAAAGACTGACCCTGGCCTCTCCCTAGGGCTGCTCACACAGGAACTCCTTGCGCAAATGCAAATTAGGCAGTATCCCAAACCACTGTCTGTTAGACAAACACAACAGGGATGCATTATCATTTTCAACAGGATAGGCAGCTCAGCCAACTCATTGTTTTCAATTGTAAACATATCCGACGCAGAGATAAATGAAGATTTTCAATAAGAACATTTTTCACTAGAATTCGCTCTCAACCTTAAAAACCATACCTTCAAATTCTATTCTGCGTTAATTTAACAGAATAAATGCTGTTTTTAACTCAGTGTCCCTTTACTTAAAAAAGAACATAGCATAAAACATTTGTCAAAAGTTGTGTTAAAGCTGGCACTATTTGAATAGCCACTCTTTGTTAGTAAACCACTTTTCTATGTTTGTCTTTGACCCGTAATGTAACCTCTGTGCGGTGATGCCTGCATTTCACCACTCATGGCTGAAACCACAGCTATGCAAAGATATAGCATCAGGCTGCAGGCAGTTTGAATCACACCTACGTAACCTTTTTTAGAGATCATAGAGGCAAAACAGCTCAAAAACATACCGAACCTAACTCAGCAGCAGTGATATCGCCGCAGCAAGAATGACGGTGTCTTTAATCTGGGACTTTTTTTAAATGAAGCTCTGAAACAAAAGGTAGGTTGTGAGGAGGGAAGGGAAATATGCAGTCATGCTAAATTAAGTTCATGCAAAAAGTCCAAATTAGCCAACTTCTTGCATGGTATGGAAGAAGGACGATCAGGTGTCTAATTGAACATGTTTCCAACAAGTGATTTACAGACTGTTTTCAGATGTTAGCAGTTTCTGAAAAAAAAGTCTGCATGTAATCTATAAAGCTGTTTGATTTATTGTTTTTTTCTGCTGCTGAAATGTTTCCTTTTTGGGAAAAAAATTTTATTTTTCAGTTCTACATGTGAGCAATGTCTGTCTCTTACCCAGTAGCCTAAGAGGAGGCCTGCAGGCACTTCACAGGGCTGAACCCCCCCCCCCCCCCCCCCCCCCCAAAAACCCGTCACATTCCCCTGTACCTGTACTTTCTACTGCTCTCCTGTTCACCCTGCTATCCACTGGACTGATTTGGAAATATTGCAAGCCTTGTGAATATAATAGGATTACATATAAGGAGTTACTCATTCCAGGGGTGGTATGTAGAAATTATGTAACAGCCCAGGGTGTTGCCTTTGACTGTAATATAACCTCAACATACCTCAGCCTAAACCATTGCTTTCACTGAATGATTCCCAAGTATGGTAGCACAAAAGTTAAAGACACATTACAGTCACAACCATTCCTATTAACATGTTCAGAGCATTCTAAAAGCATTGTTCTCAGGGCTGCCTGCATGTAGTGCAAGGTGACTGATTTGCAGTGTAGTACATTATATTATTTTAAACCTTTTTAACTAAAGCCATTATTTCACTATTACTTTATATTATTTGGAACTCTTCCATAAACTGCAGTAAGCCACTTAGCTTTAATAGCCAGACCAAATGGCCGGTGACCCTCATCCCATTTTTCCATTCTATGCAGAGCTTCAAATCACACAGGCTTTTAGGCTGCCCTTATTTTGAAAACTGACAGGATTGCCAATCCCATTTGTGTGTCATTCATCTGCTCTGTGAAACTTGGTGCAGCTTCCACCAGAAATCAAACCGGCACTATTTTGAGGGGAGCTATGAGGAAAACCACTTCTGGAACTCGCTGTTGCACATTTGGTGGAATTGCAAACATTGTCTTGAGTGGGCTCATTGTTGTTTTTTCTTTGTCATCACACATATTTTATATGTTCTAGAATGTGGATAAGTGGGCAAGCCCCAAGATAGTGCTATTTGAAATGATAATATGAAAGGACAACAATAAACAATTTTCAGCTATAAAATCAAATTTGGTTCCTATAACAATAGTTAATGGTTGGAGATTATGTAAGAAAAAATATAATATATATATATATATATATATATATATATATATATATATATATATATATATATATATATATATATATATATATATATATATATATATATATATATATAAAACCCAAAGAAATTCACTTTACTGCTATGTGTGTCAACAAAGCCAAATTCACTGTGCTGCACTAGTAGTTATTGTTTATTTATAAAAAGCCAAATACAATACATCAGTTAGTATTATTCTGTGTTCATTTTTTATTTCAAGGGTCTTTGAGAGTCGGGCATAAACTGGTAGCAGCAAAGTCTGGTTGCTCTAATCTTTATTCAGTTTTATTTTTGTTGTATTTTTATTTATTTATTTTTTCAAGTACTGATGAATAATTCTGTGGGGAGAAGATTTTACTCAAAAGAAGAGCTTTTTTCACTGAAATGGAGCAAATCTGGAAGATACACCCCTATTCCAGCTGAGATAAAGAGGTGTTTTCGCAGTTGCTGTGCTGGTGAAGGCTTGGAAGTGGAGATATAAGCCCTTTCTGCCAACGGTCATCATGGGGAATGTCAGCCCTCTGCCCAACAGAAGTGATGAGCTGGGTGAAGACTCAGGAAGTATACCACAACAGCCGAAGTTCCATGGGAAGTTCTCCATTAAACTGTTTCTAGGATACAGACTAAACATCCAGAGGCACTTTTAACAATTTCAGGAGACTTCTGTCATGTTTCTCTCTCCTCCCACCTGACTGGATGAAAACTGGCTCTGCAATTGGAGCCAGACTGGACACACTGGGAGAGGTGGTGAAAAAATGCACGCTAAAGATGTTAGACGCCATCCTGAACAACTCTGATCACCCACCTTATAACATTTTTATGGAACAAAAAACATCAGTACTAGGTGACTCCTCTCTCTCTGTTGTAAAACAGAGAGATATAGAAAATCATTTATACCCACAGCCATCAGGCTTTTTAAATTCTCATACAAATAGCAGATGAGCTATGTCAGATATGTGAATTTCCCTCTGGGCTCAGTAAAGTTCTTCTTTGATTCTTTTTTTAAATAGTGTTGGAATATACTGTTATATAACAAACTACTCTCATTTTCTGTCATAAGCAGATCAAGAAAGAATAACAGCTAATCATGTGACCTTTGCTCTGTCCTCCAGGAGTGTGTCTGAACTGCGAAGGCAACACCCAGGGAGCCAACTGTGAAGACTGCAAGCCTGGTTTTTACCGCAGCCCCAGAGCTGCACTGACCGAAGCCTGTGTGCCGTGTCCCTGCTCCAACTCCACCTCCTCTGGCACCTGTCACACCGGTCAGTAGTTGTTCACACACCAGGCATTCAGCTCTCACCCAATGGCTTGTTGCAGTGATTAGGCAGATTTGGCTTGACTGGCTTTATATAAACCATTAATCCTGGGATTTCTGACATAAAATCCTGACAGTGAAGATGTCTTAGAAAGCATTTTCCACCTTCAAGTTGTGTTAGAGCTGCACTGGAAATAACTCTGTATGACATCTGCTGCTGGCTGGTTATCCAAAGTAAAAAGAGAAATGCAGTCAAAGGGAGATGGGATGAAAAAGAAAAAAGCTGACATGAGAAAAACTATGTGGGCAAGAATCCAGCAGGAAAAAGTTGGATAACCTAAAAAGCAAAGCACATATAATGTCACATATCACAGCACTGCATACACACCTTGTGTTTGTTGTTGGCATATGTGTCATAAAATATATATATATATATATATATATATATATATATATATATATATATATATATATATATATATATATATATATATATATATATATATAAATTAGGGCCCAGTCACAGGCCGAGAGACCAGTCAGCGACCATCTGGCAACCACCAGAGTGGTTCAGTGTTCAGTACGTTCAGTACATCATAGATGCTGGGAATTGATGATAACTTGGTGAATGGTCCTTGGAACTGTTGCTGGAACTTATTTTATTTTCTTTGCCTGCTAGAACTGTGTTCACTGAACTACATGATTTCCATCTTAAGGGAAAATCATGTAGTGCATGATTTCCAACACAGATTTGTTTGTGTGATTTCTCAGTGACACTAGAGTAAAAAGATCACCGTCATGTCGGGCTGTGTGGCTGGAGGGGTTAGACCCAAAATGCAGGACTCAGGCAGAGGGTGAACTTAAAGTGGTTTATTTGGGTATTGAAACAAAAGACAACAACGAACCTACACTGGGACTGGTCAGGAGCCACACAGTATTGGGCGCAATGATGACAACATGACAAAGAACAGATGAAAACTGAGGGCTTAAATCCACATCAGGTAATCAGTGCAAGAGGAAACAGCAGGTGAAGCAAATGAAACTAATAACACAGGGGAATCAAAACTAAACACAAAGCACAGGGAACACAAGACTGTCAAAACAGGAAGTGACTAAACAAGGTATACGCAGACTTGACACGCGGAAGTGGCACACAGAAAACTAAACCGGGAACACGGCACAGGGAAACAGACAACGAGACTCAGACATGGGACAGAAATGCAGACTAGTCACAACACTGGGAATAAAACTCAATATGAAAACACAGAAGGTCAGGGGTAAGCCATAAGGACAAAACAGACACAAGAACACAGACGCAGGGGAGACAGGGACAAAGGAACAAGAAAACCACAAATGATAAAGCCAGAACTAAGAACAATGAAAACCAAAGCAAACTAGGAAACAACAAAACTTAGTGAAAACAGAACTAAACACAAAACGCTGGGCAGACGGCCCGGGACCATGAGTCAAACTCCTTGTGACAAGTAAAAATTAGTGCTTGGTGATTTCATTACTTTTTTTTTTTTTTTTTGCATTTGACAACCAATTGCAAGTTGCTAATGCGACCTACTGTGCTCCCATTAGGCACAGGTTACCTAATGGGAGGCAACCTGACTGCCAACTTGGACAGACTGCAATCAGTCTCAGACAGATTGGTGAAGGTTTACAAATAACTGCTCTCTAATTTATAAATGCAGACAGATTGCATATATGTTGCAATCAATCTGTCAGTCTGCAATGCGTGCAATTCCTTTGCAGCATGTCTCTTTGCAGTATGGGAACTCAACTCAGCTGTTTGCCAACTGGTTGCATTATGGATATATTCCTTTACAAAAGCAAGGAGCACCTGTGTTATTTTGCTGTTACAACGCCATCCTGTAGCAACTACGTCACAAACTGTGGAGGAATTTCTGTTTTAAATCAATGAGGTTCTGGCTGGACTTTCTGTGTAGGTAGGTGGCAACAGATTAGCAACTTTCAATGATTTATCCCAGTTAATCATGTATTGTCACAAAAAGATTACATGTAATTACCAACTTTATGCCATTCAGTTGCAAACTGAAAGCAGACTGATAGCAGACCAACTGTCTTATTGCTGTTTTATCATCAAAGTTGCTATGAAGATGGCAACTGAATACGAGTGCTCGCTGACCCGTCATTTCAAAGGCAGCGAGACTGTAAGTTCATTGCATCATGTTACTAATTAGCCTAATTATTTGAGCTATGTGTATTTATTATTTTAAATGTATTTTAAATTTAGCATTATGACACCTTTCCCCATTAGAACATTTCTTAAAAACTTTTCTCAAATTTTGCTGGCATCAAATTCAAAAATGTGGGATTTAAATGACTTGCAAAAAAACAACTTTTTTGGAAATGAAGTATCAATTATTTGCTTTAAGTCTTTCTGATCATTTTCAGAATAATCATCTGCTTTCATGAATAATCTTCCAACGATCTGGAACTGTAAAGCAGAGTCCTTTTGATGTTTGTTTCCAGACAACGATCAGCACTGTTCCTTCCATATTGATCCCACTTCTTTCACTTCAGGCTGCTGCTGCCCTACTTGCACAACCCAGCCAGAGGTCTCTGTGGGGTTGACATCTGAGTTGAACTACAGTCCCTGTAATATTCTCAGACTATCTAATTTTTCCCTTAAATTTCATTGCAATGCAGCAGCTTAACAAGCTGTGAAGAGAAGCATCTAGGCAGCAACAGTATTTGAAGTACTAAAACACTATATTGCGTGACAAGAAAATGTTTTCCATATCAGCGCACGATCGCCCTGTGTTGTGTGAAGTGGGATGGTTTCTTGAATTCATGTTACTACCTGCCATCACTGCGTCATAACAGTAAAATTTATCAGGCGTAATGTTTCTCACAGTCTTGGTGAGAAACATCCATACACCTAAAGGTCCTGCCAGCTGTGTGTGAAATGACTTTCTGTGTAAGGTGGTGCTTGGTGTTGGCTAAAACTAATCTCTGAAGTACAAACTGATTAACTCAGTAGTTTTTAGTAAGAGCACACAAGCTTTAGACATCATCTACATTTATATGCCTGAAGAATTCCGCTCCTTACCAACGTGTCTGCTTCACAGTATGTTCATGTTCAGAGCCGTAGAATAACCTGTTAAAATTCTTCCAATTTAAAGAAATCTTGTAAAACATAATAATTTTTCTTTCAGTGAATGGAAATGAAAGTGCGCTCCACTTATTTTGATAATAATTCATGTTGTCTTTTTTGATTAGCCACAGCTTTGTACATATTATATGTATTTATACTGCTCACTCATTCACTGTTATCACAGTTTAATTTCCTTGTGAAAGTTAAATCAGAAATGTGACATTTGGTAACATTTGGTTTGGAAATCACTTTATTATAACATTTATATATATATAAACTTTTTTTGACCAGATATGACTCTTTACCCAAAAAGTACCTTCAAATTTTCACCAGTGAATTATTAAAAAACAGATCAAGCATCCAGGATATTAATGCTTGTTTCTATTGTGCTACATCATAGATATTAAGTTGGTGGAATTTTGGAATTGGTTTGTAAAAAATAATGCAACATTCTTGATTGTACTGTGTACTCTGAGGGCCTGTACCTTGGACAATTTCCATAGTATGAAGGAACAATTTTGCATGGCTTGATGATGATGATGATGATGATGATACTTTATTGATCCCACAATGGGGAAATTACAGTTAACAGAACACCCATCCAAGAAGACAAAACAAACAAACATGGGGAGATAGGTGAACTGTGGCCATGCTGCCCCCCTTCTAGAGGCGCTGCCATTAAAAAGACAGAAACAATAGTGAAAACATATAAGGATCAGTGAGGAAAGAAATTATCTCATACTTTGTATACATACGCTTATACTGTGTATGTGCGTATGTATACTTTGTATACATACGCACATACACAGTATAAGGTTTCAAAGGTTACATTATCATCATCATCATCATCATCATTAACTTCCAGGCAGTTTGTGGAAAGATGAGGTGGGGTAATGAAAAAAACAAAAATCTCTGAAGTCTGGACAGCTAGCAAAAAGTAACCGATAAAGTGTGATTGAAATGGTTAGTCTGCTTAGATTAATGGTTGAAACACACAGCTGCAAATTTTAGTGTTAGCTAAAAGTAGCTGATCAAAAGTCAATGACTTAAAGTAATAAATTGCTAAAAGAAAAAGTTTACATTTAAATCGAAAATAATGGATAAATAGGTATAAAAGCTGTAGGTGATGGATAAATGCATTAAAATGTTGTCTCACGAGGTTCATTTGTGGTAGCAGGATAATCACTTAAAAACAGATTACCTCAATTTGCAAGACCTTAATTACAGTATGACCAGGAGCTGTGCTGCATGTGCTGTGTGTGCTCAGTCTCTTAGGGTTAGTCTGCCTGCTTCAAACGTCACAGCTTATCCTTGTTAAACTGCACTGAAACCCTTTCTGCAAACTGTCTGTGGAGGTTTGCGTTCAGCATTACATCACTGGGTTGCTTTTCATCTTCTCTCACCTTGCCCTTCCCCCCTTTTTGGAGCAATTGTAGACAGCTTTGCTACATCCTGATATACCCTCCGCCACTATTGGTGGCGGCGTGCATGGCAACAGCCATGTATAAATGCACTTAGACTGTCAGGTTATGTTTGCCGCTGCCAGAGGCCGCAGCAGAGGTTGCAAAATGTGGGAGGGAGGGGAAGGGACATAAACCAGACTGAGAGGAGCTGGGACAGCATGTTCACAGCTGGGCCATTTCTGCGCCAGTCAGGCAGCAACATAATGGAGCAGGGGGGATGGGCATCATCACGTCCTCTGTTTAGACACCATGAAGAGATGAAATTATTAGAAATATGCTCAGGATGGTTGACAGGGAGAGGTGCTCTCATGTTAACAGTGCATGGCTGTCGAGGATCTTGCAGACCCAACACTATAGTGGGAAAGAGAAGCAACCTCCCAGTATAGGTTGCCCAAGCAACAGTGACAAATAAGAAGATGCCACAATGCCGTATCATGGCTCCACTGTGAGGGGCAGATGCTTCTTAAATGTGCTGATGTGGCCTGTTGCAGTAAATGAATATGACACTCAAAGAGGTGAAATGGAGCATTGCATCAGTTCAGAATGTGGGTCACACATATTAAATCATCCATGTATGATTGTCTTTACCCAGCAGCATAGAATGGCCGGGGTCTTTCAGTTGATCCTAAGTTTCATCAAATATTTTAATTCATTTGTTTAAATCATCTTGTATAAGTGTGCATGTCCGATGGTGCGCACCTGCCTAACAGTACCAAGCCTGTGTGTGTGTGTGTGTGTGTGTGTGTGTGTGAGAGAGAGAGAGAGAGAGAGACTGCAAAAAGGAAGACAAAGGGTAAGTGAACATTTCAGGACTCTCTTTCCTCTTGGTTATATAACTCAGCAGGTGACTGCCTTTGAACCCCCAGCAGAGGTTAAATTAAGCTTAGCAGAAGCAGCCTGCTTAGTTGTGCTGGAACCATGTGACTACAGTAGATGGAGACCAACATCTAGGCCACTGGAAGGCAGTTATCTGTGCTTAAATCATTCAACACCGAGAACTGGAGAGCGAATGGTCTCCTGTGCTGCAGTGTCACACACACATTATTTATAAGAGTGGTGTATCTACTTTAACTTCTCATAGCCAAATTATGTGCCTTCACCCACTGCGCTGTGGCCCAGTTTTCCTATTCAGTTTCCTCCAGTTACATAACATACCAGCCAAAGGTTTGGACACACGAGTGTGTCCAAACTTTTGACTGATACTGTACATCATATAAATCCTCCCCTTACAGTAAGGCTTAGGAGCTCAGGTATCAGTGACATTGATCCCACTGCAGAATCAGATCGCTTCTGGTTCCCAAGCCTGACTCAGGACCAAAAAATAAAATACATTTTAAGAACCTAACAAATGGATCTCATTTACCTATTTTCCACCACCAACAAGTTGAAATGTACACTTTTCAACAGGTTTCAGAGCAGAATGTTGAGTAGTACAGAACTTGGGGTAAATTCTGTGGAAAGAAAATCACAGCATCACTGACATTAGTTGAAGCCACTGACATCAGTGGTTCTAACGTTGGGACCACACGTTCTGTGGTGCTGTGCCAGAAACCAGGCTTTATTTGTTAAAAATACTTGGAACCTGCTCTACTTTGGACACCAGCACTGCATTGATGAGAAAAGGTATCTGGGAACCAGAGAACATAGTAAAATGGAACTCCAGCCTCTTCAGTTTAAAAAGGGGAAACAATGGGACTGTTTGTCATAGTGTTCACATTGCAAACTTTTTATCTAGATTGTGCAATATCCATTACTGGCTTATGTAACCCTTTGGATTAAAGTAAATGTTTGCAATATGATGCTAAACACTATCAGGTAAATAATATAATCCACCATTTTGGGGTGTGTGCGTGTGTGTGTGTGTGTGTAATCTTACAGTCCTGTGTTTATTGCTGATAACATCCTCTAGATAATGGTGCAAAGTGGACTACTTAATTTAGTAGCACCACTGTTCCAGAGCAGAACAGGTTTTAGTACCAGGGGCTGATTTCTCAAAGATGGACCGTGACTGTGACTATAACCCAACATTCATCAGCTGCACAAAACAGTTTATTTTAATTCACCTTCTTTTTGTCAAAGAAGAAAAAATGGCAGAGTGAGTTTCAGTAATCTAAGTATTCAGTTCAGTTTGCCCTGGAAGAAAATGTTTGTCTTTCTGAAAGAATTAGTTTACTTGGAAATGTCATCAAGAGAGCTGCAAAGCTGATTTAACATCATGCTGGGTTCTCGGCTAGCTTTGCGTTAGGATGCTATTTGTGCAGATGATTGCAACGAGCCGTCTTTTCGTCCAGTAAAAATAAAAGTAATGTCCATATCTCTCCACTCCTCAAAAGCTGTAGACCGCCTCACCATGTTCCTCCTCCTGACTCATGAGCTGAAATCAATGCAAGTATTATTTTTCTTTTTTCTGTCTGTCCACCCTGCTTGGAGATAACTGAAAAACCTTTGTAATGAAAGTAATGACATAGTTACAACTGTAATGTAATTACTGACTTAAGTACAGTAATGTTGTTGGTGAAAAATTAAATTTGGAATGCCCTACACCCAGTACTGCTCATTGCTATAATAGTGTTGGCAAGACACAAATTATAAGCCATGTTTTCCTGTTTGTTTTTATTTGGTTTGGGTGTTGACGAGGTGTTGAGCAGGTGTCACTGGTTGTTGCAGTGCTAACACGAGCCTTAGGTTTGAGTTGGTTGTCTAACTTTATGGCTATTTTTATGATACAATTCCATAACTTGAGTTAGCCTTATCTGAGCAAAATTATGAGAGGCCGGAGTTATTCTGGTGACCAAGCACGAGCTGAAAAGAAGAACAGCTGCTCCTTTGTTTTGAAGGGAGCCAATTAAGATGCTTTGTTTATTCTGGGTGTGCCTCATGGGGAGGAGACCACAGGATGAACAAAACTAGGCTCGCTGTGAATTCTGCAGAGATGGAGACCTGTGCTATTCTCACAGGTATTGTACTAGGGAACTAGCAGGTTAAAAGACGTTTAATGTCGAGAGGTTGTGCAGTTGGTGTGTGTGAAAATGGCAAAGGGAACATCAACATGACAATGGATGTAGTTCTTCTCATTGTAACAATGTGATCAATGTTATGTCAGTGGCTATAATGTTGTGGTTGGTTGTTGTATAGGCTTGAAACTCATCATTAGTTAAAAATGTAACAAAAGAAGAAGAGAGAATCTACACACAGTCTTAAATCAGCAAATGATGATCTAGCAAAAGTCCTCCTCCTGCAGACACAGAGTAACACTTTAAATGCCAGACATTACAACAGCTCTTCATGCAGTGTAACACATACTGAGCTTAAAATAACATTACTTGTAATGGGAGTCTAAAAATTCATTCTTATTACAGAAGAGCATTTGAATGGTAAGAATTATAATCAATTCTGGCATCAGATAAGTACATTTCTACACTGTGATTTATCAGTATACCTTATATCATAAAGAGAAAGTATTTGATTGGATGCACAAAGCAAGACATTCAATTTCTTTAAGGATCAAGCTCAAGTAGTCATGAAAGCTCAGTTTGTGGAAATGATTAGCAAAGCTACCACCACGTTTACTTCACAGTATTAAATATAACATAGATCTATATCACTGTAAATCAAAGCTTTGCACTCGGCAGAGGCATTTAAAGGAAATCTCTCACACATGTCCAATGTAAATAACACGCTGCTTAGTGAGATCTTTCCTCTTGGGGAAACATCACTGCTGAGGGAAGTGCGCTGCGATACAGCAGTCTCTGTTTGACATGCGGAAGGTGTTGTGGTGTCATATTTCCAGCTGCTGAAGGCTGCAGGAGAAAGCTGACATTTTACACACACTTGTTGCTGATGAACAGTGATCACGTAGATCAATTCTGGTTAAATTCAAACTAAAGCCAAGCTTTAAGAAAATTCACTACATTTATAGATCTTATTAATCTGAGGTGTTTAAGCTGCTCATCTTGCTGTGCCATGTGGTCTTTACACAGTATACAGATGACAAATAGACTCCCCTATAAAGTGGTTCTGTGGGTGTGAAACTTTGCTGGTGGTTTCCAGAAACAGATTCCTTCAGGTGATGCTTCAGTGACAGTGGTGCTGTTTGACCGGCCACTCTCATATCTCATCATTTATGCCAAATTTGCTAACTTATAAAGACTGAAACATTTCAGTCATATTGTATTTAAATTCACTGAATGAAAGCATTGTTGTCTTGTCTTTTTCTCTTTGATACCCATGTAGACATAATGTTTGTGTAGCCTGTGTGACCCAGCGTTACAAAACCCCTACAAATCTGGAAACCTTTCAAAGTATTACACAGTACGGGGCCTGGTTGGAGCATGAGCACTGTGTTTTTAACTGAACTGCAAAGAGGGAAAATCACACCCTCCTCTGGCGACTTGACAGAACACTGTTCTCTGACATCCATATGCTGTCATCTTGAGCCACCTAGTGGCCCAGCAGTAGCTGCTTCATTTGTGGTTGTCGAATTCTGCTCAAGATCATACATGATCAGAGGGTTCTTCTTAAAAAACTCAGACATGATGCTTCAGTTATCATTGCAGCTAGTTTTTAGAACCTCTGTTCACGAGCTCTGTTTGTGATGTCTGTGACAGACTGATGACAGGGTGTAACCCCGTCTCTTGCCCTCTGACCGCTGGGATAGGAGCCAGCCCTGAATTGAATAAGCAGAACAAGATGGATGGATGGATGTTTGTGATATACTGATCAAGGCTGAGACTAAACAGGACATTTTGATGTGGATTTTTAGATATGTGTTTAACATTATTTTTGTCTCTGCAGTAAGTGGAATCCAGCATAAATGTGTCAGAAATCAAACTGCTCATATTTAACATGAGGAATCTTGGAAGTAAACAAAGCTCAGATTATGCTTGTGTACTTGAAAGCCATGCATCAACAGCAGTGATCAGCAGCTGATGTGCATCTCTCTCTGTTCCTGTGCAGATCCAAGGGGCTCTCCAGCATGTGACCAATGCCTTCCCCGGTACAGCGGACCACACTGTGACGAATGCAGCGCTGGTTTCTACAAATCAGCTGGGGTTTGTGTTCCATGTGACTGCAGTGGGAATGCAGACCCCCAGGGCCCCGCCCAGCTCTGTCACCCAGACACCGGTCGCTGCCTCCGCTGCATCAACAGCACCACTGGGCCACAGTGCCAGTTCTGTGCTCCCGGCTTCATAGGGGATGCCCGAACACATAATTGCACCCGACTGAGTAAGGCCAAAATTACTGGGTTGAACATATTATTACACCATGGCCCACTATAAGATAAACAAGGGTTATTTTGAAGTGTCAAGGAATAAAAATAAAGAGCTGAAAATTAGCAGAAAAAGGTGTGCTATTGTTTTTACAAAGTTAGAAAATTAATTTAAAAATTATTACATACTTTATTTTCTCTCCCCAGCACCCCGACTTATTCCCTCACCAGCAGCTACAGCAAAGGCCCCCATACCCAGTACATCCTCATCCACCACAGCAACCACCAGCACCACTTTAACATCTCCCACAGCAGGAGGGATCCCAGCCTCCACATCAAGCAGCAACACCAGCACCATGCCGAGCACCACCTCCACCACCCAGGCACTGCTGACCAGTCTGAGCAGCCCCACTGACAACACCACAGCAGCCCTGACAGAGGTTACCTGGACCCAGTTCAACATCATCATCCTGGCTGTCATCATTCTGGTGGTTTTACTGCTGCTGGGCTTTGTGGGAGGTGTATACACCTACCGGGAGTACCAGAACCGCAAGCTCAATGCCCCCTTCTGGACCATCGAACTAAAAGAGGACAACATCAGCTTTAGTAGCTACCATGACAGCATCCCCAACGCTGATGTGTCAGGCCTACTGGAAGATGAGGCTAATGAGGTAGCTCCCAATGGCCAGCTGGCACTCACCACGCAGGGAAACTGCTACAAGGCCTAGTGCTTCATCTGTCCTCAAAGCAGACACCTAGATTTACAGATGACACAAAGCTGCTGGAAAGCACCAAATCCAAAGCTCCTTCATGTTTGACTGCTTGTCATTACACTGCTAATCTGCAGCATTCACAGCACCTGGCAACCTGACAGAGCGATCAAAGCAAAGAGACACATAGTTTCCACTTTTTCATATGATTTTGGGTGGAATGGGTGCTCAGTGAAACGGGGTCCAAAGAAACCAGTTTGAGTCTTTCCTGCAGAGGGCACTGTTGTGCAGATTAATGAAGCCTAATGAGAGACTGGTGAACTATGCACCTGTTGGCTGAAACAATGATCCTGACACCAGTCAGAGGACTTCCAGGAGCCTAACATTTCAGATAGTTTTTAAATGAACTCGTGACTGTTTAAGTTATAACTGGATCACTCGGTACAGTGATCTCAATCGGAGACGATGATTGTTATTTAATGAATTTGTATTCTGTTCTTATTTATTGGTTAACGTTTCATCCTTGGGAGAAATGCTGCACATGTATGATGTGTTTTATTCATGGTGTTTTATCTTATATGCTGTCAAATGGTACTTTGTTTTCATGTATAGTTGGTGTGTTTTGGAGAGAGAGAACGAGAGTTGCTGGGCAAGGCAAAGTCTGCTGGCACAAGAATTTTTGGTGACCTCATCTTGTGTTTATAGCTTCCTCTCTTTTGTTAGTGTGCCAGCTCACCTGAACCATTTAAGAGGAGTGTTTCTTTTTAAAGAAACTGCAACTGCTATTTACAAACTGCCTCTTTTTGGCACTATGGTGATGTAGTGACATGTGCTCAGATTGCGTAAAATGCCATAATCTTGTAATCTTACCTAAACTTTGCTGTCTACCTCAGCAAAAGTTTAACAAACCATTTGGAAATGCTTCACATTCTTGGAGAGGGTGAGTACTGTGACTCAGATGATAAGAGAGTTTTAAAAAACTTCCTGTTCTCGCTTACAATCAAATTGCATCATCTCAGACAGTGGGTTGCTGTAATATTTATGCACTTCCCACCTGATCCTGGACAGGACCCCATGTTTTCTGTGTTAATAAAGCTACCATTGGTTGGGCGTGCTTCTTTTTGCCATGGTGAATGAGTAAAGCTAATTATGAAACCAACTCCTCAGGTACTGGCTCTTTCCCTAATGTGATCACTGTAAATATTATTATTGTACAGATGAATGTGAATAGTAGCACTATTATTGTACAGGTAGAATATTGTGTGTACACTGTCACTCAACAAGCACCCAACCTTTCACTCCCCAGAGTGTGATGTTGCGGTCAGCCTGCAGCTTTTTGTATTTTGATTTCTTATTCTCAGTGGACTTTGCCATACATGCAGCTACAGAACTCAAATGCACCCAGAAAACATAACAAGGAATAAAAAAACAAAACAGTGTAAATAATACCTCACAGTCAGTGCCCAACTCTCAAATAAAAATGGGTTTAACTGTTGTCTGTCTGTCGCACATCTCTTTATAATCACATTTTAACAGTCCCATCCTGAGACATTAAAAAATATACATTTCATTCCAAAAGCACATAAATCTATGAATATTCATATAATGTCCACTTAAAACTTACACTGCATTTTACATGTGATTTACATACAAGCAGGATTTTGTGAAGCCTTTCATATTCCAGTGTGCAAATTGCAAACATTAAAACATCCAGTTTATATCCTGTATAATAAACACAAAAGATTATGTGTGATAAAAGGAAATTATTAAGGGTATTTGATGACATTATCAATACTTTATATTTTAACATTATGATTTCTTCCGCTTGATAAATAATGTCATTAGTCTGTGTATATAAATTGCTTAATTTTCTGGTTTCCAAATTGTGCATTTTTTTCCATGACGTACACAACAGTTTCTTTTTTGGAGTGTTTGTTCAACAACTTTCAGTTGCTTAATATGCTACATTGCATAATCTGAACTGTATGGGAAATTCCAGGTAATATTACTGGACAGTGATGAGCTTTATATATTGACTGTGATGTTGCAAAAATTCTGTTTGTTAAGTTAAAGGTGACTGCAGAGAAACATTCCTGTTGAAGATGAATGTGAAACGTAACATTTATCGCTCACCAGAACAATCAAGGGAAGCAACAGTTATAAATGTGATCGAAGAGGAACTCGAATGATTTATTGTTTCATGTACACAGTTTTTGGGTAACTAATGTCCAAATTACTGCAGGCTGACTGCTGCTAACAATTGACATACCCTCTCAACTTTTGTCTTTTTCAACTGCAGGCTGCTTGACATTGTCACCTTACTATTAAACTACTGATAACAGCAATCTACAACACTTACCTTCCTTTATAATATAGTAGCAATTTCTATTTCCATAGTGGTCTGAATTGTCTATGTAAGCAACTAATGCTGCAGCAATACTTGCTTATTTTACTTTTTTTTTAGGTAGCACTTTGGGGGAATTTTGCACATCTGGTAAATGTAAGAATGATGTTGGGGGATGGGTTGAGTGCAAGTGTTTGTACAAACTGCAAATGAATAAGGAAAAATACTAGGTACCTTGTGACCAAACTGCATTTGATGGTTGTCAGGAATTGCTTGATTACATTTTTGATAGCGCTTTAACAAATGGCAGTTTTAACATTATGAAACTCACCCACGTAAGTTGAACTGCAGTGTATATCAGGGAGAGGTTTCAGGTTCAACTGTTAAGCAGGATTTTTCAGTTTGAGGCGGACCAGTGCAGTTTGTGCAAGCTAAACATAAAAGTTCTTGTCATCTGCAGTCATCTTTCAACTTGATTTGCTTAAAAGGATGCATTTTCATTTTTCTCATTTATTTGCAGTTTGTAGAAATACTTGCATTCCACCAATCTTCCTCCAAGATGATTCTTAGATTCACATCCCAGCAAATTCCCCCAAATTTTAGAGCATGTCAGTGCTCTCCTTTATCACATCTTTTGTTTGTTATACAGGGTGTTGTTTATTTTGACTAGTAATGCATTTGCTACAATGCATAACTTAATATTTTGAGACTGACTCTTCACCAGCTTGAGCCATCTGGCAGTTCTTTGGAAAACTCATAAGAAAATGTGTAACCCTATTCCACTCTACTGCAGTCTACTACTAAAAATTATTATGTCTTGACTAAGCGGCTGTGTTTATAGCTAGTATGCAAATTATCTGCACACAGGGCGAGATAACAGCCAGAAGTTTGCTGAGGTTCATTCAAAAACATTGTCCATGTGTCCACATGACAGGCGGGACCGGGGCTGTCTTTCACTGCGTGGTCTGAAAAGGGTGATTTATTATATTTGTGCTTTGACAAAATAATAATCTCTCAGAACTTTCAAGCTTTGGTCCTGTTTCAATCAAAGTGACCAAACTATTTCACGCTGTCCGTGAAAACCAGCCCTCAAAAAGAGGAAGTTCGTGTTTCACTCTCGATACTCTGTGAAACTCGTTTAAACCGAGACTTTCAACAACGTGGGCGACACCTAATAAATGGAGATGGAGGATGGGAGCCAGCAGCTAATCCAGGAATAGCAAAGCAGAGGCATGGAGGAAGACAGATGGAGCTACGAAGGAGGAGCGGAGGCAGTGCTTCAGAATAAGAACACCTATGTTCAGCTACTGCGACGGAGCGAGACGCGATACAAGCGAATGGCAAAGATTTTAGCTGTGGCACTGGTCCTGGTGCTCGCTGGAGCTCTGCCTTTACTACTCACGGTTTTACTTGGAAGGCAACATGTGCCACCGGACAGCCAGGTAACATTTCCCTTCTTACCGCATATACCCAAATACTCTCCAGGCTTTCCGTCAATAGCTGCTGCTGCTGGAGAATTCATGTTTTAATACTACTACTACTACTACTACTACAAAGTTTAGCACAGCTACGTCATACGCCTTTAAATCATCGGTTCATGTTTCGACGCCATGCTCTACTGTTTTGATTTTCCTCAGCCAGCTGTGTCAAAGTTTATTTCCTCTTGCAGCGTTTGCTAAGCTATTGCAGCCTTAATAAAAACTTGTGCGAATTGGGTCGACGTTTCTGAGTCGTACGCACTTTGAAGCCAAGCACGCGCGCGGGCTCCACACTTGCGCAAAACGCCAGGAAAACAGAGTACACGTGCGCCAGTGTTGTTACCGCGCCCAGCGCAGCCGCTCTTTGGTGTGCAAGTTCACAAAACGTACCTTTACAATAAGTTATCTCCACATAGATCATAGCTGCAACAAACTGGCGTGAAAGAGGAGTTTTAAAGCGCCGCTTGGAAAACTAATTTAGTGCGTAAGCGACAGGAAGAAGCTAACGACGCACTTGTGTTAGTTTCGTTGCCTAGGAGCGGGTGCCCTCTGCCACTGCCCTGTCTTGAATACTGGAGGTATGAACTCCAAAATAAAAGCTGTTTCAGAAAAACATGGCAACAAAGAGTTAGTTTTGTCAGCTACACTGACCGGCAGTCGAGTGGTTCTTAACACCAAATGTTCCTCGAAACAAATGAGGTCACAGCATTTCTGTCAATCTGCATCCTAGATTCTATGACGCATCCAACAAAGTTTGACATTAATGTTGATCTCCTTTCTGTGTGCTAAATCCTGAAACCTGCTTCCAATTTCTCCTCAACTGGGTATACTTGTATTCCACTGGTTCGTTACCTACATGTTAGGGGTTTCTCCCGGTGCACGAGACGTTTGCTTCCCTGCACTTTTGCTTTTACACAAGTTCAGCGCTTCATCCCCGAGTGCACCAGAATTGTATCTACAATAGCGTGACAATAAATAAACCTTGAACCTCGAACCTTCAGGGAATGGCTGTCATTTGTACCTATGCACCACTCTACAGTTCAGTGTACGCATGAGTCACTGGGGTCTTCATTGTTCTGCTGGGGGACTGACGTGGGCAACAACGTGGTGGTGGGGGGGATTAGGGGGGATTAGGAGGAACGGCCTGCCCAGTCTGAACCTGAGTGGTACTCTGTTATTGGACTTCTGCGCAAACTACAGTTTGTCTGTAATGAACACCATGTTGTAGCATAAGTATGTTCATTCGTGCACATGGCACCAGGACGCCATAGGTCTCAAATCAGTGATCAATTTCGTAATTGTATCATCAGATTTACATTTTTTGAGTAGCATATAATCTACTTAATAGTTAGAAATTGCGAACCCTGAATTTAACAGGCATTTAAGAAATTGTATAGAATTGGTACAGAATTGCAACAGAGAAGCTTTTCATTACATAGTAAACACTGCACAGTTTTAATGTACAAATTCTTCTGCATTTACTGAAAACTTATTTTGCCTTGTTACCTTCATTTCTTACATCACTGTTGCTGCTGAGACTGTGTTTGTTTCCTTACAGCCAACGATGCCCCCTGCCAGCCTGTCAGGTAAATAGAGTCAAGACTATGTTGGCATAAAGATAAAACAGGAAAATGGCACTGCGGTTCAAATAACACTTTTTCAATCTCTGTTGTAGGCATCAAACCAGAAACTGCAAGACATGAAAATCCCAAGATTCCAAGTGCCATGCTAACAGGTAAAACATAAGAGATGCAGGTGTGTGTCTGTCTGTGTGTGAGATAGATACTTTATTGATCCTGAAAGGGAAGTAAGGCATTTGGCAGCTTAGCATGCACAATAAATAGAGACAATGGGGTAGAATGCAAACAATGGAGGTAGCTGTATAAATTATACAAATACTAACAAAACAGTAATTATACCAACTATACAAACTATACTAAGCTGTACAAAAGAAATGTTTGTGTGGGTGGGAGAGTGTTATGCTGATTTTAAGTTTGTTTTTTTCTTATTGTTAACACTTTGTATGAAGTTTATCACTAAAGGTTCTTAAATTATTTGTAAATGACTTTAAAAAGTCTTTTCTACGCATTATGCAAATTAATCAGATGACAAACTTGTGTTAGGGCAGCGTTGTGTTGGAACTTTTCAGTCATGTTTGCTGTTTGATTGGCAATCAAACAGAAGAAGTTGTACAAGACAGGAACTTGAACACATTTTGTACATATTCATTTCTTCCTGTGCTTCAGAATGTTCTCAGCTTCAATTAAGCTTGTAGTTATCTGGAAATGATGGACGAGCAGAAACATAAATGACCCCAGTTTTGCCTTTTTTTTTTTTTTTTTTTGCTTTTTAGCTCCTACAGGGAACAACACTAATGGGAAGTACCTCCAATGGGCACATGACATTGGCATTGCTTACTGTCACGGAGGCTTCAACTACTCCAATGGGGATCTTGTGGTGCCCAGAAACGGCCTGTACAGTGTCTTTCTGCAGATCACGTATCAGATGGAATGTCCTGGCCGTACGATAAAACTGATGAACACGGTGTCACATGTTAAAGAAGAATACGGGAAGGATATGAATCTCCTGTCATCAAGCCACACAGTGAGCTGCAGCACAGACGGCTGGAGTAAATCCCTCTATACAGCTGGCTTGTTTTTCCTGAAAGCAAAAGACAGACTACATGTGACTTCATCATATCCAGAATATATTACCAAGAGAGAATATGAGGTGTTCTTTGGCGCTGTGTTTTTGTCTCACTAATATCTTGCTCACACACTCGGGATTGCCCAAATCTGACCTTGAGGTTGGTTTTAGCATCTTATCCAGGAAACCAGTGTAGGTTAATGGTTCCCCTTTTTACGCTTTCTGATCATGAAACGTATGCAGCTACTGATTGATTTACAGCAGTGAGAAGCTACTGAAGAAGCTACAAGAGCAGGTTTAATTTATCTTTGCATCGTTTTTAACTCATTAACTACAGCTCACATTGACATACTGACTCCTAAACAGTGGTTTACTATTTTAAAAAATATATTTCCTTAACACCACTGGACTTTATAAACTCCACAGCTCATCAAATATAACCTACTACTTCTTTTATATGTTTAGAATAAACATGTGTTTTGCCATTGCTGATTGCTGGTGATAGCCCCTTTTTAAGTGTTTCAGGACAAGAACAAAATAAAAACCAAACAAATTGTTATTACATATCAATATTTCTTGTTTACTTGTGGAGTTTGGTTCAGATCACCTAAAACCATAGTCTAAAAGCAAATGTTAGAGATGACCAAGGGTGAATTATATGCTGGAATGTGGTGAATAGAGGCACTGCTCAGAAATGTTCAGTAGAGAGTAAATCTGCCAGTGATTTCTAGTCGCATACACACTTATGGACTGTATTTTTTTTTTTTCAGTCACAGCTAACAAGGACTTGGCAACTAGGGGCTGCCCTCGAAAGTGAGCCAATCCCCATAGATTCCCATGTTAAAGTGCCAAACTTAAAATATTAAAAAGCTCTTTCAGAGCAATTTGCAAAAATAGTTTTGGTCTTTGGAGCTAATTTCCACCTTAATTTTTATGTAACTCACTCGTTTAAATTATATCAAAACTTAAAAGTTACACTTTATTAGGCCACTTTGGCTGAATTGGAGGCTGTTAATTTCAGCTGTACCTGGGAGTGAATAGCATGAATTGCTGTTTGGCCAAAAGGCTAAACATGAGACTTTAAAACAAGATTTACAAAACCAATCATAGCTGTGTCCATGTTTTATAATACAATAAGCTTTATACTTAAAAAATAAAGTTCTTTTGTCTTGGGTAGGGTTAGAGGCTATGAGCCTGAAAGTCAGAGTCGCTAAGTGGATATTGGGATTGCATCTTGCTAAAGTCATGGGAGGTTAAACTGAAGTACTGAATGCAAAGTGTGAATGACAAGACTGCATTAATGTCAAGAGTAGCAGCTGAGATTATATCAAAGGAATGCAGCAGAAAGATGATTGGCCAAATATGGTGGTGAAAGGTTTTGTGAGTGAAAGGAATTTTAAAGGCACAGGAAACCAAATGGAGCAGAAAGATCAGCTGAACAGTTGTAAATTCAGATGACTGCAACTTTTACTGTTGTACAATTTAAATTTGAATCCCACAAGCAGGTTCTGTTTAAATGTAACACTGGTTACTTAGTGTCCAGCGTTACAATAAATTAGATAACACCTTATTGCATTGCATTGTAACAGCCTGCTCAGTGGGGCTGATTTGGCAAGTGTTAAGAGTAGTGGAGACTTGCAGAGTTACAAGTAGACCATTACACATAAACCAAGCCCAGTCCTGCAGCCATGATAAGATTTCTAAACCTGTGATGGTTTTATCAGGTAATAACGCCTAAATATGTGGTGATAAAAGTATTTTGTGGCCACACTTTTTATTGTGCTTTGACATAATGTTTGTAAATGTCATAACATTTAGCACAGCAGCGTGTACTGCGTGTACTGACAAGTAGGAGAATTTGTCCAAGCCATAGACTTAGTTCACTGATGTGTAATACAACTATAAATAAAGTGCGTGCAATGTGGGGTGATGCTACAGAGATGACTCAGGTGTAGAGCTGGTGATGGATTACAAAAAAAACTTTATACCATTGTATTTATGTGTGGTTGAATTTACCTTTTTTTTTTTCTCTTTTTGACCGTCACTGTAAACATGAAAACATATATGAAACCTTTTACTTTGTTATATTTTTAGCCTATGAGGTGCTGTTGTGTGCTTAGACCTATTTAACAAGCTTAGAAATGTGTTTTTGTATTTAATTATTTAATTCATTGCTTGCAGGGAATTCTGTACTCTTCAGCTGGTGCTATGTAAATCAGCATTTCTTACAATGAAAGAATTTATATAATTTGTGAACTTTTATATTTGTTTGTGGCTTGGAGAGATATTCTAAAAAAAAAATAAAACTCACACAAAAAAAGAAAACTTTGATAGCGAGACATGATTTCCTTCTTTTGCTAATGACTACAAATTTCATTGTTTCAGTTTCTGACCTGACACATTTCCTCATATGTTTGACGTCCAAGATTACAAGCCCAGTTTGTGGGAGGTGTTTGGCTCTACAAATAAAGAATGAGGGTTTCTGTGAGTGAAAGGTTCCAAAATGCCGACCTTGCCTTTGTGTTGAAGGGAAGGAAAAGCATGAGTAAGAGAAACTAGATTTATTGTTTTAACTTCATTATCTTTGCTTTTGAAGGATTGATTCTTTGTTAAAAGGAAGTATCTTATTTAACATACCTCAGTAACACAACCTGTTGCTGTTAATACAAACACCTGTCCCTGAGGTTCACTATCCTGGTTACAGCCATAATATTTCTGTAAGAAAATTTCCTTGGGGCACTGTTCCTGTGGATTATTGGCAAGGCATGACCATTTAGTCATCGCAATGAATCACTTGTAATGTTCTTTCTCTTATTGAGCTCCACCTAACTGGACTGCAGACAGAGCTTTGTTGTGAAGATTTTCTCAAGATATTCAGAAACATTAATCTTTACACAGGGGCAGTTTGGTAAGATAAGTGATTCACTGTCCCTTTACCACCAGAAAGTTAAAGAATTGTCTTTTTTTTTAATGTGTTTTTGAGTGAGACAGTTGTTACGTTCTAAACAAATCTTCGAATAATGAGACATTTGCCAGCATACTGGACAAAAATATAGTAGTAAATTACAAAGCTTTTATGATCGGTGTGATAAGATGTAATGAATTATGTTGCTGTGGACAAAACCTGAACTTTTTGGAAGGTTTGAGTCTCGTCACATCTGGCAAAAAAATAAACAGCATTTCGTAAAAGATCACACCAACAGTCAAACGTGGTGGTAGTGTGGAGGTCTGGGGCTGCCTCGCTAATTCAGGACCATGATGACATCATAACTGATGGAGCCATGAATTCTGCTCTCTACCAGAAAATCGTGAAGGGGAATGTCCGGTCATCAGGTTGCGCCCTGAAGCTCAAGCACACTTGGATAATGCAGCAGGACCAGGATATGAAACACACCAGTCACTCCACCTGTAAGTCCACCTGTGAATGGCTGAAAAAGAAAAAGAAAATGAAAGTTTTGGAGTGACCTAGTTAAAATTTTGGACTCTAATCCTACTGACATGCTTTGGCAAACACACCATTCATTCTTGAAAACCCTCCAATATGGCTGAATTTTAACAATTTTGAAAAAGAGTGGGACCAAATTCCTCCACAGTGATGTGGAAGATTCCAGTTATCATAAATGATTAATTGCAGTTCTTGCTGCTAAGGGTGACACAACCAGGTTATTCATTATGGGAAATTAATTTTTCACGCAGGGCCAAGCCAGTTTGTATAGCTTCATACCCTTAATAAATTTCATCATCATTAAGCAGCAATGGAGGAGAGTTTCGCCAGTCGCTGTACTGCCGTACCTGCAAACGTTTCCTTGTTCCACCGTGAGATGTAATACAATGTTCAACAATTGTTCCGCATGTTTTTTCTCCCAGGTCGTTCGCACTCCACCTGTCATGACCCTGCGCCCCACAGTTTGAGAAACACCTGGGTCACATCAAGGACAGCAGATTTGCATGTAAAGTGATCATGATGATTAGATTAATTCACTGAATTCCACCTTTATACTGTCTGGGAAATTAGCCACAGCAGTGCGTGTAAAATCTACAATCTACAAAGAGCACAGCTTAGCTGATCAAAGTCTGTACACAAAATCTACCTATTTATAAGTGATTCTTTCCCCTACACTACACCACACCACCAGAACCAGTTTTAATACTGTGGCTTGCAAAAGTATTCATACCCCTTGAACTTTTCCATATTTTGTCACATTACAACCACAAACATAAATATATTTCACTGGAATTTAATGTGAAAGACCAACACAAAGTGGTATACAATTGTGAAGTGGAAAGAAAATTATACATGATTCAAAACATTTTTTACAAATAAAAAACTGAAAAGTGCGGTGTGCAAAAGTATTCAGCCCCCTTTTGTCTGAGTGCAACCAATTGCATTCAGAAGTTTCCTGATGACTGCTAATGACTAGAAAGAGTCCACCTGTGTGTAATCTAATCTCAGTACAAATACAGCTGCTCAAGGAGAGCACTGATCAGAGATGCATCAGTGCTCTCCTTGTTCGGCCTGTAAGTTTAGGTGGACGGCCTTGTCTTGGTAGGTTTACAGTTGTGCCATACTCTTTCCGGATGATGGATTGAACAGTGCTCTGTGAGATGTTCAAAGCTTGGGAAAACTTTTTATAGCCTAAGCCTGCTTTAAACTTCTCCACAACCTTATTCCTGACCTGTCTGCTGTGTTCTTTGGACTTCATGATGCTGTTTACTCCCCAATATTCTCTTAGCCAACCTCTGAGGCCATCATAGAGCAGCTGTATTTGTACTGAGATTAGATTACACACAGGTGGACTCTTTCTAGTCATTAGCAGTCATCAGGAAACTTTTGAATGCAATTGGTTGCACTCAGACAAAAGGGGGCTGAATACTTTTGCACACCGCACTTTTCAGTTTTTTATTTGTAAAAAATGTTTTGAATCATGTATAATTTTCTTTCCACTTCACAATTGTATACCACTTTGTGTTGGTCTTTCACATTAAATTCCAGTGAAATATATTTATGTTTGTGGTTGTAATGTGACAAAATATGGAAAAGTTCAAGGGGTATGAATACTTTTGCAAGCCACTGTATAAGGTTCCCCCACCAGCCAAATCCCACTTTAACCACTGACTATACTCAATTTACTGTTTAGGGAAAGTCACCAGTCTGCAAAGCAGGCAACAACTAATAAAGGTAGGGTTTTTTGTTTGCTTGGTTGTTTGTTTTTTTGTTTTATTATTTATTTTATTCTCATTGTTTTTCTCTGCTTGTGTTCTACATAACAGATGTAATTATGAGTACATTCATTACAATTAGAACTGAAGTTGAAATAAAATTTGGATTCCCTTGTATTATTACAATATTAATATCACATGAGATTCCGTTGCATACAAAGTGCTACATTTGACTTTTATACTTTGAATACATTTCAGAGCCTGTACATTTTCACTTTTACTTGAGTAAAGAACATGAATAAGCATTTTAACTTTTACCACAAGTATCTGTACTTCTACTGAAGTGATTAATGTGTGTACTCTGATAAAAACCTTTCCAGTTGATGAGCTCATGAAGTTGGGATATCGCAGTACTAAGCAACACTATTATTGAGGCAAACAGTAGTTATTTGAAGTTTAACTGCATCAGTGCACAAGCAGTAGTTTTGTTGCCTTTTAACTGGAGACCAGAGGATGCATGATTTCCAATAGCATATTCAGAGTTGTTGTAATCCTAACCAGTGTTAACTTTCTAGTTCTAACTCTAACCCTAGACTATCAGAATATGTCATTTTTTGTTTTTACTGCAGTTCCTCAAAGTACCGCTTGAATCAAAGGAGTCAGGCTCCATAGACCCACACTTTTGGTCTCTGTGGCTCTAGCTGTTAACAGCACCATAATACTTAAATGTTAACTAGAAACCTTTCCAGGTAATGACCTCATGGAGTCATAAAATTGCCAACAATGTGCAAAGCTGGAATATTGTATATGCCATAGTTTAAAGAGAAATGTTTTCCTTAATTGATATAGCATTTCATTTGTTTTTTATGTTTCATAATGTTTTCAGTGGATGAGTCCTAGATGCAGGAAGGACAATTTAGAATAGAATAGAATAGAATAGAACACATTTACTTGTCAAGCAAAAGATTGATGGTTTAATTCCAGTCCGAGACACAGATCTTCTTTGGGGTTGCATCAGGACGGTGTCCCATGTAAAACTCTGCCAAAAAATTAGCTGTGGCAAGGGAGCAGTCGAATGTAGCTTTTTATAAAATTTCAGATCCTGAGTAATTATCTTTACAAAAATTTCCTCTCCTTTCTAATCTTTCTTACATTTTTCTCCATCTGTCAATGTCACACATTTTTCCCCCTCTCCTTGGGAAATACAACAACTGTACATTTAGCTCACAGACACATTTTGTGACAAACTACACAGAAATAGTTTGTGTTTGTGCTGATATTTGTGGAGCTGGTTACCTGGCACATCAAAAATGTTACTACATTTATGCTCACTCCTCTTCTGTAGCTGGCTAGATACTTAAATATCGCAACCCCAACTTTACATCTGCACCATGAACGCATCACAGACGTGAGAAGAAAAAAAAGATACCTTGAAAATGTAAGTGCGCCATGGGATGTCTTCTTATTAGCAAATATCTTGATGCCCTCACTGGAGACAACACCAGGTTGCAGCACACGAAATATTAACTTATTTAATAGTAATATGCATTAACCTGTATATCCAATTTAATTACTCGATAACTAAAAATACCAATGACATTCTGCATCCTTCCCAACCACTTTAACTCCTGCTGCAGCCACTGTTATTACTACTCTTAAAACTATTATCATACCAAACAAGTGAGGGTTTTTGTTCTTGCTTTTCTTTCTTTTCTCTTAAATACTTTTTTAACCTATCGGTGCTCCTTAAAGGGTGCTTCATCCCGAGTCATCCCTGGTGCCCAAAGGTCGTGGAAGGCACAGTTAGCGTACACAGTTAGCAATTATCATTTTTATCAGATTTTTTCTTGTTTTTAATCTTGTTAGTGTTTGTCTCCATGTCTCATTTTGTTGCATGTCCTGTCCTTTGTTCAAAAGCAGAGCTTTTAAAAAAGAAAAGGAATATTTACGGAGTGCGTTTTGACATTGTCTTGGTGAAAATAAGCAAGACTGAAGCCAACAAACACAGTATCCAGATTTTGCTTGGTTAGACTGCTTTGCTTCACCTTATCTAAACCGGATTTCCAGACTAGAGCAGCATTCTTGGATTTTGGTCAGTGTTTTTTTTTTTTTTCTTCTGTAGTATTCCATGGTTTTAACTTAAATTTGTAGAAAAAAAGATTCCAGTACTTCCTGCAAAACTCCCCTTACATAACTAAGACTTAACCTCTGATTTATGTCATATTTCCTTTCTACATTTTTTACATTCTATTGACATCCTTCTACCTTCACACACAACCTTTTGCTTCCAGGAATGCTTTGATATTTTTTAAAACATCAAACATATTCTGGTACCTCCACATGCATAGCATAGTCTTTAAATCTAGAAACCTCCACACACATTCCTTTGTCACCCCACACATTCTTGTGCTGAAACCTGGCTCTCACTGTCATAGTTTCAATGTTGCAGCAAAACTCTGGATGCATGTGATGCTCTCAGCTATGACAGAAACATGCTGGTCTATCTTGCATGCACAGTCAGTCTTGCATAGAGGCACATTTTAGGGCAGTAACAGCTTTAAAATCTACTTGTCTGGTTTAAATGAGAAAGTCTGCCTGGCATTTATTGTAACCATGAGCTTGCCACAATTGCTCTGCTGTTCTGATATCAATATTCCACAGATTTGGCAAATCTAGCTTTTCTCAGCAGGAAATTCTTACAGACAGCACTATACACAATTTCTTGAGGGGTTTTAATGTTTATTTGTATTTTTTATTCCTTTTTTTCTGATGTAGGCTTTCACATTGATAGACTTCTTTGTAATGATTAATGTCTGGAAAACAGTTTGTACACATTTCTAAACTAACCATTGTTTCAGAAGACTGGTAACATTACTCAGTAACATAAAAAGTCATTTTAGTTATGTTTTTGGCATAAATAAAGATTCCATTTCAAAAAGAAAGAAGCACTTCTTTACATAATGAAAATAACCTAAATTTAAAAAAAAATGAAGCAATATGATATTATATTTTTGCAATGATATTAATATTTTTGCAGTATTTTGCCATTTTAAATATTACAAATGCTGTATATTAATAGGCTTGTATTTCATTTCTGTGTAATTACTAGTGTTACAGTTCTTTCACTTGGAAATACAGTTTATGAGAGCTACAAATACTGAAGTACAGTCAATTCCATTATTTGCATTTGGACACAAAATAACTTTTTGCATATCTAAACAGAATACAATGTGCACTGTATTGTACAAGGTGCTAAATTGAGGATGCTTTCTAAAATAATATTTTTTGATGAACTTCATGTAAAGCCCCGCGAGTCCCCACTACTCGCGGGGCAGGTAGTGGGGACGGCATTTCAGCTCCTAACCCTGAAATGCCGTCCCCACTACCTGCCCCGCGAGTTTACTTCGGTCATCTTCAGCGCCGTCTATATTCCACCTCAGGCGGACACAAACACTGCACTATCCGAGCTACATGAGGCTATTTCCACCTATCAGGCTAACCAGCGTGATGCGGCTCTCATCGTAGCCGGGGACTTTAACAGTGCAAACTTGAAAAAGCTGATACCGGAATTGATTCAACACATCGACTGCCCCACCAGAGGAGAGAGGACCCTAGACCACTGCTACTCTCCATTCAAAGATGGCTACAAAGCAAAGCCTCTTCCGCCTTTTGGGAAGTCTGACCACACCTCTGTACTTCTCATGCCGAAATACAAACAACGGCTCAGGCAGGAACCCCCTGCTGTGAGAGAAGTGACACGGTGGTCTGATCAAACAGAGGCCGCTCTGCAGGATGCGTGGGATTCAACCGACTGGGACATGTTTCGCAGCAGCGCGGGCGGAGACATCGAGGAGTTTACGGAAACTGTTGTGGGATTTATTGGGAAAGTTGTTGAAGACACTTCACTTAGGAGGACCATCAGGACTTTTCCCAACCAGAAGCCGTGGGTGGATAAATCTGTCCGCGACGCCCTGAGGTCCCGCACCGTTGCCTACAACTCCGGCCTCGCCTCTGGGAACATGGAGGACTACAAGGTTGCATCATACAACGTCCGCAGAGCGGTGAAAGAGGCTAAACATCGCTACGGCCGCAGACTGGAACAGCAACTACAACAGTCTGACCCCAGGGGACTGTGGCAGGGACTACGCACCATCACGGACTACAAAGCACCACACACACACCCGGTGAGTGCCGACGCTTCTCTGGCTGATGAACTCAACATCTTCTTTGCGCGCTTTGAGTCGGGAAGCCGACAGCCTGCTGCGCTCCCGGCCGGAGGGGTGGAGACACTCACTGTGACGGAGCGCGACGTGAGGAGGGCGTTTAGACGTGTAAACACCAGGAAAGCGGCTGGACCAGACGGTATTAGTGGACGTGTCCTTAAGACCTGCGCTGACCAGCTGGCACCTGTGTTTACAGTGATATTCAACCTCTCACTGAAACTGTGTGTGATTCCCACCTGCTTTAAAAAGTCCATCATAGTCCCTGTCCCAAAGAAACCACACCCCAGCAGCCCCAATGACTTCAGGCCCATAGCACTCACCTCTGTGGTGATGAAGTGTTTTGAGAGACTCATCAAGACATTCATCACCTCCTCACTGCCCACCACCCTCGACCCACTACAGTTTGCATACCGGCCAGACAGATCCACAGATGACGCCATATCCTTCCTCCTCCACAAGACCCTTTCACACATAGACACTGGTAAGGGGAACTCTGTGAGAGTGCTGTTTGTAGATTACAGCTCAGCATTCAACACCATAGTTCCCTCCAGGCTGGTCTCTAAGCTGCTGGACCTGGGCCTGGGCCCATCCCTGTGCAGGTGGGTTCACAGCTTCCTGACCAGCAGACCACAGGTGGTACGAGTGGGTCACCTCACCTCATCCTCCCTCACCCTCAACACTGGATCCCCCCAAGGCTGTGTGCTCAGCCCTCTGCTGTACTCACTGTACACCCATGACTGCGAGGCCACGTCAGAGTCCAACGTCATCATCAAGTTTGCTGACGACACTGCTGTTGTGGGACTAATCTCTCACAATGAGGAGACAGCCTACAGGAGAGAGGTCTCCCGCCTGGAGAACTGGTGCCAGGAGAACCACCTCCTGCTCAACGTCAGCAAAACAAAGGAACTGATCGTGGACTTCAGCAGGAAGCAGCAGAGGGACTACCATCCACTTGTCATCAGTGGTGCTGAGGTGGAAAGAGTGGACACCTTCAAATACCTGGGAGTGACCATCTCACAGGACCTGTCCTGGACTCATCACATAAACATCACTGTGAAGAAGGCCAGACAGCGTCTCTACCTCCTCAGGCGGCTGAGAGACTTCAAGCTCCCACTCAAGGTGCTCAGGAACTTTTACACCTGCACCATTGAGAGCATCATGCGTGGGAGCATCACCACCTGGATGGGAAACTGCACCAAGCAGGACTTCATGGCCCTAAAAAGGGTGGTTCGTTCAGCTGAACGGACCATCAGAACCACCCTCCCCAACCTGCAGGACATTTACACCAAGCAGTGCAGGCTGAGGGCCATGAAGATCCTAAAACAGCCCAGCCACCCCGGACACTCTCTCTTCTCCCTGCTCCCATCAGGCCGGCGTTACCGCTGCCTGAGGGCTAAGACTGAAAGGTTGAAGAAGAGTTTTTACCCACAAGCCATCCGTCTGCTCAACTCTGAGCCCTAACTGGACCATTATTGCACAGTGTAAATATTATAATTTAAAAAGTGTGTATAGTGTATAGTATATAGAGTATAGTGTATAGTGTGAATTACTTTTTTTTATTTTTATTCTTCTTATTTATATGTGTGTGTATATAAGGTTGCAGGTACAAAATACATTTCACTGTGCATTGTACTGTGTATAACTGTGCATGTGACAAATAAACACTATCTTATCTTATCTTATCTAAAGTGCAGGAATGAGGAAAAAAATGGTTTGAGACCTTTCTGTGCCAGTTCTCCTCTGTGCACGCTAACAGGTTTTCAAGGAACTTTGCTGGTAAGTTGTTCTGAGCATTTAGGAAAATTTGCTACATTTCTGTGGATTCAGTCTGTCTCATTCTCTTCTGCCTTCTCAAGACCTCATAGACACACCCAGCTAACAGGTGAAACTCTCCAAGTAATAAGTTAATAGAAATGAAATGAAAGTTGATGTGGAAGCATGCAATATCAAATTTGGCAAGACACAAACCATCTCTGTTAGAGAATAATTAGTGTTGTAATTATATTAGTGATGAAAGTTTTGCTTTTGCATCAGGATATATTTGATTTTACTAAAGGTTCCACACTAGCAGGAACTAAGAAATTCAAGCTTGTGAAAGAGGATATGGTGAGCTGGTTAGCTTTCTTTCAAAATTCTGATTCTGAAGTCCCACTGTGGGCTTTAGTGAAAGTGAATTTGACACCTGGGTTTCACTGATGAACATGGTGACAATATCTGTCTAATACAATTGCACAGAAATAATTTGTGAATATGACAGCGTTCTGCCATCCATGTATATACATTTAATAAACTCAAAATTAGGAAAATGGTTTAGTGTTGCATACTGAAAAAAATGTATGTAATGATCTCGGATTAGCAGTAATTTTGAAGGTGAAATCAAAAGGTGTTCCAGCTGACTGCGTGGCAATCAGATGCGAGTGGCCACTTTGCTGCTATTTAAAGAATGTTGATGTATCACAGTCCAACAATATGTCTTTGATGAAATGAAGGAAGACCAGAGGACATTTCTGAGAACTTAAAAGTGCCGCTGATGCTTATTAGGTTGGAAAGTTGACAGAACATTATGGAAGAAATTCATTTGTGCTTTCTGGGAATGGTCAATCAACAAAGACATTCTAAGAGTCTGGGAAGTCCCAAATGAACTAAATGCAGCTGCTAATCTTCTATACAAGTTCAGTTATCAGGAGTACAAACAGCGTGGTGTGCATGGCAGGGCTAAAAGGAGAAAGTACTGCTCTCCAAAAACAACACTGTTGCTATTTTGTGGTTCACATGGATGACAGAACACTGTGTGAAAAATGTTGTCACGGTGAATGAGACCAAAAAGGAACTCGTTGTTTAAATAAGAAGTGTTGTGTTTTCAAAAATGAAAATGCTTCGTTCTTAGCTCATCTGTGAAACATACTGATGGAGTTATTTTTGGCTTGCCACTTATGGATGAAGCCATTTATTCTGAATTATATAAACATCTTGAGAACAACTGCTTGTGAACTGAATCTCTGATGAAAGATATTATGGAATGACCAGGTCAAACTGAAGTGAGCACTTCCCAAAGCTGAACATCTTCTCTTCTTAGCACCAGAACGGGCTAAAATTCCTCCAAATTGATGTGTGTGGCTTATCAGCATGTGCAAATGTTACTGCACAAGGGGGAACCACTAGATACTAAAAACAAGAGTTTATACATGGTTTCACCTCACAGATATGCAACATTAGATCATTTTCCTTAGAAACTCAAGAACCAAGGTGGCACAGGTGGGAGTAACTGGTCACTCCCAACTCATTTGTCAGAGAGCAGGGTTACTGTTTTGAAGAAAATAATGTGCAGAGCACAAGGTTTCCAAGGGAATGTGAACAAGGGAGTCCTCGTTGCTATCTCTAGAAATTATGGCACCACCACCCATCCAACTTCACTTACTTGAAGTTTGCATCATGGCTGTTAAATGTGGCCATTATATCTCAGTGGCTGTTTTAGCCACATAAAGAGCCTCAGAGCATCAGCACTAAAGGACACTTTGCACATAATAGAAAGATGCAGGAAGCACCTGACAAAGCTGATGCAGAGACTGTAGTGTAGTTACTGGTGAATTTGTAATACATTAAGGTTTAAGGGGATTTTCATTATTGAGAAATACATGTTAGCAGTTGTATAAAAAAAAACTGCAGAGCTGTGAAAATAATTACAGCACTCAGCAGAAAAGGTGGAAGTGGTGCATTTATGTCATACCGCATTCAAAATCATGTCTTATGACTTTGACGTAGGAGATGGTGGTTAAATTACTTTTCATGTGACTCTTTTTTTGGAAACACAATTCATTATCTTGGTCCATGAACTGAAATGTAAACAAACCTTTTTTCTTTTCTTTTTTTTTAACCATTGAGGAAATATATTAACAACTTCATCGATTACACAGATTACAGCATTAAGAAAATTTAACAAGAAAACTACAATTTATATAATTTAATGTTCACATTCCATATGGGAATGATTGCTTGTTTTTTGTGCATATTTTTGGCCACATTCACAAAAGAGTAATTGGTTATTTTTATAAAAATCACATGGTTTTGATTAATTAATGCTATCTGATTTAAGGTTAATCTTGTTTGTTGATTTTTTATATATATATATATATATATATATATATATATATATATATATATATATATATATATATATATATATATATATATATATATATATATATATATATATATATTTTCTCATTAGTGTAAATTATTATATTTATATTTATAATAACTGCGGCTGCTGTTACACCCAAATTTCCCCTCTGTGGGACAATAAAGGATGTTTCTTCTTCTTCTTCTCTTCTGATTTCCAGAAAATAAGATAAGATAAGATAAGATAGATAAGATAGTGTTTATTTGTCACATGCACAGTTATACACAGTACAATGCACAGTGAAATGTATTTTGTACCTGCAACCTTATATACACACACATATAAATAAGAAGAATAAAAATTAAAAAAAAAGTAATTCACACTATACACTATACTCTATATACTATACACTATACACACTTTTTAAATTATAATATTTACACTGTGCAATAATGGTCCAGTTAGGGCTCAGAGTTGAGCAGACGGATGGCTTGTGGGTAAAAACTCTTCTTCAACCTTTCAGTCTTAGCCCTCAGGCAGCGGTAACGCCGGCCTGATGGGAGCAGGGAGAAGAGAGAGTGTCCGGGGTGGCTGGGCTGTTTTAGGATCTTCATGGCCCTCAGCCTGCACTGCTTGGTGTAAATGTCCTGCAGGTTGGGGAGGGTGGTTCTGATGGTCCGTTCAGCTGAACGAACCACCCTTTTTAGGGCCATGAAGTCCTGCTTGGTGCAGTTTCCCATCCAGGTGGTGATGCTCCCACGCATGATGCTCTCGATGGTGCAGGTGTAAAAGTTCCTGAGCACCTTGAGTGGGAGCTTGAAGTCTCTCAGCCGCCTGAGGAGGTAGAGACGCTGTCTGGCCTTCTTCACAGTGATGTTTATGTGATGAGTCCAGGACAGGTCCTGTGAGATGGTCACTCCCAGGTATTTGAAGGTGTCCACTCTTTCCACCTCAGCACCACTGATGACAAGTGGATGGTAGTCCCTCTGCTGCTTCCTGCTGAAGTCCACGATCAGTTCCTTTGTTTTGCTGACGTTGAGCAGGAGGTGGTTCTCCTGGCACCAGTTCTCCAGGCGGGAGACCTCTCTCCTGTAGGCTGTCTCCTCATTGTGAGAGATTAGTCCCACAACAGCAGTGTCGTCAGCAAACTTGATGATGACGTTGGACTCTGACGTGGCCTCGCAGTCATGGGTGTACAGTGAGTACAGCAGAGGGCTGAGCACACAGCCTTGGGGGGATCCAGTGTTGAGGGTGAGGGAGGATGAGGTGAGGTGACCCACTCGTACCACCTGTATCAGGAAAAAGAAGAATGGAAAAACAAAGAAGAAAACCAAAGCAAATACTACATTCTCAGAAAAATGCAGTAAAAGTCCATTTCTGTCCCTACAGGTACAATCTATATGAATGTACCCCTTAGCACTAACTATTAAACCTAGGTAAATATATATATCATTTTGAAGATTAGAAAGGGTCCTACTGTTCCTATGCAGTAAAGGGGTTTTATGTACCCCATAGCTTCTGAACTGTAAGAACCAGAGCAAAAATAATCCAAACACCAAGAAACTCCAGGCCAACATAAAACAAAATAACACACAACCATGAGGGGACGACACAACAAAGAACACAGAGAAATGACGCAATATATACACAAGAGGTAATGCCCGGCAAGACAACAAGTGGGAGCACAGCTGGGATTAATCCCTGAAGAAGAGACAAGGGAAGTAGAACTAAACACAAAGCACAAGATACCAGAGAGCATCAAAAAAGACAGGAAGTGACTAACAGAGACACAGACTCCAACATTAAAAACTTTACCAAAGACAGAAAGGTAAACAAACATGAGAGAAGGCTGACTTCACACAAGAGAGGCTAAGGATAAAACACAGAAACAAGACTCAAACAGACTAGACATGAAAGGGAACTAACACTGTCAAATCATCAAGGAATTCAAGGAATCAAAAACTAGAAGTAAAGAAACACAAAAGCACTAAAAACAAAACAAAACAAAACAAAATATTCTTAGAAACACAATGTCCACACACTTACTCTGAATGGCATCAATTTGGCCTTCAGTAACACTATGAAGAAATCTTGGAGTCATCTTTGACCAGGATATGCCCTTCAATGCATGTATTAAACAAATATGTCGGACTGCTGTTGCATTTGCCCTTATTGTTTGCCCATTTGTTGCATTATTTCTAAAATTAGAAACATCCTGTCTCAGAGTGATGCTGAGAAGCTAATTCATGCATTTATTGTTTCTAGGCTAGATTATTGCTCATTATTATCAGGCTGTCCTAAAAGCTCCCTGAAAAGCCTGCTGCAGCTAGAGTACTGACAGGGACTAGAAAGAGAGAGCAGATTTCTCCCATATCGGCTTCTCTTCATTGGCTCCCTGTTAACTCAGGAATTGAATTTAAAATCCTTCTTAATAAGATACAAGGCCTTGAATAATCAGACACCATCTTATCTTAAAGACCTCATGGTACCGTATCACCCCAACAGAGCACTTCGCTCTCAGACTGCTGGCTTACTTGTGGTTCCTCGGATACTTAAGAGTAGAAGTGGAGGCAGAGCCTTCAGCTTTCAGGCGCCCCTTCTGCGGAACCAGCTCCCAGTTCTGATTCATGAGACAGACACCCTCTTTCTTTTTTGATAAATCTTATAGTTAGGGCTAGATAAGGTGACACCAAACCATTCCTTAGTTCCTTAGTCTTCTTCACTCACTTCTTTTGACTCTTTATGTGTTTATGCACCACTCTGCATATAAATTATTATTAATCTGTGTTTCTCTTCCACAGTGTGTCTTTTGTCCGGTCTCCTCCCCTCATCCCCAACCAGTTGCAGCAGATGGCTGCCCCTCCCTGTGCCTGGTTCTGCCGGAGGTTTCTTCACAAGCTAAAAATTGTACATATTCAGCTGTTCATAGTGATTAAGGTAAAAATAAATGTGCTTAGTGAAAAATGTTGCAAAAGTCTACCAAATTTAAACGTATTCCTGGAGCCAAAAGAAAAGGAAGTATTAATAGATGCCACTGCATATTTCGCTCATTATTTCTAAAAACAACTATCTTACAGTCTAGAATAACACATGAAAGGTCAGAGAAGGTTCATGACATGAAATTGCATGCAGTATGCTATGTTACAACACAAAGAAGGGAACCCAAAATCACTTCAACCTTGACGATAACATTCAGTGAAAGAGAAATAGGGCCAGTGTCAAGAGAAAAATATATAAACTACAACAAATGCTAAAGTTGTCACAGTGTATTTGTATAATTAATTGGTGCACTCTAAGGGAAGTGCAAGCCACTGCTTAATCAATACACTGTGGAGTTTTTCCAGCTGCTTTAAGTTTACTGGTTAACGCGCTCCCGAAGGAAATCAGCAGTTTAGTACATCATGGCTCCTCTGTGGCATGGGAACATGTTCTTGCACTCTACAGCAAGACAACGATGAAGCTGAGGCTGATTCACACGTGTCATGATCACTGATATTAGAGATCGAGTGCTCCTTCTCATCAGCCACTTTATATCCCGACCATGTCGAGAATCTCAGTGCCTGATCTGACAAAGGAAATTTTACAGGTGACTACTGGAACATCATTTTCAAAAGGTAGAGGGGTCATTTAAATACTGACTGTGGAGGTAAAGTGTCAGACCTAAATTCTAAATAGCTTGCCATCTTTTTGGTACAGTTTAAAAAGTATTTTCCAGTTCTTTTCTTGGTACTATTATAAAAAGTAGCTTGGCCTACTACACAAGAAGGTGACTGGGGATATAATGTCCTGCATGAACAGAATTCAAGTCGCTTTAGTGCTGCCCAACTGTATTTCCTCGTTTCTTTCACCACATGTAAACAAGTCCTTTCATGTATTTCCAAAATCAAAATATAGAAAAGGATCCAAGTTTGAAAGTGCTGAGCTGACATGTTAATGTAACAGTTTTCACATCAACAAGCATTACAAACATAATGATGAAGAAGTGTGGTGTCTGGCCAAATGACCTGAAGACAAAACACAATATTTATAAAGGTCCTTTATTCAGAACAAAGTGAATTCTTTAAAATCAGAATTGAGAAACCTTAAAGAGGAAGCCAATCTCTGTGAGTGCACCAACAACTATATGTTTTAGACCTCAGACCCCTGAATCATCAGGGCTTTACGGTTTGCCTAAGTGATGATGTCTTTTAATGACTGTAATGTGAGAATGCTAAATAGCGAACAACAAAAAAAATATTCAATTCAATTTAGTATCATAGAAGGCTGAGGAACTCACCAGATACAGATAGGACCTGAAGCTGTGGATTTTACATTTTTTTAAGGAGTCAAATGATGACTTGATTATGGAAATAGTTTATCAGAACAGGCAACAGTGAATGTCATTTGTGCAAATGTACCCTACTGAGACTTTCTGTTTGCAAGAGACAGCCTTTCAAAAGAAAGCTGCTTTAAAGGAGATGAGCTAAAACAGCTCAGACAAACATTTTAAGATAAATAAGGATTATTTTAAACTGTGAATCATGCAAAGCAACTCTTGTAGGACTCCAAGAATAAAAACAAGGAGCTGCAAATGATCAAAAAAGGTCCTCTTTTTTCAAAAGTTTTCTTTAATATTTTATTTTCTTCTTGGTATCAAATCACCTAATTTCTATAAATTTTAATGTAAAAAAAAACTATTTGATTTTTTTTTCCTTCTCTACTTCTGCAAATGTGGTCACTGACAATCCACATAAGCCAAGACTACATACATTTTATACATCTCAATACCAGCTTAGTATCTGCTGCTATCTACCCACTGCTCCACGTTGACTTCATAAAAACAGATTTTTAAATGCCAGCTGGTTTGTCCTATGACATCAAGAAATGGCAGTAATTAATGAGGAAATTCAATATATCAGCATTGACCCAACACATGAGAATCTCTGACTAAAAGTAGCCAAGGGAACCTGCTGCAACTGGGGGATTCACAACAGTAGTGTACACTGTAACTTTGCTTCATAAGCGTATGACTTCACAAGAGACAACAAACTTCATAGTGATGACAGAGCTCCTCCCCAGTCTGTTTTAAAGGTACAATGAGGTACTTTGTTTTGCATGAAGTCTATTGACAAGGTGTGCAAAAGAGAAAAATAACTCAACACTAAATACTCCATATTTTTAAGGATTATAACACAGATACTTTGGATACTTCTTCAGATGTGGATACATAAGCACAGCACGTGTGGTTTCTCCAGGATCTCTAATCTCCATAAAGTAAATCATATGCATATTTTTCTTGTTAATCAAGTTTTTATGGTGGATTGTGATCAGCATTGTCAGCTCAGGTATTATAAGAAGAAATTAGCCAGCATGCGCACACCCGCTTAGCTCAAAAAACAAAGAAGCAATCATGGAAGAGTGTCATTGTAACTCTGTCATTGTAACTGGACAAAACGGCCCTAAAAGGGGGCTCCACGGGCAGGTAAGATTAAGCAGAAAGCACACATGTAACAGCAGTTAGTGAACAGTCCAAAGTACAAAATCCAGTGAAGAGGGGCTAAAAATAATAACAGCAGACACTCTGACCAAGAACACAGGGAAGACTGCAGCTACTGCAAACACACACACAAAGTCCTCAGATCTCTGAGGTCATATGCCAGGTCTTAAACACATGATAAAAATAACATTTACATTAGCAATGACTCACGCCACTATTTTTTTTTTTTTTTTTATTATATCACAGGTTTGTCATTTTAACTATAATGTCACAGTAAATGCTTAACTGAAACAAGCCAGCTGGGACAGCTGGAAAAAGACCTTTACCAGTGTTTTGATGAGTTCGGCCTTTGACACTATTACAGACTAAAATACAAATCACATTCCTGATCCTTAT
Organism: Archocentrus centrarchus; assembly: GCF_007364275.1. NCBI lineage: Eukaryota > Metazoa > Chordata > Actinopteri > Cichliformes > Cichlidae > Archocentrus > Archocentrus centrarchus. The sequence goes on from NW_022060257.1 coordinate 1,569,839, forward strand.
GAATAAGTTTCACTTGGCACATTACCTGTTGTAAGCCTGGCTATACAATGTCAAATATGCACAGTGCATGCTTTTGCGTGTGGGCTGGGCAAGGAACAGCCCACACGCAAAAGCATGCATGTGTACAATTAATCTGTGCACAATAAACACAGGCATGGGAAGTTTGAGTTTCTGCAGCCATGTTTTGATGTTGAAACAAATAAGTGTTCTGAAATTGTGATTCTGGGCTGAAAATTCCTCAGAATGTGAAAATGTGATGCCATGTTCCCCAGTATCAGTAAGATCTGCTGAAACTTGATTATCTTTAGTCCAAGGAAAGAACTCAGGGACATTTGTCTGAAGGTGTTAATGTGATAAATATTATGAATCTAATTTATTTTCATTCATGACCTCAAAATACAAGTAGGCCTGCATGAAGATGAAAGATGCTCAAATCTAGCCTCAGAATTTTGCATTCCACGGCTCAGTTTTAAAGCTAATGTAATATTAGCAGTAATGTATTGTTAATTTGCAGCAGCTGTTTTATCAACTACGTATTGAAAGAAATATATGTACGTGAAAAAACAAAGTAGTTCATTGAAATTTAGATTTTTAGACAACGTGCAAGTAGTATGTATGCAATTTAATTCTATTCACATATTTATATACGTTATTTAGATAATAATTGCAACACTGACTTCAGTTGCTGACTTCAGTAAATCGACTACATAATTTCTTTAATGTCCAAGCAGGCTTTGAAATCTTTCTTCTTCATTTTACATGGAAGAACGTTTCCTAGATCTTTAAGCTGTATGCTTATTTCCAAGTTTATATGAAAGATTTAAATGATAAATTAAGTTGTCTTTATAAGTCATGATTTCCTTACAATGTCCTGACAAAGCTTAAATACAGGTTCTGCAACCGGCTCGTCTCATCAAAACTCGAACCAAAAATGAAACCGGAAGGGAGTCAGAGTTTCTGTCGCCTCCAAAAATATTCTGTTGCACTCCTCTTTCATGATGCAATGCTAAGGATCTTCTCTGATGTTTGTTGCTACTTTCACTGCCATCTATATTGTATCTGTGGTATTTGTTTAACAGGGAGGTTACAGCATGATGTAATCACCCTTATCACCTTTTTTGTTTGTCAGCACTTAGTCTTTAACAACTTAAACAATAATTTAAGTTATTCTGACATGAGTCATGCCTTCCTTATTATTTCCAGGGTTCTTCTTAAGTACAGGATGAATAGACAGACTCCAAACCTGTACCTGGGTTTCTGTTACCTGCTAAATGTTCTTTGGAAGACCTGTTTGGATAATGTAATTATTTAATGCAATGTCTGGAATGTACATGGCATGTGTTCAGGTTATTCAGGAAATAAATGTCATGATGTACAGCTTCAGTTACTTTCAAATTCCTTTTTTTTCTTCACTGACATATTTGGACCAAAACTAAAATGGAATGTGGTAAACTCTCATTCACAAATAGCTGCACGATCAAGATATATAAACAGCTCTACTTTCCCAAACAGCGTGTTAAGTAACCATGGTGTGGCTTGAGGCAAATCCAAGTGTGCCAAGTGAAAATCATGTGTTATTATTCTACAACTACATAAAAAAGTTCTCATTTATTTTTACAAATTTGCCTTTCCAGTATTTTATCGGTAAAGAAAAAACTGTCTATAGACAGTCAATCAAGTTCATTAGGTTGGCAGCACCTGGCACCTGCTACTTACCCTCCTAATTCCTGTGGAAATCAGGGTAAGAGATACATTTTTGTTGTAATTTTTTTGCAGTCAGCAACTGAATTCAGTGTTGCAATTATTGTTACGTTAATGTTGATGTAGAAATATGCAACAACTCAAAATACACAGTATAGTGTTGTGTAAGTTTAAATGTTAAGAGTTCTTGTAAAAAATTAAATTGCCATATTTCCGGGAGCAGACTGTAAATCTGTCATATGTGCATGTAGAAACAAACGAGAGGCAGAGCCATTGTTTATTACTTGTACAAGAAGTAAGATCTTTTAGAACTGTTGTTTGAAATGTTGCTCCACTTGTCAAAAGCTTGTTCAGATAAACAGGTCTGCAGCCATTGCTAATTTGAGCCAAACATTGCTAAGTATCTAAGTATTAGGAGTGTGCTTTTTACACTGTCAATCACAGGTAAGGATTTTTTAAAATAAATTCAAAAGAAACAAACCTGAAACAGAAGTGTACAACACAGAATAAGAAGGAGACTGCTGTAGCATCATAAAGCTTCATCATATTTGTCAGTTAGTTGTCTAACAGCACAGAGCAGCTGAGCAATGCAGGCAGTTTCTTCTTCAGTAAAGCGATTAAACAATTAGTAAAGACTTGACAAATTCAAAACCCCATGGAGGTTATAAAATTAACTAAACATTGTTTTTCAAAGGTGCACTCAAACCCTAGTCTCTTTCTAAAAGATTAATGTTTCTGGCTCTTAAAAGGGAAATCCGTCCAGAAGCAGTTTAACCCTGCATTATATCTAATGGCTGGCAGGGGTTTGGCTCCTCTGGCATGCCGCCGCACAGCTTTTGACCGGAACACGTAAAAGGGAGCACATTATTACTGTTTTATCTTCATTGCACTGGTTGCCTGTTTATTTTAGAGTTCATTTTAAAATTCTTTTACTTGTTTTTAAGTCTTTAATGATAAATTAAGTCTGCTCCATCGTACCTCTCTGAGTAACTCCACCTACACTCCCCTTCCCGCTCGCTCAGATCAGCTGATAAACTGCTGTTGGATGTGCCGAGGACTAAGTTCAGTTGTTGTGTATTTATTTTTTATTTAATTTTACCTAGTTATTTTATACTGTTTCATTATTTGATTCATGATAAACTATGTATGTTATTGTTGCTTTTATCCTATGTACACTTCCCTTGTGTACTGTTGTCTTGTTTTCTTTGTTCAGCACTTTGGGCAGTGCTTGCTGTTTTTAAAGTGCTTTATAAATAAAATTGGCTTGGCTCTGGTTGCAGAGAGACTACAGTTTTATGGCTTCCCTGCTGTGGCCTCTGTAAACAATCACTTGATGAGTTTCCCGCTTTACTCAATAGAAGTTTTTTTTAGATCATGGTTCCAATTCGAGTCAGAAAGAAGAAGGAAAAACAGGGGTCACATTTGGTAACATCTTGTGATTGATCACCACGCCTCACCACACCACCCCCACACTGTTACTGGGAATCTACAGGAAATGCTAGTAAACATGTCGACCATGTCATGGATTACTGACAGACAGGCTGCATTGTGAGAGTGTGCATTGCTCACTCTGAATTGTTGATGTACAGTACAGGAGCTGCAAATTCCAAAATGTGGATTCTTTACATACATCTTTAAACTGGCAACTCAGATCTACACAATTACCATAGTTTGACATAGTGTCTTAAGTTCAAGATTGCCGGTGTTCATGTTTTTTTTTCTTTTGTTCCCTTCTTGTGTTACTCAGTGTTTTTCCATTGTCCTCTGTGCCTCCCTGTCTACATTTGTCTCTACGCAATTCAGTTCAAGTTTATTTATACAGCGCTAAATCAAACAGTCGCCTCAAGGCACAAATTTTCTGGTTTTCCTTGCATGTCTTGGTTTTAACTCCATGTATTTGTGTCATAATCACAGGTCTTTGGTGTTTTTGACTTTGGGATTCTTGTTCAAGATGGAGTTTTGTTTTTGCTATGGATTTTATTACTGTTCTAGTGCTTAAAGTTTTTATTTTGTTGGGTTTTGATTTCTTGTTTTTAATTTACTGAAATTCTAATTTTGATATTTAGCTCTTATTATCTTATTTGAATTCTTTTTCTTAGTCTTCTTGGTGTTTTTTGGTTGTTGGGTCTCTCTGTGTGGAGTTTGCATGTTCTCCCCGTGTCTGCGTGGGTTTCCTCCGGGTACTCCGGTTTCCTCCCACAGTCCAAAGACATGCACTTACTGGGGTTAGGTTAATTGGCTACTCTAAATTGCGCATAGGTGTGAATGGGATAGGCTCCAGTCCCCGCGACCCTGAACAGGATAAGTGGAAGTGAATGGATGGATGGATGGATGGTTTGCTTTACTGTCCTAGTGTTTAATTTTTTGATTTTTGTTTTAGTTTCAGTTCCTCTTCTTGTGTTTTTAGTTCCCTTAGTGTTTCCCTTCTGTTCCTCCCATTGTCTTATTTGTCTGTTAATGCCTATTCCTCTGCTTCTATTGTCTTCTTGACTCTATTTTACTTTGAATGTCAGAATGTCTATTGTGTCTTGGTCTAGTTTTACTTTATCTGTGTCTCCTTTGGCAGTCTCGGGCCCACCCTGATTACACCATTTTCCAGTTGAGTAATTTGTCCACTGTTTTTATATATAGTCCCGTGTTCTCCTTCCTCTTTCCTGATGTTCCGTCTCGTGTAGCCTGCTTTTACTCCACTATATTTTGTACAGTATTTTTTTCTTAAGCTTGGAAAAGATCACCATTACATCATAATTCTCATTCATAAAAGTGGAGCATGAAAAGGAAAGTGAAATAGTTGTAAAATATTGCATTGCTGAGCTAGTAGATATGGTCCAGTTATTTGTGATGTCTGAGTGCCTCCATAGATCAGAGATTTATCCCAAAAGCCAATTAATTTCAGCTTGGACCCGCTGCAGTTCGCCTACCGGCCTGGCATCGGGGTGGATGACGCCATCATCTACCTCCTGCACCGAGCTCTGACCCACCTGGAGAAGCCTGGAAGCACTGTGAGGATCATGTTCTTTGATTTCTCCAGTGCTTTTAACACCATCCAGCCAGGACTTCTGAGAGACAAGCTGGAACTGTCAGGAGTGGACCACCACATCTCCGAGTGGATACTGGACTACCTCACTGACCGCCCACAGTACGTGAGGACACAGGGCTGTGTCTCTGACAGGCTGGTCTGCAGTACGGGGGCCCCACAGGGAACTGTGCTGGCACCGTTCCTCTTCACCCTCTACACTGCAGACTTCTCCATCAACTCCCCACGCTGCCATCTGCAGAAGTTCTCTGACGACTCTGCCATAGTTGGCCTCATCACAGGTGAGGATGACTCAGAGTACAGACAGTGGACTCAGGACTTTGTGGACTGGTGCCAGCGGAACCACCTCCTGATCAACGCCGCTAAAACCAAGGAGCTGGTGGTGGATTTCCGCAGGCGCAGACCCACCACACGGACACCGGTGAACATCCAGGGAGTGGACATTGAGATAGTGGACTCTTATAAGTACCTGGGTGTTCACCTAAACAATAAACTGGACTGGACTCATAACACTGATGCGCTCTACAGGAAGGGTCAGAGCAGACTCTACCTGCTGAGAAGGCTGAGGTCTTTTGGAGTGCAGGGGACACTCCTGAAGACCTTCTATGACTCTGTGGTGGCATCAGCCATCTTCTATGCAGCAGTATGTTGGAGCAGCAGCTTGTCTACAGCTGAGAGGAAGAGGATAGACAAGCTCATCAGGAAAGCCAGCTCTGTCCTAGGATGTCCTCTCGACTCAGTGCAGGTGGTGGGAGACAGAAGGACTCTGACCAAAATAACATCACTGATGGACAAGGTCTCCCATCCCATGCATGAAACTGTTGCTGAGCTGGAGAGCTCCTTCAGTGACAGACTGCTGCATCCTAAATGCACAAAGGAGCGTTACCGTAGATCCTTCCTCCCAGCAGCTGTAAGACTTTATAACCATCACTGCTCCCAACAAAAACCACAATAGCCTACACAATGTAGGATAATATATAATATACTGTAAATAGTCCGGCACATCATGCACATTGTATATAGTGTTATTATTATTAGTAGTATTAAGGTTAATATTGTTTGTTGATTTTATATATATTCTTTTCTTAATAGTGTGAATTATTATATCTTTATTTATATTTATAATAACTGCGGCTGCTGTTACACCCAAATTTCCCCTCTGTGGGACAATAAAGGCTGTTTCTTCTTCTTCTTCTTCTTATTGGTGCAGGACTGATGTAAGCTGCCCCTCCACAACAGTCCCAGTTTCTCATCATACAAGCAAACATCAAACAAAGCTTAACTGAAAAGCTTGGAGCAATAATGAAACCCATTCAGAATCAAAAAACATAAGTAACTAACTACATAAATTCTAAATAAATATATAAGGATCCAAAGCAAAAAGCAATTAAAAATGCTGGAAGAAAACCCAGGAACCCTAAACCATTTACTGATATGACAAATTTTTTTGCTTTTGCTCCTGCGGGGCTTCTTTGCACAACTCCTGCGGTCCCACCGTGGGCAGGTGTCATAGCCAATCTGAATTAGACAAACACGGACACACAAATATTATGGTAAAATGGCTGTACAAATTAGTAATGGTTGCAAAAGGCCATCATGCCTTTCAACAGCAATAAGTCATTTTCAGCATTTACATGTTCTGTCACATTTTTCACTTTATATTTAATTTTTTGTTTAATGATCATATCTTTTAAACAGAACCTGAAAAGGACACATAAAACTTAAGCACTGACCCAGTGAGTGTCACCATTGTGGTTCCCACAATAGTGGCAGAGGTCAGTCAGGTCATCTACAACAAGAGGAAAGTAATTTACTTTTAATAATTATAAACAATGTTTGGGTAAATAATAATGTAACAATAACAGATGAATTTTCTAAACATGTTCAAACTAAAATTGTATCCTTTGCCATATAATTTATATATTTAGGGGTACCTGTATTTTCAAGAAGACAGATTGCAATCTAGTGTCTTATGGTGGCAATGCTTGAAGCTGAGTAATCGAATTGTACTGGAATCAGCCAAAATGCACAGTTATAGAGATTCATAGGAAGTATATGCTAGATGTTCTTACATCATCTTCACTGACATCCAATCACATGGCAGACCTGGTTAGGTAGTTAGGTATGCAGACCTGGTCAAAATGACCTTCTGAAGTTCTAACGTAGCATCAGAATGGAGAAGAACATTGATTCAATTCAATTCAATTTTATTTATATAGCCCAAATCCCAACAAACAGTCGCCTCAAGGTGCTTTGTACTGTGGGCAAAGATGCCACAATAATACAGAGAAAACCCAACAGTCAAAACAACCCCCTGTGAACAAGCACTTGGCGACAGTGGAAAGGAAAAACTCCCTTTAAACAGGAAGAAACCTCCAGCAGAACCAGGCTCAGGGAGGGGCAGTCATCTGCCGCGCCCGGTTGGGCTGAGGGGAGAGAGACAGGACAAAAGACATGCTGTGGAAGAGAGGCAGAGATTAATAACAATTAATGATTAAATGCAGAGTGGAGTATAAACAAAGTAAATAAGGTGAATAAAAAGAAACAGTGCATTATGCGAACCCCCCAGCAGCCTAGGCCTATAGCGGCATAACTAAGGGATGGTTCAGGGTCACCTGATCCAGCCCTAAACTATAAGCTTGATCAAAAAGGAAAGTTTTGGGTGCCCAGGTAGTTCATATATATAAATATATATATATATATATATATATATATATATATATCGCATATATCGCAGTGCGAGCAGCGCAGGTTCGAGTCCTGGCCTGTTGCCAGTTTACCTGCATCTCTTCCCTGTATCTCCCCTGTTTCCTGTCTCTCTCTACTATCAATTAAAAGCTGCTGTGGCCAGAAATGCAAAAAAAAGGAAGGAAAGTTTTAAGCCTAATCTTAAAAATAGAGAGGGTGTCTGTCTCCCAAATCCAAGCTGGGGGCTGGTTCCACTGTAGAGGGGCCTGAAAGCTGAAGGCTCTGCCTCCCATTCTGCAACCACAAGTAAGTCAGCAGTCTGAGAGCGAAGTGTCCTATTGGGGTGATATGGTACTATAAGGTCTTTAAGATGGGGCCTGATTATTTAAGACCTTGTATGTGAGGAGAAGGATTTTAAATTCAATTCCTGAGTTAACAGGGAGCCAATGAAGAGAAGCCAATATGGGAGAAATCTGCTCTCTCTTTCTAGTCCCTGTCAGTACTCTAGCTGCAGCATTTTGGATCAGCTGAAGGCTTTTCAGGGAGCTTTTAGGACAGCCTGATAATAATGAATTACAGTAGTCCAGCCTAGAAGTAATAAATGCATGAATTAGGTTCTCAGCATCACTCTGAGAAAGGATGTTTCTAATTTTAGAAATATTGCGCAAATGCAAAAATACAGTCTTACATATTTGTTAATATGACAAATTTATCCTGGTCAAACATAACTCCAAGATTCCTCACAGTGTTACTGGAGGCCAAGGTAATGCCATCCAGTCAACATCCATTTTGCACACACATAAACTGGGTGTTTATGTGTGTTTATGTTTTTCTGTTGCTGCTTTTGTGCATTTTTTTCAAAATGTTTTCAAATTTTTAAAGTTAAAAATAAAAAAAATAGTTCAAACATTAAATCATTCTTGTGTGGACCAAAGTATAATACAAATTACCAAACAGATGATTATTCTTCACCAAAATGACAAAAAATCACCTGCTTAAGAGGCCTGGGGCAAACCAAAGTGACAGAGTAGGGGAGTCTGGTCAAGGTATTTCTAATATGTGTAACTGATACTGAGTTATTTATAGGAATTTGTACACATATTTGTAAAAGTGTGTTCTGTGCGTTATATTTGGTGTGGTTTGGAGAACAACATGTGAAAAATAAGGTTGGAATTTTAAAGGACACTGAAAAAAATGTATTCTGCCTGCTGTGATTGTGATAGTTGCTACCAGGAGTGTTCTTTCTTGGGGGGGGGGGGGGGGGGGGGGCACTTCACTGTGGTATAAAAACTATTGTAGATCAATACATTTATTGTAGAAAACCCCAGTTCTGATATATTTCAGCTACCTAGTAAGCATTTCCAGAACTATCCTAAGTCTACATGATCCATGTAGCAATCTTGCATTCTGGTATCTTTTGAATCAACTCTTACTCATTGAGGGCTTTGATGTGGTTTATGGTTTATTGATAGCTGATTGGTCAATGCTTGCCCATGTTAGATGGTGATAGATGAGTTATCCAGTCATCTGCCCAGCCCTTTCCAAAGAGTTCACACAGGTACTTGAAAGTTTAGGATTCCTATAGAATTTTCTATATTTCTCCCTAAATGCCCTCAAACATAATCAAATGTTAAAAGTAGAAAAAGAGAACCAAAAAATGAAAACAAAAATATTAGATGTTTTATTTTTTTTAACATAGAAAACTGATCCAAATTTACATGTTATATTTGATGCTCATAAAGTTGAGCAGGTTACAGAACCATCTCTGAAGAGTTGAAGAACTCCGCCAAACCATAGTCAGGCAAACTGTATACATCTGAAGAAAATTCAAAAGCACTGTCACTATCCTGAGTAGAAAATGAATAAAGAACTACATGAAACTGATGGTAAAATCATGAAGTCAAAGCCTAAATAACATTTCTGTAAAATCATGATTTGCGCTTTTGGTCTCAAATGCTTGTGTAAAAAAGAGACTTTCAATACACTTCAGTACACCATTACATCACAGTACATGAGACACAGTCCACACTAAGGGAAATGAAACAGTCATGTTGCTGAATTAGCATATGAGAGCCCGGTTGATCTCATGTTTTGACTTTCTAAGTCCAGTAAGTGACAACTGTCATTTTAAGGTCTGTTGTTGCAGCTCTTATGAGTTATTACCCTACAGAAACCACTGTTCTGTATTTCTCACAGCAACACACGGTCACATTATTACCAGTTAGCAATATAAACCTTAGGCTACAGTCGCACACATCAACACAAATCCATATTTGCTCAGCTTTAACATCACTCTGGGTTCTTGGCTAGCTTTGCGTTACCATGCTGTCTGTGCAGATGCTTGCGAAGCGCCAAAGTTGTGTTAGCCATGTAGTTGTTTCTGTCCTGGAGGCAGTTTGCAGTTTACTCCTGTTGATGGAACCCATGTTGTGGCTACACATAACAGACAACTTAGCAAAGAACCAATTTTAAATTGTGTCTTTAGGGACTTTAATACTAGCAGCCTGTTGCAAAAATGCAAAATTCATTACCATTTCTCAAGTTGAATCTACCAAAAATGCCAAAGATAACATAGTATGACAGGTATAAAATAGTACTTTTGCAAAAGGGTGATTCTGAGAGCACTACTAGTCAAAACTTTAAAACAAAACAAAAAAAAAACCTTTATTTTACCAGGTAAAATGTTGGAGAACTAGTTCTCATTTACAAACATGACCTGACATCGTGTCCAGAAAAATTTGAGGTACCTGGACAAGTGGAGGACAAAAGAAGAAGGGACAGGGCAAAAAATCTAAGGTGCCGTTTACACGAGACCGTTTTCATTTTGAAACGGTGTCGTTTTGATGCGTTTCGGCCTTGCGTTTACACAACAACGGTGTCGTTTTGATGCGTTTCGCCCTTCTGTTTACATGACAACAGAGTGAAAACGATGTGTTTTAGGTGCCGTTTACACGAAGCCGTTTTCACTGGAAACGGTGTCGTTTTGATGCGTTTCAGCCTTTCGTTTACACGATGGCGTTTCAGAAACGATCCGCGTTTACACGAGGACATGTGAAACGATGAAAACGATGTAGTTCCCATGCCAGGCCACAAGTTGGCGTTGGTTTTCTCTTTGCAGTTTGTTTACGCAAGACGCGCATGCGTGGAGTGACACAGTAGGTAGTGCGGCAAATTGTTCATTACTTACAAAACGGCCAATGTGAGAGGTTTTGTGTGGACCGATGATGAGGTTGGATCGCTGCTGCACACAATGCTGAATTACAAAACGGTAAAAACACAGGAAAAGCATAAGAAGCACTCGTGAATCCGCGAGTACTGTTTATCAGTTTGCGCGTGCGCGAAAAACTGGCCGTCGCAACCATAGTGCGCATGTGCGACTCGAGCGTTTTCAAATCACCCCGGTTTCAAGTGTTTACACGAAAACGCAAGCCGGTGCGTTTCTGAAACGCTCCACTCTGGACCCCGTTTCTGAGGTGCCGTTTACACGAGACCGTTTTCATTTTGAAACGGTGTCGTTTTGATGCGTTTCGGCCTTGCGTTTACACGACAACGGTGTCGTTTTGATGCGTTTCGCCCTTCTGTTTACACGACAACAGAGTGAAAACGATGTGTTTCAGAAACGGGGTCCAGAGTGGAGCGTTTCAGAAACGCACCGGCTTGCGTTTTCGTGTAAACACTTGAAACCGGGGTGATTTGAAAACGCTCGACTCGCACATGCGCACTATGGTTGCGACGGCCAGTTTTTCGCGCACGCGCAAACTGATAAACAGTACTCGCGGATTCACGAGTGCTTCTTATGCTTTTCCTGTGTTTTTACCGTTTTGTAATTCAGCGTTGTGTGCAGCAGCGATCCACCCTCATCATCGGTCCACACAAAACCTCTCACATTGGCCGTTTTGTAAGTAATGAACAATTTGCCGCACTACCTACTGTGTCACTCCACGCATGCGCGTCTTGCGTAAACAAACTGCAAAGAGAAAACCAACGCCAACTTGTGGCCTGGCATGGGAACTACATCGTTTTCATCGTTTCACATGTCCTCGTGTAAACGCGGATCGTTTCTGAAACGCCATCGTGTAAACGAAAGGCTGAAACGCATCAAAACGACACCGTTTCCAGTGAAAACGGCTTCGTGTAAACGGCACCTAAAACAGATGAACAGTATGTCCCTACATTAACTGCTCCAATGCCATCAGTGCCCCCCCAAGCCTTTTTTTCCACTGCAGCCCTGGCAAGATGAAGTCATACGCCACAGTATGAAAGTCACAAATATGGCTTAAAATTTTAAGTCAGATCTTCACCATTGCTTTAATGTTAGACGCAAAGCCAAAATTTTTAAAAAGTGGGCAGAAATTCTGTCTGGAGCTGGAATTACAGCATCACCGTATTATTTTGTAAGACCATGATGATTTTTGTGGGATCAATGATTAATTTCATTCCTTTATAGTTTCATTTCTTGCCATTAAAAGGAACTGCACCAAATGACAGTCCTGCATTAGTTTCAGGATCCACCACACTTTTCATGATTATGGTTTCCAAGAAGTAGGTAGTCTTTAAATATTTGGACAATAATAAGATCTTTTGTGTCTTTGCACCACTACAGCAAATTTTAATTAAAACAAGAGTGGTAAAATATGCCCATCACACTTTAATCCTGATCTCTGTATAATGTCTTGATATGGAAAATAATCATACAAGGTATTATCTAAATCCTTCAAACCATTCGCTAGATGTGAAGTGGGCATGAAGAAATCTAACAAAAACAATAGATTTAACCATATGACCTTGACCCCAGTGACCCCATACACAATCCTAACCTTGCTTTAGTCATAAAGTGTAGGCCGAATGGCCCCATTTTCAGAGATTCATAAAATAACTGGCCAACTGACTGAAAGGCAGTTTCATGGACAGGTGGGGTCTGTTTCCTTATTATTCCATGACAAATTAAGCACATAAAAGATCTGAGTTGATTTCAAGTGTTGAGCACTTGATAGCTTTTCATTTGAACACTCAATATGAAGTCTAAAGACATGCTGATGCAAGTTAGTACACTATCATTAGGTGTAAAAATTGATAGCGACTTTAAAATGGATTCCCAGGTCAGGGCAGTGGTTAAGTCCTGTTTTTACCATCTTAGGTAACTGGCAAAGATTAAACCGATCCTTTCAAAACCACATTTTGAAACAGTGATCCATGCCTTCATTACATCTCGGCTTGACTACTGTAATGCTCTTTACCTTGGAATTAGTCACTCCTCCTTTAAGCGCCTTCAGCTCGTCCAGAATGCTGCTGCGCGGCTTCTGATGGGGGCCAGAAGGAGAGAGCATATCACTCCTATTCTGGCTTCACTACACTGGTTGCCAGTACATTTTAGAGTTCATTTTAAGATTCTCTTATTTGTTTTTAAATGTTTACATGGTCTTGCCCCATCTTATCTCTGTGAGCTATTAAACCCATATCTCCCAGCTCGTTGCCTCAGGTCGGCTGATCACCTGCTCCTAGAGGTACCAAGGTCGAAGTTGAAGCTCAGGGGTGACAGAGCTTTTAGTGTTGCTGCTCCTAAACTATGGAACAACTTGCCGTTGCATATTAGGAGCGCTCCTTTATTGGTGACTTTTAAAACTGCTCTTAAGACACATTTTTATTCCCTGGCTTTTAATACATGCTGAGACTCCTTTTAATTCCTATTATTTGTTTTATTGTGTTGGTGCTTATTGTCGTTGTTGTCATTGTTATGTGTATTAGTTTATTTGACTTCTATCTGTACAGCACTTTGTTGCAATTGCTGTTGTTTTAAAGTGCTTTATAAATAAAGTAGTAGTAGTAGTAGTAGTAGTAGTGAAAAACTCACACTGATCAGAGAGATAATTTGTTACCTTCATTAAAATAAAGTATAGCTAAATAAATAATTTAGCCCAAAACACTGAGACAGTGCTTCACAGTGCAGGATAATGACCCAAAGCATACTGCAAAGCGACTCATGAGCATCTCAGGACAGGCAACATAGTATTTGATAATGTCCATGGGTTCTACTCTTCAGGCAGTCAATAACTGCAAAAGATTTTCATCTAAATATTAAAAATACACCCTAATACTTTAGAGCATCTGAAAATGTATAAAGTGGCTATAATTCCCAGACAGATAATACTTAAGTAAAATCCCTTGAATTAAAGCTGAAAGTCTGCACTTCAATTGTGTGACTCATTGAGCACCACTTTAAATCAAAGGTTAAAATACAAAAAAAAGAAGAAGTGCCATTGTTGGTCTTATGGGTCTGACTGTAAAGTATCTACAAAAGAGGAATTTAAATCAATCTGTTTTATTAATCCACACATTTCGTTCATTCAACAGACAATAAGATATTCAGAGAAAACAAGAAAATTAAGTACAACAGAATTCCAACAAGTTAACAAAACGCATTTTTGAACAGAACGTTATCTCAAACTTGTGAAGTAAGCAGAAGAGAAGAAAGCAGGACACACACATTTGGGCACCAACTCCATCTGTGTCACATGACCTGCAAGTAAAATACACTCATTTCATATGAACTTATCAGCAGGCTGGGTTTAAAAAAAACAAACAAAACAAAACAAAGGCAGTGCATGCATGTGCGCATGCAGGGTGAAAGGGTGGAAGGGCACATTAGACTTGATTACATCCACATACACACATACATGTCCAGCAGGACGGGCTACCAGCTGTAGCACGTGCAGCACTAAGACAGAAAATGATTTCATTTAATGACAAACACTGAAAATCCAAAAACAAAAACACTAAAGGGCAGTTGTGAGGGAGTGAGTGTTGCGTGCTGGCTGTGGTAAACTTGAGGTCTGTACACATTTGTGTGATGCTTGAAGAGCACATTCTCTGGAGTGCAGCAGATGGTCTCAGCAGTCCCCGCCCATCCGCTTAAGGCAGTTAGAAAGGGAGTGGTAATTTCACCTTTATTTACACAACAGGTGTTCATATTGTTCAAAGGGGCAGCTGCGGTGGTGTGGAAAGATATAGGAAGCAAATAACAAACAAATAAACAAAAACAAACAAAAAAAATCAGCCCATATGGGAAATGCAAATAATCAGAAGTTGCCTTCCAGCGTCAACAAAATTATTGTTGCTTTAAATAACACAGGTATTACATTCACTTCAACTAGCAGTTAAGGCAAATAGTCTTCCCGAACAAGCCTCTGAAACACTTTAGTGGTTTACAGCTGTCCAGAGAGAACTGTAAACCACTGTAAACTATTATATTCAATGCTTCCATCAATAAATTATATTATTAATAAAATAATAACAGTAACCACTGTGAGGGGGGGAAAAAAAGAGAAGAACAAAACACATCTGCAATAAAAGTAGGAAACAGTCACATCTTTCATTCTCATTTGTAGCTTTCAAATAAACCAAAAAGTGGTCTGAATGGTTTCCCTCCTCCCCACAGATGCGAAAAAATAATCCAACGTAAGGAAGTCCCGTTTGATTTCACTTCTTCTTCAGTCACGTCACATCAACACATTAGCAAGAAGAATTAAGGACATGGAACTGTTTCATCAGTGCAAGCTTACAACTATAACCTCCATGAGACAATATTTTAGACTTTTACAACTTGATTCTGCATCACAGCTTAGCAGTGAATTCATGAAAGCGCTTTTAAAATATATATAATAAATACATCAAACAGATCAATATAATTTAATCCAGGCATGGAAACGCCTGCTTCAATCTTTGGGATGCACAACAGAAGAAAAGAAAAAAAAAAAAAATCATAAAAAGAGAAATAAAAGGAATGTTTACCATCCCCAATGAGGATTTTCCTGGATTCACTGTAACAATGTCTCCATTTTCACTGCTGTCTGAGAAGCATTCAGGGTTGACGGTTACAGGTTAGTGTTAAGAGTGAGAAATTCTTTGTGGCTTCATTGTGTGTCCAGTCACACACATGCACATGCACACATGTGTATGTTGTCTAACTGAGTAGCTCCAGGTATGTGACAGGCACTTTTCCTTTCTGGTTTCCTTTCTCTCCAATCAGCCAGTCGGAGTCCATTCCAGGCACTGTGTAAACTGTGATTAGCTGTAACACAGAAGTCAAAATGGACAGATCTGACTGTACTGGCCAATATTCACCATTTAATAGGTTAATATCTATACAGGTGCTTGTCATAAAATTTGAATATCATGAAAAAGTTGACTTATTTCAGTAATTACATTCAAAAAATGAAACTTGTATATATATTCATTCATTACACACAGACTCAGGGCTTTCAAATTGTATTGGAGTAGCAGGGGGGCATGCCAAAGGAGCAGGCACCTTATGACCGAGACCGAAGCCATGACAGCAGCAGACAATATGAATAGTTACAAGGCAGTTACATGGCAGTCACATGGCAGTCGTGAACCAATAAAATGGCTCAGATTGAAAGAACATAAATGTTGCAACATGCGTCCACATGGCGCTGGAAATGGAGACGGCGGACGGCACAAAAATTTTTTTTTAGGAAAATTAAAAACTAGACTTGCAGAGTGGTGGAGTAGGTGGAAAATGCGCCTGCCGCTGGCATAATTTGAAAGCCCTGAGAGTGATATATTTCAAATATTTGTTTCTTTTAATTTTTATGATTATAACTGACAACTAATGAAAACCCCAAATTCAGTATCTCAGAAAATGGAGAAAAGT
This sequence comes from Archocentrus centrarchus, assembly GCF_007364275.1. Classification (NCBI taxonomy): domain Eukaryota; kingdom Metazoa; phylum Chordata; class Actinopteri; order Cichliformes; family Cichlidae; genus Archocentrus; species Archocentrus centrarchus. Next base: position 1,585,936 of record NW_022060257.1, read on the forward strand.
TCAATATTGAAGACACCTGGTGCAACACTCTAATCAGCTAATTAACTCCAAACACCTGCAAATGCCTTTAAATGGTCTCTCAGTCTAGTTCTGTAGGCTACACAATCATGGGGAAGACTGCTGACTTGGCAGTTGTCCAAAAGATGGCCATTGACACCTTGCACAAGGAGAGCAAGACACAAAAGGTCATTGCTAAAGAGGCTGGCTGTTCACAGAGCTCTGTGTCCAAGCACATTAATAAAGAGGCGAAGGGAAGGAAAAGATGTGGTAGAAAAAAGTGTACAAGCAATAGGGATAACCGCACCCTGGAGAGGATTGTAAAACAAAACCCATTCAAAAATGTGGGGGAGATTCACAAAGAGTGGACTGCAGCTGGAGTCAGTGCTTCAAGAACCACCACGCACAGACGTATGCAGACATGGGTTTCAGCTGTCGCATTCCTTGTGTCAAGTCACGCTTGAACAAGAGACGGCGTCAGAAGCGTCTCGCCGGGACTAAAGACAAAAAGGACTGGACTGCTGCTGAGTGCTCCAAAGTTATGTTCTCTGATCAAAGTACATTTTGTATTTCCTTTGGATATCAAGGTCCCAGAGTCTGGAGGAAGAGAGGAGAGGCACAGAATCCACATTACTTGAGGTCCAGTGTAAAGTTTCCACAGTCAGTGATGGTTTGGGGTGCCATGTCTTCTGCTGGTGTTGGTCCACTGTGTTTTCTGAGGTCCAAGGTCAACGCAGCCGTCTACCAGGCCGTTTTACAGCACTTCATGCTTCCTGCTGCTGACCAACTTTATGAAGATGCAGATTTCATTTTCCAGCAGGACGTGGCATCTGCACACAGCACCAAAGCTACCAGTACCTGGTTTAAGGACCATGGTATCCCTGTTCTTAACTGGCCAGCAAACTCGCCTGACTTTAACCTCATAGAAAATCTATGGACTATTGTGAAGAGGAAGCTGTGATACGCCAGACCCAACATTTCAGAAGAGCTGAAGGCCACTATCAGAGCAACCTGGGCTCTCATAACACCTGAGCAGTGCCACAGACTGATTGACTCCATGCCACACTGCATTACTGCAGTAATCCAGGGAAAAGGAGCCCCAACTAAGTACTGAATGCTGTACATGCTCATAGTTTTCATGTTCATACTTTCAGTTGGCCAACTAAAAATCCTTCTTTTGTATTGTCTTAAGTAATATTCTAACTTTCTGAGATACTGAATTGGGGTTTTCATTAGTTGTCAGTTTTAATATCAAAATTAAAAGAAATAAACATTTGAAATATATCAGTCTGTGTGTAATGAATGAATATAATATACAAGTTTCACTTTTTGAGTGGAATTACTGAAATAAATCAACTTTTTCATGAATTCTAATTTTATGACCAGCACCTGCATGTTGCACACTATGCACATGCAGAAAAAAGGAAAAGATTAGGCTAATTAATAAACAGTATCATCGTGTAGTTTGTTACGCAGACAGAGTTTACGTCATTCTGTCTGCAGCACATGTAACAGAGTGGCATCACGGAGCATTGGACAATCCCCATGTTTGTATTTTAAAAGTTCAGTTGCTGCTAAAACAATCTAGCCTAGGCCCTTCCAGTGTTGAGCTGGCTCACTGTTCAGACATTTCAGTCCTCAAAATAATTTAGCTGATTCCCCAAGAAGGCTCTTATTCAGATGTTACACATGAACCCTAACGCCACTGTCTTTAACTGCAACTTGTCATGATAGTCCTCCCCCTCTGCCACGAGTCAATAAGAAGGACTGTTGTCTTCTCCATGCACAGCACAGGATGTTGGAGTTGGAGTTCATCTGTAGGATGAGCTGATTATAATGTTCAAATATTTTTTAACACAGTGTGAGGCAAATAAAAAAAAATTCCAAATATTTTCTTAACCACTTATCAAATTCAGGGATGTAGGAGGGCTGCGGCTGGTTAGCGTGTGGGAGGAAGCTGTCGTACCCAAAGAAAACCCACACAGGCACGGGGGGAAACATTTTGCCATTTTTTTTTCAGCAACAGCCATTCATTCAGTTTTTTTTTTTTTTTTTTTTATACTCTTTATTTAACATTTTTCATTACAATAAAACATACAACACACACTGAACTTGGGGCACTGATTCTTAGTTAAGTATATATATACATTACAAGATATTACACCTAGTTATGCTTCCTTGCTCTTGTATGTTAACCATTTAGACCAACGTTTATTGTAAGAATGTCCTTTCATACGTAAAAGAAATGTCAGTTTTTCCATAGAATGAATCTCCTCCACGACGTCCCTCCAGTGGTCCAGCTGGGGGGGGAGTGTCTTTAGCCAAGATCGTGTAATTGCTTTTTTGCTAGCAATTGATAGAATTTTAAAAGGTACTCATCCTCTTTTTGAAACAATTCTCCAGATATCAGCCCCAACAGAAAAATTCTAGGATCTTTGGGGATGACATACCCCAAAATTATCCCAGTAGTCTGACAGATTCCATCCCAGTAAGCTGCCAACTTTGGGCAGGACCAAAATACATGAGAATGATTGGCGTTCCGATATCCACATTGTCTCCAACATTGCTGTTCTTCCCCTCTATATCTACTAGTAATTTGCGGTGTAATAAAGTATCTAATTAAACACTTCCATCCAAATTCCCTCCATCTTTTAGAACTGGTAGACGTCTGTTGTGCCACACACATAGAAAGCCAAGCATCCTCTGTAATTTTTACTCCCAATTCCCTTTCCCATTTAGACTTAATATTCAAGGTGTTATTTCCATTATGTTTCTGCAACCCCTTATATAGTTTGGAAACAGTTTTGCATGGGAGGTGCGTATAAGCATTTGCAAAAATGTTCACAATAGTATTACCTTCTGGAGGAACACCTTTTTTAATTTTTGAATTGTAAAAGTGCCTGACCTGGAAATATTTAAATAAATCTCTATTCTCAAGGTTGTAATCCCTTTTCAGTTGCTCAAATGTTTTAAAAGTGTTACCTTCTACAAACTGGCACAAAGCCACAAGCCCTCTATCTTTCCAATCTAAAAAAGAAGAATCTAATTCTCCTGGTCGGAAATTTGAGTTACAGGAGGGCCACATCAGAAGTCCAGTGACATCTGCCAATCTGTACCTATCAACCACTTCTTTCCAGATTAACAACGTATCTTCAACTATACCATTCCCATTTTTGTCTGTAACTATTTTACCTCCCAGACGTGTCTGAGGTTGGGCCCCACCCTGGCTAAGTTCAATCTGTTTCCATCTAGTCTCCATTTCCAAGGAGCACCAGCAGACCATGAATCTCATCTGAGATGCGTAATAGTATTCTCTCAAATTTGGAAGAGCCAGACCCCCCTGGTCCCTATTAATTTGGAGTGTTTTAAATTTTACTCTTGGTCTGGTCCCGGACCAAATAAATCTGGAGATCAATCTGTCCCAGGCATGAAACTGTGCGCTAGATATTCTAGTAGGCAATGACATGAAAAGATATAAAAATCGAGGAAGTAGATTCATCCTCACTATTTCCATTCTAGCTGTGAAGTCCAACAATAACCTTGCCCAGGCTGTCAAATCTTTTTGTATGTTTTCAGTAAGATTATCAAAGTTCAAACTAAATAACTCATCCAAGTCTCGAGAAATGAATACTCCTAAATATTTTAGCTTTTTGGCATCCCACCTAAGTCCATATGTCTTTCTTATAAATTTACTAGGTGAGTAGTTAATTGTCAGAACCTGTGTTTTTGTGATGTTTAGACTGTAGCCCGACAGTTGACCAAACTCAGTTAATGCTGACATAACTCTGGGGAGCGTTGTATCTGGATTTTGGAGGTATGTGATTACATCATCTGCAAAGAGGGCAATCTTGTGTTCTATATTTGCAAAACTAACTCCCTTTATCCCATCATCCTCTCTAATGGCCTGTGCCAAGGGTTCAATGAATATTGCAAAAAGCGATGGGCTTAGACAACATCCCTGACGGGTTCCTCTGTGTAGTTGGAAGCTGTTTGTTAGGTGCCCATTGATTTTTACCCTGGCCCGTGGTTCATCATAAAGTGATCGCAAGCACCTAATAAACTGGTTATTAAAGCCCAGGCGCTCTAGTACCTTATATAAAAAAGTCCAGTTGACCCTATCAAAGGCTTTTTCTGCATCTAAACTAATTAATGCGGCACTGAGGCCCTGCTTTTTAGCTTGGTCTAATATATGCAATGTTCGTCTTATGCTGTCATGGGTTTGTCGGCCTTTGATGAATCCCGTCTGGTCTTCATGTATTAGGTCTAACAAATAATACTCCATTCTCCGAGAAATTATTGATGTAAAAATTTTATAGTCGACATTCAGAATTGAGATTGGGCGATATGATTCGCAGTATTCAACATTTTTCCCTTCTTTAGGGAGGACCGATATTACAGCCTCTCTCCAAGATGGTGGGATCTCAGCTCTGCTCAATGTCCAGTTCAAAGATTCAAGCAGGACAGGAGATAGCTCCTTCCTGAACGTCTTGTACCATTCATTTGGGAACCCATCGCTACCTGGGCACTTATTACTTTTCAAATGTCCAATAACTGTATCTAATTCTTCCTGTGTGATGGGGGCAGTTAGAGTTTTGTTTTGGGTTAGACCTAGTGAAGGTAGATCCAAAGATGCCAAATAATTATCAATATCAGTTATGTTAACTGATCTTGGGGCAGAATATAGCGTTTTAAAATAATTTTCAAAGGTCTTATGTATTTTATCCATGTCATAGGTTAAATTACCATCAGAGGGTTCTCTAATTTTGGTAATCGAATGCTTCAAATGGTGTTTACGAAGTTGTCTGGCTAAGATCCGGGTAGCTTTTGGGCCTGATTCGTAGAATGTTTGTTTGCAGAATCTTAATTTTTCCTCAAGTTCCTCGAATATCATATCGTTTATTTTGTTTTTAGTTTTTGTTATTTGTTCTAAAAATTCTCCATTGTTAGTCATTTGCTGTTTTAGTTCTAAGTTCCTCAGAGTTTTTTCCAGTTCATCGTATTTTAACCTCTTTATTTTTTTGAGGTAAGCAGTTCTAGAAATTAGTCTCCCTCTCATTACTGCCTTGACCGTGTCCCAAACTAAGGTGGGATTTACCTGCCCATTATTATTGTCTTTTACACATTCCGTTATTTCTTTTCTAATCTCCTTTGTTGTGGATTCATTATTAAGAATACCTATATTTAAGCGCCATAATGTTGTTTTAGGCCTACTAGTCAGACAGATGGACAAATAGATAATATTGTGGTCTGAAATATCAGATGTTCCAATTAAGCATTCCTTCACTTTAGATCTATCAATGGTGTTCATCAGAAACAGGTCAATCCTGGAGTGGACTTTGTGGGTAGAAGAGAAATGGGTAAATTCTCTTTCTTTAATATGGAGACCCCTCCAGACATCAAACAGGCCCATCTCCCTGATCAGGATATTTAGGTCTTTTGACCTACCAGTTTTTTGTTTCTTATGGCTTGTCGTATCTAGAGCAAAATTAGGGATTGTGTTCCAGTCTCCAGCACAAATAAGAACTCCTTCGCTAAGTGAGATAATGATGTCAAAGAACGTTTTTAAGAAAGTCCTGTCGCTCTCTGGCGGTACATATACATTAACTATCGTGACCACAACATTATCAATTCTCCCCTTTATAATAACAAATCTGCCCTCTTTATCTCCCTTCTCAGATATCAATTCAAAGTTCAGTGAATTAGAAATCAGGGTGATTACCCCCCTCTTTCTACTGTTTCTACAAGAGCTATAAAACGTGTTTAAGTAACCAAGTGACTTAAATTTGTCATGTTCTTGTTTAGACATATGTGTCTCTTGTAAAAGAGCAATTTGTATCCCATCTTTCTTCAATTTGGCTAAGACCCTTTTTCTTTTCACTGGACTATTCAAACCGTTTACATTCAAGGAAGCAATTTTTAAATTATATGACAGTATTGTACATAAATACCTTGACTGATTTGGCCCCTGAATCCAAAACACGAACAGTAACAAAACAAAACAGTAACAAACTGACTTCCAAGGTGAGGAGAAGCTCCTTCTTCTCGCTCTTGACCCCGTTGGCAAGTCGAGGGTTAAACCTCTCAAACTGAGAGGGCCCAAAAAGGACGGTAGAAGCGCCTTTGGGAAAAAACACGTCCATCCTATTAGTCCAACGTAGAAAAAAGATAAACAGTGACCTCTCCCACGAAGTAGTAAATCAGAGCCTAGTCAAAATAATACTGCATTATGTCATGTTGTTCTGCCTATTTTCATTCGATCATGCTCCGCTGGAAATCCTGTAGTTTGTTCTTGGCTCTCAGCGCCACCGCAGCGCCGCTGTTATCCACCGGCTGCCAGCCCAGCAGCTCCCGAAGCTTCCACTCCGCTCTGGAAACACCGTCAGCTATCGCCGGTTCCTCCGCCTGGATTCCGCGTCTCTTCAGCTCGTTGTAGGCTTCCCGGGCGCTGGAATATGTGCGAGTTCCTGATTCCCAGTGGATCCTTATGTTGGTAAACGGTGTTTGAAAGCGGATGCCTTTCACTTTGAGCGCTTTCTTGATAGAGTTATATTCTCTGCGCTTCTTCACTATCTCGGGTGCATAATCGTGGTCGAAGTGAATAATTGAAGAGCCCACCTGGATCTTGCCTTTTTTCCACACTTCTCTTAAGATCTTTTCCTTTGTGGAAAATTCCAGAAAGTTGACAATAATAGCCCTCGGTGGTGATTCGGGTGGGGGTTTACTTGTCAGAGTGCGATGTGCGCGCTGTATTTTCAAGTCCAGGTCCTCCGGTAGTTGTAGCTGGCTTCTCAAAAGCGTTTCGATATACTGTGTAGTGGAGTTCCCCTCCTGACCTTCTGGCACCCCAAATACACGAACGTTGCTTCTTCTGGAACGGGACTCTAAATCAAGCACTTTAAGCTGTGTTTTCCTCTGTTGTTCGATGCAGAAGCACAGCGCCTCCGTTGCCTCCTTTGCCCAGGTCTCTACTTGATGAACGCGGGCCTCCGCCTCATCAACACGCTCTGCCAGGCCCTGTACTTCAGTGGCGATATTGTCCAGCTTACCGTTGATCTCATGTCCCAGATGGTCGATATTTTGTTGTAGCTTTGCATTATCCCCCTTTAAGGCAGTCTTCAAATCGTCGATAGCCTTAAGAATTCCTTCCGAGTCCATGTTCGTTCCAGTGCTTTCAGCGTCTGAGCTAGCCACGTTGTCGTTAGCTTGTTTCAGGCACATGGTAGCCTTAGCTACTAGGGCACTTTTATCCTGAGCTTTAGGCATTTTTGTCGATTTTTTATGGCTCGACATGTTTCCCCTCCCGTTCATAAATTATTTTATCGAAACCGTGAGCGGATTAACGAGTTTTGAACGGAATATTTTGAAGTTAAGGTGGGAGAGAGGCTCTAACGCACCCGTCTACTCCATTTGCTCCGGAAGTTCCATTCAGTTTTACTTAGTGACTCTTTGAACTAGTTTTCATAGTTCCTGTCACACCAGTGCCGGATTCAATTCCCAGCTCCCTTCATATGCACAAGGGGCTTAACTCCTAATTGCATCCAGAAATGAAGGCTCTCACCCTATGACAGCTGGGATAGGCTCCAGCGCCCCCCGCAACCCTGAATAGGATAAGCGGAAGCGAATGGATTGATGGATGGATGGAATTCCAGAGTTGTCTTGAGGACAGTGAGCCACTTACTTCTGCTCATGATGCTCTCCTGTGTATTTTTTATATATTTACTCCAAGACCTAAAACACAGGATATCTAAGGCTTTTTCTCTAGTTTGTGCCTCCTCGTCTCCTCTGTCCTCCACCTGATACCCAGATCTTTGCATATCATGATGAATGTCAAGTGGGTTCTTCTTCTTGTCTTGCTGTTGTTAAGGTTAATGTTAATGTGGTGTACAGTGAACACAGGCTAGGTTTTGGGGGCAGCAGGCAGTGTTCCAGGTTGACAGTGAAACAATAAATACTGTACAGTGAGTGGAAATCCTCCCAAAATTTTCAAAATACAAAGCACAGCAATGTTCTCTAATATTTGAACTTCTTGTGTAAAAAATATTTTACTGCAAAACTGATTAAATCAACAGAGATTGTGATATATCCCATAAATTAAAAAACTGTTAAATTATGCCAAGCTGAAAGGGAGATGCTACACCTGAACTCATGTAATTTCCCAATTACATGAGTTGCTGTGAGAGTGCTGAAGGAGATTTACAGAGATGGTCAGAAGGAGCTGCACTGTGTCTTTGAATAGAAAAGCATGTGATAAGGTGCCAAGAGAGGAACTGTAGTCCTGTATGAGGAAGTCAGGAGTGGCACAGAAGTATGTGAGGTGCTTAAAGTTCCAGTCTTTCTGGGTAGATCAAAAATGAACTTTTAAAACTGATGAGGAAGCAGAAAATTAGGGTAATTTCTTTCCTTTAGAAATAAGCAGTGACTGTCTTGTAGCAGTAGGTTGCAGATTGTACGGTACACACTTTTAGTTGTCCCTGAATATGTAGATGTAATGCAGATAAATGCAGCTGCCAATAACCTTAAGCCCCTACTCACTGTAGCCTCTACAAGAAGGCAGGGTGGCCATTACTTACCAATGAATCATGTGTGTGTTTTATTTCCAAAGCCAGTCTTAATCAACTACCGTGTTATTTATCATCATTTTTAAGACTTAAAAGACAAAAGTAATATAGATTACATAAACTGTTCAAAAGAATTAATTACCTTTGACATTTCACTTATGAATAATTGGAAGAAACTGCAGTCATTCATCCTAGAACAGTTCAAGCTTCGGTTGGGTGATATTTTATATAATGGATGCTTCTGCTTTTGAATGTTGTGATGTTACTGTGGAATGTTGATTTTTATTTTATGTTTTGTTTTTTTTTTTATAACTTTCCATGTGTGGGGGAATGTATGTGCATATATGTGTACAGTACCAGTCAAAATTTTGGACAAAGGGAAGTGTGTCCAAACTTTTGACTGGTACTGTATGTGGATTTGAACGTATATACTTATATATAAGTATATATATATTTTAACATACAGTTTCATGCCTCATACAGTGGTATGCAAATTTTGGGCACCCCTGATAATTTTGATGATTTTCCTTTAGAAATCATTGGTTGTTCGAATCAGTAATTTCAGTTAAATATATCATATAGCAGACGAACACAGTGATATTTGAGAAGTGAAATGAAGTTTATAGGATTTACAGAAAGTGTGCAATAAGTATTCAAACAAAATTAGGCAGGTGCATAAGTTTGGGTACTCTTGTTGTTTTATTGATTTGAATACCATTAGCACTAATTATTGGAACACAAAATTTGTTTTGTAAGCTCATTGACCTTTGACCTACATACACAGGTGAATCCAATTATGAGAAAGGGTTAAGGTGGCCAGTTGCAATTGTTTCTCCTTTTTGCATCTTCTTTGAAGAGTGGCAACATGGGAGCCCCAAAACAACTCTCAAATGAGCTGAAAACAAAGATCGTTCAACATCATAGTTTAGGGGAAGGATCCAAAAAAGCTCTCTCAGCTGTCAGTTTCCACTGTGAGGAACATAGTGAGGAAATGGAAGACCACAGGAACAGTTCTAGTTAAGGCCCAAAGTGGCAGGCCAAGAAAAATCTCAGATAGGCAGAGGCGAAGGATGGTGAGAACAGTCATAGTCAACCCACAGAGCAGCTCCAAAGACCTACAACATCATCTTGCTGCAGATGGTGTCACTGTGCATTGTTCAACTATTCAGCGCACTTTGCACAAGGAGAGGCTGTATGGGAGATTAATGCAGAAGAAGCCTTTTCTGCGCACACCAATAAACAGAGTCGCTTGAGGTATGCTAAAGCACATTTGGAAAGCCAGCTTCATTTTGGAATAAGGTGCTGTGGACTGATGAAACTAAAACTGAGTTATTTGGACATAACAAGGGGCGGTATGCATGGTGGAAAAAGAACACAGCATTCCAAGACAAACACTTGCTACCCACAGTAAAATTTGGTGGTGGTTCCATCATGCTGTGGGGCTGTGGGGCCAGTGCAGGTACTGGGAATCTCATTAAAGTTGAGGGTTGCATGGATTCCAGTCAATATCAGCAGATTCTTGAGAACAATGTTCAAGAATCAGTGACAAAGTTGAAGTTGTGCTGGGGCTGGATACTTCAACAAGACAACGAACCTAAACACTGCTCAGAATATACTAAAGCATTCATGCAGAGGAACAAGTACAACGTTCTGGAACGGCCATCTCAGTCCCCAGACCTGAATATTATTGAAAATCTGTGGTGTGATTTAAAGCGGGCTGTCCATCAACTGACTGAACTGGAGATATTTTGTAAAGAAGAATGGTCCAAAATATCTTCAACCAGAATCCAGACTCTCATTAGAAGCTATAGGAAGCGTTTAGAGGCTGTTATTTCTGCAAAAGGAGGATCTACTAAATATTGATGTCATTTTTCTGTTGAGGTGCCCAAACTCATGCACCTGCCTAATTTTGTTTAAATAATTATTGCACACTTTCTGTAAATCCTATAAACTTCATTTCACTTCTCAAATATCACTGTGTTCATCTGCTATATGATATATTTAACTGAAATTGCTGATCCGAACAACAAATGATTTCTAAAGGAAAATCATGAAAATTATCAGGGGTGCCCAACTTTTCCATACCACTGTAATGTAGATTGAGAGATTAGAGACTAGAGGCCAATAGCCATTTACTGGTTGCAGGCCGATGATGAATCCTCACCTCATCAGCCAGAATGGAGAGCTCACTAGAATCAGCTGCATCATAATCATAAAGGACTCTGGCTTTGCGGGTTCCTGTAGCTGGTGCCTGAACTTCCTCGATCTTCAGGGTGTCAGTCTCCACCGGGCTGCTGCTGTCTTCTGTCACCAAACTGGGAGCAGTGATGGAGTTTGTGGAGTTCAGTGCAAAAGCATTAGGAAGCCTGAGGGGGAACAGGCAAAAATGACAGCCTGAATATACAGAACATGTAGAACACAAACATACTAAAATAACACAAAAATGGCCCAAAGCTGTATCAACAACTGGAAATCAAGTGATACATTGGCTGTTCTTTTTTGTAAACCTACACAGCTGTAACTGGATTTAACACATGCAATACACTATATGACACTGCAAAGTGAAAAAATTATTTGCATGCATGTTAAAAATGTAAATTATTTTTTAGTTATGCAAGCATAAAGTGCAGACCATTATGTTTTTGTGAATATACACTCAGCAGTGCCAAAGGACTAGCTTTTTGTACAACTTCTGCCAAAACAGATGCGCAGAATGACATAAAAAAATATGAAATCATACTGATGTTGCAAAGAGGTAAGTAAATTTAGTCCAAAGGAAATCCTCTTATTTGTTTTAAAAATTCAAACTAATGCTTTAAGGTGCCTGAGCTGTGCCAGCTTTATGGCTTGATAAAGGTTATTGTGCGCAGCTGCTTATCTTAGACATCAGGATGCAGACAAAAGTCCCCGTGACTTGCACAAACTGTTTTACTGTAGGCGTAGATAGTATATTTTATAATCGATATTGTTATCATGAGTACACGGAAGTGTTTGGAATTATGACCTCCTGTTTGGTTAATAAAAGACACAGGCTATCAATTCTCACCGAGCATGAAGCTGAATGAATCAAACCATCCACCCACATCACCTCCCACTGGACTCTCACCTTCCCAGCTCTTTCTGTAGTTCCTGCATGTGGAGGTGACACTGCTTATAATAAGCTGCTTGGGCCTCCACAAATTCATGCAGGCAGCGCAAGTGATTCACCTGAAGATAAGAATAAGCAGTCAGTCATTAAGGAGTGCACACTGATTCAGTTCAGTTCAGTAAAAACATGACTGGATTTTTTTAAAGGGGTAAAAAATAATTTTTTTTAAAGTTTACTTATTTAAAAGTACAAAAGCAAAATGTACCTAAAAGATCAAAAGTAGTTATTTTGACATTTTACATAATAGTGGCTTTCAAGTACTGTGGGAAGTTGTGATGACAAGTTTACATATCCTTGACACGTGCATGAATGTCATGGTAATTCTGGGCTTTTACTAATTTCTTGTTGGAAAGCCCAATTGTTCCCAAGTTTCAACCGTCTTGCTGTTGATTTCAGTTGGAGGTGAAGAACTGGGTGTTAGTCCTCTTTCTTCATTATTCCATCCACTTTGTGCAATGTACCAGTACCACAAGCAGCAAAGCAGCCCCAGAGCACCACCACCACCCCCACCTTAACAACTTATACAGTATTCTTAGGTTTTGACTCCCCTTTACTCCTCTTGTCATTGTGGTCAAAAAGCTCAATCTTTGTTTCGTCTGACCGCAAAACTTTTCTTCAGAAGGCATTTGGTTTGTCCATTCGGGCAGCTGCAAATTTCAGTCGAGCTTGAAGGTGTCTATTTTGGAGCAGGGGCTTCTTTTTTTGTCGGCACCCTCTCACTACATGGTGATGTCAAACTTGCTACACTGTGGACAGTAATGGTGGTGCTCCAGCAGTTTCCACTTCATGGCAGGCTTGAGCCTTGGTGGTTCCTGGGTTTATCTTGAACATCCTAACCAATTTCCTCTCATCTGAGGGTGACAGTTTGGGTCTTCTTTCACACTTTAGCAAAGTGGTGACACATCAGAATAACTTTTACTTATGTTAGAACTAATGCTCCAAGAGACTTTCACAACTTGTACAATTCTCCTCCTTAGAGCCAGCTGTTGAGTTCCTTGGACTTTCCTATTGTTCTGAGTATTGGTCAATCCAATGAGTGCTGTCATATAAATCAATTTTGTGATGGCAGAGAGAAAATACCAGCTGTAGTCAATCGCGATCCTTAATAAGAATTTAGGCTTTGGCCTTGTCAAGTTAAAAGACATTGTAGAACCTTCAGCACCACTTATTAAAAGATATAAGTGTGTGTGTATATATTTGAGTCATTATGTATGCTTTAGACCCTGTGTGGATCAAAGAAAATCCAAAATAAATAAAACACCCAATTACTTTTTTAAAGTTATTAAACATGTATGTTGTACAATCATTCCACCCTGTAAAGGAACAGTTTAAAGAAAGCCCCAAATTATCATGACATTCATGCCCATAAAGGTCTGACTACAAGTGTATATATGCTATTAAAGGGAAATTAAAGGAGAATTAAACTTCAGGGATATTGTTCTGGACAGTTAAGTAGGGGGTTGGTAATCAGTTTCAGCTGCTTTGGTGTTAATGAAATGAACAGCAGGTGCACTAGAAGGACAAAAATTAGACAACCCTCAAAACAGGAATGGTTTTACAGGTGGAGGCCGGTGACATTTTTTCCTCCATATCTTTTTTGAGTGTGTTTTCACTAGTTTTGCATTTGGCTAGGGTCAGTGTCACTACTGGTGGCATGAGATGATACTTGGACCCTACAGAGGTTGCACAGGTAGTCCAACTCCTCCAGGATGGCACATCAGTGCATGCCTTGTGCTCACTGCCCAACACCGTGGAGCCCAGCTGGCATTTGCTATGGAATACCAGAATTGACAGGTCCACCACTGGTGCCCTGTGCCTGAGCAGGTTCACCCTGAGCACATGTGACAGATGCGAAAGGGTCTGTAGAAGCCATGGAGAACGTTATTATCACTATTATCAGCATGACTAGTTTTGTGGTGAGTCAGTGATGGTCTGCAGTCTGAGCAAATCTAATTTATGAACATCTGTAGATGAGTGAAAACAGCTGTACTGTTTACTTTGTGTTTAATGTGTATAGAAAAGTATTTCAATGGATTTTTGTCATCTACTTTTATTCAGTGATTTCTCTGAGGAAAGGGGAGGAGCGTCAGCATGTAAGACGTGTCTGCATGAGCTCCTCTGGAGTGTGACAGTTTAATCCTTTTTTTTGCATAATTTTTTTGGAAAAATTTTCGACACCGACAGGTACTGTTAACTTTCACAGGACACCTGTTACCAACTCAGTTTTATAAGCCCTCTGAACCATGGCGCACCGGGGAAAATCCGACCCCTCCAAGGTAGGCCGCAGTAAATCACGCCAGTCGCCAGAACCTGAAGCTACTCCTGAACCTGATGCTAATGACCAGCTGTTGGAGCGCATGGAGGCTATACTGGAGGGCATACGTTCGAGTAAATTTGACGAAATAGTATCTGAAGCAGTGAAGAGAGAAATTATGACTGCTCTCGCCCCGCTAGAAGCCAAAATCACGGTGCATGACCAAACTATTGCGGCCCTTGAGCATTCAGCTAGTGACCAGAGTGACAAGTTAATTACCTTGGAAATGAAGATCTCCTCACTCACGGATATGGTGGACAGTTTGTCAAAAAAATGTGAGGATCTAGAAGGGCGCTCTAGACTGAACAATGTATGTGTGATCGGTATCCCCGAGGGGTCTGAAGGCACCTGCCCGATGGATTTCATGGCTACTCTTCTGCAGAACTTGCTTTGCCTGGACAGCAAACCGATGCTGGACCGAGCCCATCGGACCCTCCGTGCCAGACCTGCAGACGGGGAACCTCCCCGTCCCTTTGTCATCAGTCAATATGTTCCAGCAACGTAAGGAAATCCTGTGAAAGGCTGGGTCGTCTGCTCCTCCTCTGCTGTATAATATATACTAAAGTGCTCCATTTCTGCCCAGGCATCAAGTTCGGCCTCTTCTACCCAGCGCATCCCATTTCGGGAGATGCTTTTGCGATTTGTTCAGTGTGTTATCTACGTTCTTTTTGTTTGTTGTGTTTTTTGTGTTAGAGTGCCTCCAACCTTTTTCTGCTTTTTCTTTCACCCACCTCATTTGTCAGCCAAATTTTCAGATTGCTTGGTATACTTCTAATTTATCTAACATTGTGCTATGTCTTCATCTTTAATAGGAGGGGACCTCCAATTTGCCAGTTTCAACTGTAAAGGGCTCAACAACCCTGTCAAACGTGGCAAGGTACTACATTACCTTCATCAACTAGGAGCAAAAGTTTTCTTTTTACAGGAAACTCATCTCAGAAATTTGGAGCACTTAAAACTGAAGAGGGGCTGGGTGGGCCATGTCTTCCATTCTTCTTTCTCCAGTAAGGCCAGAGTAAGGCTATCGCTGATCACGCTCCTCTTCTAACGGATATTAATCTAAACAAGCTACTGCCTGAACGGCCTCCATGGCAGTTAAACACACATCTTCTCTCACAGAGTAGCTTCATTAACAACATTTCAAAGCAGATAGATTTTTTTTCTGTCCATTAACAGAACCCCAGAGGTCTCTGCTGCTCTTCTTTGGGAATCACTCAAAGCTTTTGTCAGGGGAGAAATAATCTCTTATGCTCATTATGAGAAAAAAATCAAGAATGAGAAATTGCTTAAACTTAGGCAGCAAATTTCACAGCTTGATAATATGTACGCAACCTCCAGCTTTCCGAAGATTTATAAGGAACGCCTAGCTTTGCAGTCTGAATTTGATTTACTCATGACCCACCATATTACGGAAGCCATGCTGCAATCGAATGCACAATTTTTTGAACATGGCGATA
The DNA here is from genome assembly GCF_007364275.1 of Archocentrus centrarchus. Lineage (NCBI taxonomy): Eukaryota > Metazoa > Chordata > Actinopteri > Cichliformes > Cichlidae > Archocentrus > Archocentrus centrarchus. The sequence continues at coordinate 1,601,410 of NW_022060257.1, forward strand.
AAGCCAGCAAATTGCTGGAACATCAACTTAGACGGACATCGGCTTCACGACAAATTCCCCAGATTCAAACAGACAGGCATGGCATCAGATCCACTTCAGATCACCCTCGCCTTCGAGGAATTCTATAAATCACTTTACTCATTCAAATTTTCACCCTCAATTGCAGACCTCGACAATTTCTTTGCTAATTTGGATTCCTAAGATTGAACAGCCCACTGCCACTAACCTGGGGAAACCTATTACGCCACTGGAACTTATTGCAGCAATGCAGTCTCTCCAGGGAGGTAAGTGCCCAGGCCCTGATGGATACCCTTCAGAGTGGGATAAACTTTCACCATTATTATGAAATATGTATAATGAAGCCTTTGCCCGGGGAGTTCTGCCCCAGACTCTTAGTCAGGCCACTGTTAGGGATTATTTTTTACTCAGTGAATAAATGACAAATGTTTAAAGGTGAACTCCAGTAAATTAATTAATAAACAGTGGATCAACCAAATAATAAACAATTAAATAATGCATTAGAAAGAGAGCAACTGATCAGAAAGTACTAGACTAACTTCTCTGCTTCGGTGCATCTTATCTTGAGGCTCGGCCACAAGGACGTACAATTAAAGCATCAGGAGAGAAGACATACAGGAGTCTGAGGAATTTGAGTCATGAAAACCAGCTTGAACAAGACTGAGTGATGAAGGTCAACTTGTAGTGCCCAGAGATTGTTTATGTTTAGATAAGCGGCAGTCAGTATAAAAATGTTATGGTTAGACAGGAACACGGGCTCAGAGAGAGAGAGCGCACACACAGGCCTGCTGTCTCCTCCGAGTCCCCACATAAGCATGTGTGTAAATTTTCTGATTTTTTAATATATTAAATGTCTTACTTTTTTAATTAAAGTGTTTCAGGTGTCTTCCTTCATAAACAACCTGATTACCTGTCACCACTATCTCTCTTCTTTTGAAAAAAGATAAAGATCCTCTTTCTTGCTCATCCTACCGTCCCATAAGCCTTTTAGATTTTAAACTGCTGTCCAAGGTTCTTGCTACACATCTTGAAGCCGTCTTACCCATTATAATCCTCCCAGACCAGACTGGATTCATCCAAAATAGACACTCCTTCTTTAATATCAGGTGACTTTTAAATATTATTTATAATTCATCATCATCTACTAGTACTCAAGAAGCCTTCATCTCTCTCGAAGCTGAAAAGGCATTTGACCGGGTTGAATGGACATATTTATTTTATGTAGTTAAAAAATTTGGTTTGGGTGACAATTTTTTTATCAAGGATTAAACTACTTTATTCTAACCCACAGGCATCAGTCAGGACCAACAACACTCGTCAAAATATTTTGCCCTCTCTCGCTCAACAAGACAGGGGTGCCCGTTGAGTCCTCTTCTATTCGCGATGGCCATTGAACCACTTGCTATTGCTCTCCATTCAAATCCAAACATTGCAGGCATACAAAGATATGGTCGAGAAGGTAAAGTCTCACTTTATGCGGATGATTTACTTTTGTATGTTTCAGATCTCCAAACATCTGTTCCTATCGTTCTGGGCTTGCTCTCAGACTTTGGCCGGTTATCTGGATATAAGCTAAATTTAGGCAAAAGTGAGCTGTTTCCTATCAGTTTAGCAGCCAAATCCCTTCCCCTGCACGTCTTCCCTTTTAAAAGGACTAATGATAGCCTTACATACCTTGGAATTCAAATTACACATAAAATTGAAGATCTTTTCGAGGCTAACTTTTCTCCCCTGCTATTGAAAATAAAAGAAGATTTTGAATGTTGGTAATTGCTTGGGTTGTCTTTGGTAGCCCGCATCAACTGCATTAAAATGAATGTCCTTCCATGTTTTTTGTATTTATTTCAGTGTATCCCAATCTTTCTTATCAATTCTTTCTTTAAGCAGTTAGATGCTCTTATTTCTGACTTTCTTTGGAAAGGGAAGACTCCAAGGCTGTCTAGGCAATACTTGCAAGGTCCTAAATCACTTGGGGGAATGGCCCTGCCTAATTTTAGGTACTATTATTGGGCCTCCAATATTAGAGTTTTTAAAACTTGGCTTGATTGTGAAGCCTCTCCTCCCCCCGCCTAGTTAGTCATGGAGACAAATTCTGCTAAACCAGTATCTCTCATGGCCCTGTTGTATTCACCAGTTCAATCTTCCAATGTTGCATATACAAAAAACAAAATAGTTCAAATGTCTCTTAAGATCTGGACCCAATTCCGGCGCCATTTTGGCCTACTGCTTCTATCCCCTCATGCACCGATCACAGCGAATCATATCTTTTCCCCCTCTCTTGTTGACAAAACCTTCATGATTTGGTCTAATTTAGGCATATGGACCTTTAAAGACTTATTCATTGATAATGTCTTTGCCACCTTTGCACAAATGTCAGACAGATTCGCTATTCCATCACACCACTTTTTTAGATATCTTCAAATTCGCAGTTTCACTTGCAGTAATTTCCCCACTTTTTCTTATCTACCTGTAGACTCTGACCTGGACTCCTTGTTCGTGTCCACTACTAGGCTAAAAGGTTCTATCTCGATTCTTTATAATTTAATTGCTTCGGTACGTCTGAAATCTCTAAACCTGATTAAGAACCTTTGGGAACAGGATATTGGGGAGAATATATCAGATGAGCTCTGGTCAAGTATTTTGACACAAGTACATAAATCCTCAATTTGTGCTAGCCACTGTCTTATTCAATGCAAATTGGTTCATCGTGTCTATTATACCAAATCCCGTCTATCTAAAATTTATAGTTCTGTCTCTTCAACATGTGACAGATGTCAACAGTCCCCTGCAAACCTTATCCATATGTTTTGGCTATGCCCCCAGCTTAATTCCTTTTGGATAGAGATATTTTCTGCCATATCTAGAGTGGTTGGGAGGAAGGCTGACCCGTAAGTGCCTTGTTTGGAGTCTTTTCTGGAAAGCCCCCTTAACTATATCTCAGGGAAATTCCCTGGCCTTCATGACTGTTATTGCTAGGAGAACAATACTACAATACTAAGACAGCTCAACCCCTCCTCTTTTTTAAACTGGCTTAGGGAAATTCTTTATTTTCTTATACTTGAGAAAATTAGGATGACACTGCGTGGCTCTTCGGAACAATTTACACTCATTTGG